>NC_138297.1:39550000-39885000 GCF_965601325.2 Salmo salar | reverse complement strand
GTTGATGTCAAGCAAAGAGGCACTGAATTTGAAGGTAGGCCTTGACATACATCCACAGGTACACCTCCAATTGACTAAAATAATGTTAATTAGCCTATCAGAAGCTTCTACAGCCATGACATCATTTTCTGGAATTTTCCAAGCTGTTTAAAGGCACAGTCAACTTAGTGTATGTAAACTTCTGACCCACTGGAATTGTGATACAGTGAATTATAAATGAAATAATCTGTAAACAATTGTTGGAAAAATTACTTGTCATGCACAAAGTAGATGTCCTAACCAACTTGCCAAAACTATAGTTCGTGAACAAGAAATTTGTGAAGTGGTTGAAAAACACATATATATATATATATATATATATATATATATATACACACACACACAGAGTTGAAGTCGGAAGTTTACTTACACTTTTGTTGGAGTCATTAAAACTCGTTTTTCAACCACTTCACAAATTTTTGATCACTCACAAATTTTGGATCACTCTCTTGTTAATAATTAAGGCAAATTTCTTGTGTGTGTGTATGTATATATATATATCTATATGTACACACACATTATATACTGTATATAAAAAGTATATGTATAAAAGAGATACATATTGACACCAGCCAGCCCTCTAGACAAATCACATCCCTCCACTGTCATGGAGCATACACGCACACAATGTTCTCTCTCTTGGTGAAAAGCAGAAATTAAGGCAATGTGGTGACAGCAAGTGACCGTGTCAGTTTTTATTACCCATCCTCCCCTTGCTCATACAAAACTGCTAAACTCTGCGGAATGAGGGGAGGCTAGTTGGGGTCAAGCTGCCGTCAAGACTCATTCGCTAGTGTTTTCCATTTTGGCTAGTGTTTGCACAGAATACACAGATTATATGCTCAGAGCCTCAGAGAAAGCAATTACCGTTACTGTTGTTTACTGTTATGAACGGCAGGGCTATTGATCCTCTGTCATTCGAGTGATTTGAGACAAGGGGCTCTATTCGATCTGTGTCGATGAAGCGTTCCAGATTGCACAATAGAAATTTCAAGGATATTTTTTGACTGAGCCGACGTGTATGCAGTCTCCACTGACTCGGGAACATTGTTTAAATTTCAATCATGCTGGAATGCTGAACTTCCATGGTACAGATTGAATAGAGCCCAAGGTCTGCAGTAACGTAATGGATAGGCTATAGACTTTGACTCTGGCAAACAGTGAGCACGTTTTTGTTTACTGTTGTTCAGGAGGGAAAAATAAGAAAACACAAAACATGTAACTTGAAAATTTACTGACGAAGAGAAGAGACAACAAAAACAAACCCAAGTAATTTTATCACTCCGGTACACTTGTTGAATTTATCTGAGAGGCCAAGACCCTTTCAAATATGTGTGGGGGAATTAGTGATGTTTCTCTGTGCAACGTTGAGCAAACATCTGTGGTGTGCCCCCCTTAAACTTAAGCATCTGCTGATCAGTCAAAACGCTCCCTCTCCTCAAATATAAGGCAAATCAACATCATTAAAACAATTCTTCCCACCTCCCCCGCGTGTCGCAGACCATGCGTCTCGGGTAAACTGCAAGAGCTCATTACCATCCACAATCATCTAACAGTTTGGGCTCTACGCCAACATTAAGGATGAGAGAGAGAGCGAGAGAAAGAGAAACAACAGGAGATTATCCCCTTTGAGCAATCCAAATCCTTAATTAATGAAGGGTTTTCATGCAAGGGAGAACCACTAAATCCTCTGATAGGAAACTTCATATTCAAATATTAAATATTCATACGTCAGATAACTTTGACAACAGGAGATTTAGGTGAGGAGGCTTTGGTGATGAAGTATTAGGGAGTTTACGGCTACATTACCAGATCTCTGCTTGTTGACATCCGCATAGTGGTTGTTTTGGCGGTGTCAAAAGTGGAACCATGTTATGCTCATACACATTGTGACATATTTATTACGACCTACGTAATCTTCATAGAATCTCGTTCCGCAACTGGACGCAAAATTTCCTGGCAAAGGATGACTGGGGACAGAGTCATAAATCTTCACGAGTCCCGTCGGGTGATTGGTTGACCCGTCTTGAGTGCGCGACGTCACACAGATGCTCTACAAAGCTTTCTGTTTAGCGAGCTCGTACCGCCTGAATAAGCAGAGCACCGACTGAACTACCAGCTTTAGCTTGATTACCAAATTAATTTGGAAATTTATAAAAACTTACTCCAGCTAGCTACCAATCTATTTTAGTTTCACTGTCCGATCATTCAAAAAACAGTGGGGGATTTTGGCGATTGGCAATGTTATTGGTGCATTACCGCCACCTACTGTGCTGGAGTGTGGGCCAGAGACAGAACTAGCAACATCAATGGCAGTGGGCACTGCATGTAGTGACGCGCAGTGGGCGCGGCATGTAGTAACCTCAGTCCGTGTAGACATTGCAACATTTGGAAAAATGTTAAGTATGCGGCATCCATTTCGCAATGGAGCCTTCAACCGGCAAGGGGGTGCTGCAATACCAGTCCGTTGCGGACGGTCTCCACTGAAATGAATGACATCTGCCGCAATGCAATGCAACGGACTGCTCATATGTATTGTGAATGAGGCATTAGAGCTGTCAGATCTACAAGCGGCTCCCGGCATTATACCTAAAGAGGACATTGCCATTGGCTGCCCGGAGTTGCATTAAAAGAAGTCCCATGCAGCCTTGTTGGTTGCTTTGTGCCAGAGAATGGGGCTGCAATGGATAGCTGCCATTTTATCGGCTCATGACCAATTATGTAATTTAGTGATTTTTTTGCTCTGATCATAACTTTTTTTGTACATAAGGTTTCCGCCATCGTTTCCTATGACCGAAAACAGCTTCCAAATATCAGAACAGCAATCACAAATCTGAATTTGGAGTAAGATTTGTACTTTATAGAGTCAGCAGCGCGGGCACCCTAATGAAACTACGTCAGCGAATATATACTGCTCAAAAAAATAAAGGGAACACTTAAACAACACATCCTAGATCTGAATGAAAGAAATAATCTTATTAAATACTTTTTTCTTTACATAGTTGAATGTGCTGACAACAAAATCACACAAAAATAATCAATGGGAATCCAATTTATCAACCCATGGAGGTCTGGATTTGGAGTCACACTCAAAATTAAAGTGGAAAACAACACTACAGGCTGATCCAACTTTGATGTAATGTCCTTAAAACAAGTCAAAATGAGGCTCAGTAGGGTGTGTGGCCTCCACGTGCCTGTATGACCTCCCTACAACGCCTGGGCATGCTCCTGATGAGGTGGCGGGTGGTCTCCTGAGGGATCTCCTCCCAGACCTGGACTAAAGCATCCGCCAACTCCTGGACAGTCTGTGGTGCAATGTGGCGTTGGTGGATGGAGCGAAACATGATGTCCCAGATGTGCTCAATTGGATTCAGGTCTGGGGAACGGGCGGGCCAGTCCATAGCATCAATGCCTTCCTCTTGCAGGAACTGCTGACACACTCCAGCCACATGAGGTCAGGCATTGTCTTGCATTAGGAGGAACCCAGGGCCAAACGCACCAGCATATGGTCTCACAAGGGGTCTGAGGATCTCATCTCGGTACGTAATGGCAGTCAGGCTACCTCTGGCGAGGGCTGTGCGGCCCCCCAAAGAAATGCCACCCCACACCATGACTGACCCACCGCCAAACCGGTCATGCTGGAGGATGTTGCAGGCAGCAGAACGTTCTCCACGGCGTCTCCAGACTGTCACGTCTGTCACGTGCTCAGTGTGAACCTGCTTTCATCTGTGAAGAGCACAGGGCACCAGTGGCGAATTTGCCAATCTTGGTGTTCTCTGGCAAATGCCAAACGTCAACACGGTGTTGGGCTGTAAGCACAACCCCCACCTGTGGACGTCGGGCCCTCATACCACCCTCATGGAGTCTGTTTCTGACCGTTTGAGCAGACACATGCACATTTGTGGCCTGCTGGAGGTCATTTTGCAGGGCTCTGGCAGTGCTTCTCCTGCTCCTCCTTGCACAAAGGCGGAGGTAGCGGTCCTGCTGCTGGGTTGTTGCCCTCCTACGGCCTCCTCCACGTCTCCTGATGTACTGGCCTGTCTCCTGGTAGCGCCTCCATGCTCTGGACACTACGCTGACAGACACAGCAAACCTTCTGTCCACAGCTCGCATTGATGTGCCATCCTGGATGAGCTGCACTACCTGAGCCACTTGTGTGGGTTGTAGACTCCGTCTCATGCTACCACTAGAGTGAAAGCACCGCCAGCATTCAAAAGTGACCAAAACATCAGCCAGGAAGCATAGGAACTGAGAAGTGGTCTGTGGTTACCACCTGCAGAACCACTCCTTTATTGGGGGTGTCTTGCTAATTGCCTATAATTTCCACCTGTTGTCTATTCCATTTGCACAACAGCATGTGAAATGTATTGTCAATCAGTGTTGCTTCCTAAGTGGACAGTTTGATTTCACAGAAGTGTGATTGACTTGGAGTTACATTGTGTTGTTTAAGTGTTCCCTTTATTTTTTTGAGCAGTGTATATATATATATATATATATATAGATATATATAGATATATATATAGATATGGTCAGTTAGGATCACCACTTTATTTTAAGAATGTGAAATGTCAGAATGATAGTAGAGAGAAGGATTTATTTCAGCTTTTATTTATTTCATCACATTCCCAGTGGGTCAGAAGTTTACATACGCTCAATTAGTATTTGGTAGCATTGCCTTTACATTTTTTAACTTGGGTCAAACGTTTTGGGTAGGCTTCCACCAGCTTCCCACAATAAGTTGGGGGAATTTGGCCCATTCCTCCTGACAGAGCTGGTGTAACTGAGTCAGGTTTGAAGTCCTCCTTGCTCGCACACGCTTTTTCAGTTCTGCCAACAAATTTTCTATAGGATTTAGGTCAGGGCTTTGTGATGGCCACTCCAATACCTTGACTTTGTTGTCCTTAAGCTATTTTGCCACAACTTTTGAAGTATGCTTGGGGTCATTGTTCATTTGGAAGACCCATTTGCGACCAAGCTTTAACATCCTGACTGATATCTTGAGATGTTGCTTCAATATATCCACAGAATTTTCCTCCTTCATGATGCCATCTATTTTGTGAAGTTCACCAGTCCTTCCTGCAGCAAATCACCCCCACAACATGATGCTGCCACCCACGTGCTTTACGGTTGGGACGGTGTTCTTCGGCTTGCAAGTCTCCCCTTTTTCCTCCAAACATAACGATGGTCATTATGGCCAAACAGTTCTATTTTTGTTTCATCAGACTAGAGGACATTTCTCCAAAAAGTATGATCTTTGCCCCCATGTGCAGTTGCAGACTGTAGTCTGGCTTTTTTATGGCAGTTTTGGAGCAGGGGCTTCTTCTTTGCTGAGCGGCCTTTCAGGTTATGTCGATATAGGACTCGTTTTACTGTGGATTTAGATACTTTTGTACCTATTTCCTCCAGCATTTTCACAAGGTCCTTTGCTGTTGTTCTGGGATTGATTTGCACTTTTCGCACCAAAGAAGGTTCATCTCTAGGAGACAGAACGCGTCTCCTTCTTGAGCGGAATGACGGCTGTGTGGTCGCATGGTGTTTATACTTGCGTACTTTTGTTTGTACAGATGAACGTGGTACCTTCAGGCATTTGGAAATTGGACCCAAGGATGAACCAGACTTGTGGAAGTCTACAAAAAAAAAATTCTGAGGTCTTGCCTGGTTTCTTTTGATTTTCCCATGATGTCAAGTAAAGAGGCACTGAGTTTTGAAGGTAGGCCTTGAAATACATCCACAGGTACACCTCCAATTGACTCAAATTATGTCAATTAGCCTACCAGAAGCTTCTAAAGCCATGACATCATTTTCTGGAATTTTTCAAGCTGTTTAAAGGCACAGTCAACTTAGTGTATGTAAACTTCTGACCCACTGGAATTATGATACAGTAAATTATACGTGAAGTAATCTGTCTGTAAACAATTGTTGGAAAAATGACTTGTGTCAACTGACTTGCCAAAACTATAGTTTGTTAATTAACAAGAAATTGTGGAGTGGTTGAAAAACAAATTTGAATGACTCCAACCTAAGTGTATGTAAACTTCTGACTTCAACTGTATATATATATATATATTGGTGTGTGTGGACCATGATAAATCCTTTGTGATGTGGTGATCCTTAGTGATGTGGACACCGTAAATATATATATATATATATATATATATATATATATATATATATATATATATATATATATATATATGGTACCAGTCAAAAGTTTGGACACACCTGCTCATTCAAGGGTTTTTCTTTATTTGTACTATTTTCTACATTGTGGTGGAGTAGGTCGAGATCTTCAAGTTCCTCGGTGTCCACATCACTAAGGATCTGTCATGGTCCACACACACCAATACAGTTGTGAAGACGGCACGACAACGCCTCCTCCCATCTAGGATGCTGAAAAGATTTGGCATGGGCCCTCAGATCCTCAAAAAGTTATGCCGCTACACCATTGAGAGCAAGTCAGAAACTGTTCTCTCTGCTACCGCACAGCAAGCCGTACTGATGTCACCAACTCTGGAACCAACAGGCCCCTGAACAGCTTCTACCTCAAGCGCAAGACTGCTAAGTAGTTTGTTAAATAGTTAACCAAATAGCTACCTGGACTATCTCATTGAGCCTTTTGCACAAACTTTTCTGATTCATAACATATTCTGCTGCAACATATTCTGTTGCTACTGTTATCTATCCTGTTTCCTAGTCACTCTAGTTATATGTACAATGCATATCTGCCTCAATTACCTTGTACCCTGCACATCGACTCGGTACTGGTACCCCATGTATACAACAAAGTTAGTTACTCATTGTGTATTTTATTATTACGTGTTATTACTTTTCTATTATTTCTCTATTTTCTTTCTTTCTGCATTGTAGGGAAGGGCCTGTAAGTAAACAATTCACTGTTAGTCTACACCTGTTTTTGATGAAGCATGTGACAAATACAATTTGATTTGATTTTACAATTTGGAACACTGACATGTGAGATGTTATCTACGCCTCGATTAGGCTGATAGAAATCCTCATTATTTAGTTAAATGATTTTCAATTTCAGTGTGATTATTTCGATATAGCCTACACTTTCCCGTTCTGAACTTCTAACATGTGTCGGACAGGTGCGGCTTGACAATGATCACAAGAGCAGCTGTTCACCGATTTGACAGCTCCAATGCAGTTACTCCTCCAACACCACCAAAACATCAGCTATGCAGGTATCGGCTTTCGCCTGTTAATGCTTAATCTGATTGAATCTAGGCCTTAGCCTACCAACATTAACTAAACTATGTGAGATTCCCAGCTTCCCACCCCTCCCCTCAACTCCCTGCATAACACTGACTAATAATGGACCAATAGTTTGGTATTAAGCACTTCAATGCATTCCCCCACCACAGGTCTGCTGCTCAATGGCCTGCAAACATGCAGACCATGCAGTAGCAGATGTAGTGATCTAGTGATTTATATAGGCCTAACACAAGACGTCAGGTCTCAGGCAAGGTTCCTTATCGTGTAAGCGTGGTTCACCAAACTGTGAGCTGTAAATCCAATCTAAATCTACCTTTAATACCCCTCTCTTATCATAATAAAGCCCGATGACATTGCTTTCCTACAATCACTCTTTAATTTCCTTCTCATCCAGGTCCCTTTCTGTCGATATCCCGACCGAGTCCCAAATGGCACCCAATCCCCTACATAGTACACTACTTTGTAGTGACTAGGGTGCCATTTGGGATGTAAACCCTGTCCACACTACACTGGCAGATTAAATTACCTTTGTGGCACGTAGCTGGCTAATCATACCGTGGTGATTCGGACGGTAGCGGTAGCTAAGAAACTAAAGGAATGTAATTGCTGTAAATGTAGACATGCTCCCCAGTTAGGTTATGCTAATTAGGGATATTTTAGCGCTGTATGGAGGTGGTAGAGAGCTGTAGCCAAGTCACTTCCAAGTCTGGAGTGACATGAGTTTATTACAGTTCAAGGGGCAGGCAATCGGTAGGTTAAGGCAGGCAAAGAGTCGTAATCCAAATCAGAGTCAGGCAGGTACAGGACGCCAAGCAGGATCAAGATAAGGACAGGCAGGAAGGTCAGAACTGGGAAGACGAGGAAAAGCAAAAACTAGAAATACAGGAACATGCTGTTAGGACTTGATGGGACAAGACGAACTGGCAACAGACAAACAGAAAACGCAGGTATAAATACACAAGGTAATGGGAGACACCTGGTGGGGGATGGATACAATCACAAGACAGGTGAAACAGATCAGGGTGTGACACTGAGCTACTGTTCTCTCTCTAACCTCAAGCCTCTCTTCACTTCTCTACTCTCACCACTCTCCCCTTCCCCATGTCAAATATTCTCTCCTTATCCTCCAATAGTTACCAAACCTTTTTGTGTCATGGCCCACCAAGACCTTTCCATTTTCACCAACCTTTGTTGATTCTTGACCCACCATTTGTGGACCACTGCGTTTAGTTATGGCCAGTGGTAGAAAAATTACTCAATTCTCATACTTGAGTAAAATTAAAGATACCTTAATAAAAATGACTCAAGTAAAAGTGAAAGTCACGCAGTAAAATACTACTTGAGTAAAAGTCTAAAAGTATTTGGTTTTAAATATACTTAAGCATCAAAAGTAAATTTAGTTGCTAAAATATAAATGTTTTAATTAATTTAAAATTCCTTATGTTAAATAAACCAGACAACACAATTTTATTTTTTCCTTTTTTATTTACGGATAGCCAGGGTCACACTCCAACACTCAGACATCATTTTAAATCAAAGCATTTGTGTTTAGTGAGTCCGCCAGATCAGAGGCAGTAGGGATGACCAGTTCTCTTGATAAGTGTGCGAATTGGACCATTTTCTGTCCTGTTAAGCATTCAAAATGTAACGAGTACTTTTGGGTGTCAGGGAAAAGTACATCATTTTCTTTAGGAATGTAGTGAAGTAAAAGTTACAAAATATATAAATAGTACTTTACACCACTGGTTATGGCCATTTCAAAAAGAGTTGTGTTAAAGTCACTTTGTTTACTGGCTTTAAAAGGATATTTTTTTTTACCCCCATTCAGAGGACTGTAGCAGACAGGCAGATACTGTGCTGGAGGAGGAGAGAGAGGAGAGATGGAGATGTTCTGAGCAGCAGGTGATGGAAGATCAGGCCCTTTACTTTACTTAAGCTGCTGACTGGAGCTGTAGAGAGCCAAAGGGAGCTGAGGCTAAAGCAACGGCCCAAATAGCACCCTATTCCCTGGCTACATAGTGCACTACGCTATGGGCCCTGGTCAAAAGTAGCACACTTTGAAGGGAATAGGGTGTAATTTGGGATGTAGGATACTGTACATCCTGCAGGGAGCAGAGGGAACACTAGGATGGAAAGGAGAAAGTGGTTATGAGGTATTTTGAAGCCTCTAACAGCACTTTAAGTGGTCTGTTGAGTTGGACAGACTGGTGCTTGCTGTGAAGCTAAGATGGTGGAAACAACAAAGTCTAGACATTTGATGTGATAATAACGACAATAAGTCTGACGTCCCGTGCAATTACCATCATCTCATTTTGATTTAGAGGAAACTATTGAAAATAGCGAACTGTGTATGGGTTTACTTGAATATAAGACTAAATCATATTTTACCATATTTTTCTATGTACTTGATTCACAAGTAATTAAATGTATAAATCACACTGGTGTTGAAGAGTCTTACTCTATCACACCCTACTGGGCACAGACATCAATTCAACATCTATTCCACGTAATTTAGTTGAAATAACGTGGAAACAACATTGGGTTCAACCAATGTGTGCCCAGTGAGACCTGATTGAGGTGAGAAAGTATAATTATCTGTGTGATGATAATAATAACAACAACTCTTTGTGCTCACAATAATGCTTTGTGTGATTTCACACAATTTACCTATGTAATAGATATGGTGTTCACTCTGTATGTTAACACATTTGTAAGTGCACGCTGTTCAGCTTGAACTCTGTGGGTGCTGTACTATCTGTAATACCCCAGGTGACCACTGTGTGGCAGTCTCTGAACATGGTAGTGAGTACTGCACTGAGGCCAGTAGTTATCCTGAGAGCAGTTACCAAGGTTACCCTTCTAAAACGCTTTCCGTCTAATAACAGTTGTATCTCACTACGCTGTACCAGACTTAATAAACTGTTGAGGGACTACATTAGTGTACCTCTCTCTCTCACTTTATTGCTCTGTCAAGCAATAGCTTTCTTATTCAAGTGAGAGAGGCAAACAACACTGGTGATTTAGTTTACTGTGGTCGACACCCCGCTCTGTTCAGTGCTTTGTGTGGTCCATAAGTGAATGTCTACCTGCTGTGTGTACCTGAGTGTGTAAGTGTGTGATTATGTACCTGTTACTCACAGGGTCCCTCACCAGTGGTGGTTTCTAGGTCTGAAAGGTTTGGTTCTGCTATGTTCTCTGGGCATGGTTCTTTAAATGGTTTGAAAATAGACCAATCAAAACACAGTGATTAGTTATGTGTGGTGGTGTGTGTGTGTTAACTCTACCAAATCTCTCCTCTCTCCTCAAGACAAGTTCACAAAATGCTTTATGTTCTCATTTTAGAAGCCAACCTGACAGTATGTTATAAAGGCTAATCAGCTTTGGAGGTCTACAGTCAGAGCTTTCAAACACTTACAAAGTGGTTTAAAGTGTCAAAGAAGCATGAGGTATTATCTTCAATTAAGAACTGGTCCCTTTGTTGGGCTAAGCTATTAAAAGGCAGAACAAAAAGACCAACATTTCAGTCCTGTCATCTATAGTTGTTCACTAAAAAAGACTGGTGATATTCTTCTCATCCCACTCTCCTACCTACCTCCTACCATCTTCTCTCTGGTCTGTCCACTAACTACAGTAAATGGCACTGGAGAGAATGGCTGCCATTATACAGTCTCCTAACCAATAATGCAATTGTTGGTGTTTTTTTGCGTTATCTGTAACTTATTTTGTACATAATGTTTCTGCCATTGTCTCTTATGACCGAAAAGAGCTTCTAGAAATCAGGACAGCAATTACTTTTTTAACGTGTCGGACGAGAGGGATTTACTCCAGACACCCGACAAGGCCCTCATCCCGATATCTAAGGAAGTCTCAAGGTTTTGTTCGCCTGAGGTAGAGTATATCATGATAAGCTGTAGACCACACTATTTACCAAGATAGTTTTCATTTATATTCTTAGTAGCTGTCTATTTACCACCACAAACCAATGCTGGCACTAAGACTGCACTCAATGAGCTGTATACGGCCATAAGCAAACTGGAAAACGCTCATCCAGAGGCGGCACTCCTAGTAGCCGGGGACGTTAAAGCAGAGGTACTTAAATCCATTTTACCTCATTTCTACCAGCATGTAAAATGTGCAACCAGAGGGAAAAAAACTCTAGCTCTCCCTCGCCTTCCATTTGGCAAATCTGACCATAATTCTATCCTCCCGATTCCTGCTTACAAGCAACAATTAAAGCAGGAAGCACCCGTGAATCTGTCAATAAAAAAGTAGTCAGATGAAGCAGATGAGGATACCGTAGGATAGGGGGCGCCACAGCGCATTTTGAAAAAAAATCGTTCCCATTTTCAACGGCCTACTAATCAAACTCAGAAGCTAGGGCATGCATATACTTATTATATATGGATAGAAAACACTCTAAAGTTTCTAAAACTGTTTGAATGGTGTCTGTGAGTATAACAGAACTCAAATGGCAGTCAAAACCCCGAGACCGATTGAAACAGGAAGTGGAATTCTGAATTGTGGACTCGACTTCTCATCTTTCCTTATTAATCACACCGTTAACAATGGTTCAGTGAGCACTTCCTATTGCTTCCACTAGATGTCGCCAGTCCTTTCACAGTGGTTTGAGCCTTATAGAGTCAAAACTCAGTGAATGACACGAGTTTGAAATTGGTCACAGGGGATGGGCCATCACCATTATGACGCCGGCGGCCATGTCTGCCCCCACCTTTGGATACGGTTTTAAAGGCCATGACATCATCCCCCTCGAATCTTATTGGCTCTCTTGGTGTTACAGGCCCTGAAGATTTATGTTTACAACGTTTGACATGTTTGAACGAACCTACATGCGGGAGCATTGCATTTTATTAGGAACTTCAGCCCTGCGCTTGGAGAGAGCCATAGGACGCGCTACCAACATCAGGCTAATGGAACGTGAAGTATGGACTTTTTGACCGAAAATACATCTGTTGTGGACCTGGGATGCTTTCTGATGAAGACAACTAAAGGTAGGCGATTATTGACAATATTATACAAGATGAGATGTGACATGCGATTGTTTCCAAGATGGCGCCGAGCTCTGTATATTAGCTAATTTTCTGAGTATCGCATCTCCTTTTATCGCAAAGTGTGATTACCCAGTAAAGTTAATTTAAAATCTGGTATGACGGGTGTTCTCAAGAGATATTCATCTATAAATGTTAGATTGACAATATACATTTAAAAAATCGTTATAGGATAGTAATTTAGGGAAATGTAGCATTGTTTACCGGGATGCTTTTGAGGGGAAATTATGTAGTCAACCTCAGACAGAGATGTAAAATGCTGTTTTTATATATAAATATGACCTTTATTGAACAAAAGAATGCATGCATTGTATAACATGATGTCCTAGGGGTGCCATCTGATGAAGTTTGTAAAAGGTTAGTGCTGCATTTAGCTGTTTTTTGATTATATGTGATGCAAGTGGTTGGTCGGAAAATGGCTATGAAGCTGCTTTTTACGATGGACTCATCTAATATAATCTAATGATTTGCTTTTCCTGTAAAACCTTTTTGAAATCGGACGACGTGGGTCGATTCAGGAGAGGTGTATCTATAAATAAAAAAAATATATATTATTTTATTTTTTTTTAAATTATGATTTTTTTTTAATGCTAATTGGCGATATGATTTTTCGCTGGATTTTGATCCCGGTGACGGGATGAGACGCTGAAGAGGTTTTAAGCTACATGACTGTTTTGTTAGCACAGACTGGAACATGTTCCAGGTTTATTCCGAAGGCATTGAGGAGTACACCACATCAGTCACTGGCTTCATCAATAAGTGCATCGATGACATCGTACCCACAGGGACTGTACATACATACCCCAACCAGAAGCCATGGGTTACAGGCAACATCCACACTGAGCTAAAGGGTAGAGCTGCTGCTTTCAAGGAGCAGGACTGTAAACTGGAAGCTTATAAGATATCTCGCTATGCCCTCTTACAAACCATCAAACAGGCAAAGTGTTGATACAGGTCTAAGATCGAATTGTACTACACCGGCTCCGATGCTCGTCGGATGTGGCAGGGCTTGCAAACTATTACAGACTACAAAGGGAAGCACAGCCGCGAGCTGCCCAGTGACACGAGCCTACCAGACGAGCTAAATAACTTTTATGCTCGCTTCGAGGCAAGTAACACTGAAACATGCATGAGAGCATCTGCTGTTCCAGACGACTATGTGATCACGCTCTCCGTAGCCGATGTGAGTAAGGCCTTTAAACAGGTCAAAATTCACAAGGCCGCAGGGCCAGACGGATTACCAGGACGTGTACTCCGAGCATGCACTGACGAACCAACAAGTGTCTTCACTGACATTTTCCACCTCTCCCTGTCTGAGTCTGTAATACCAACATGTTTCAGACCACCATAGTCCTTGTGCCCAATAATTACTACGTTAAACTGCCTAAATGACTACCAACACATAGCACTTACTCCTGTAGCCATGAAGTGCTTTGAAAGGCTGGTCATGGCCAACATCAACACCATTATTCCAGAAACCCTAGACCCACTCCAATTTACATACCGCCCCAACAGATCCACAGATGATGCAATCTCTATTGCGCTCCACATTGCCCTTTCCCAACTGGACAAAAGGAATGCCTATGTGAGAATGCTATTCATTGACTTCAGCTCAACGTTCAACACCATAGTGCCCTCAAAGCTTATCACTCAGCTAAGGAACCTGGGACTAAACACGTCCCTCTGCAACTGGATCCTGGACTTCCTGATGGGCTGCCCCAGGTGGTAAGGGTAGGTAACAACACATCCGCCACGCTGATCCTCAACACAGGGGCCCCTCAGTGGTGTGTGCTCAGTCTCCTCCTGTACTCCCTGTTCACTCATGACTGCATGGCCAGGCATGACTCCAACACCATCATTAAGTTTGCTGATGACACAACAGTGGTAGGCCTGATCACCGACAATGATGAGACAGCCTATAGGGAGGAGGTCAGAGACCTGGCCATGTGGTGCCAGGACAACAACCTCTCCCTCAAAGTGGTCAAGAGAAAGTAGATTATTGTGGACTACAGGAAAAGGACCGAGCACGCCCCCATTTTCATCGATGGGGCTGAAGTGGAGCAAGTTAAGAGCTTCAAATTCCTTGGTATCCACATCACCAACAAACTATCATGGTCCAAGCACACCAAGACAGTTGTGAAGAGGGCTCGACAAAACCTATTCCCCCTCAAGAGACTGAAAAGATATGGCATTGGTCCTCAGATCCTCAAAAAATTATACAGCTGCACCATCGAGAGCATCCTGACTGGTTTGGCAACTGCTCGGCGTCCGACCACAAGGCACTACAGAGGGTAGTGCGTATGGCCCAGTACATCACTGGGGCCAAGCTTCCTGCCATCCAGGACTTCTATACCAGGCGGTATCAGAGGAAGGCCCTAAAAATTGCCAAAGACTCCAGCCACCCTAGTCATAGACTGTTCTCTCTGCTACCGCATGGCAAGTGGTACCGGAGCGCCAAGTCTAGATCCAAAAGGCTTCTCAACAGCTTCTACCCCCAAGCCATAACACTCCTGAACCGCTAACCAAATGGCTACTTAGACTATTTGCATTGCCCCCCCTTCTACGCTGCTGCTATTCTCTGTTTATTATCTATGCATAGTCACTTTAACTCTACCTACATGTACATATTACCTCAATTACCTCGAATAATCGATGCCCCAGCACATTGACTCTGTACCGGTACCCCCTGTATATAGCCTCGCTATTGTTATTTTACTGCTGCTCTTTAATTATTTGTTACTTTTATTTCTTATTTTTTATTTTTTACTATCTATTTTTTACTTAACACATATTTTTCTTAAAACTGCATTGTTGGTTAAGTGCTCGTAAGTAAGCATTTCACCTGTTGTATTCGGCGCATGTGACAAAATAAAATTTGATTTGATAACTGGCTTCCAGTTGAAGCTCGCATCCGCTACAAGACCATGGTGCTTGCCTACGGAGCTGTGAGGGGAACGGCACCTCCGTACCTTCAGGCTCTGATCAGGCCCTACACCCAAACAAGGACACTGCGTTCATCCACCTCTGGCCTGCTCGCCTCCCTACCTCTGAGGAAGCACAATTCCCACTCAGCCCAGTCAAAACTGTTCGCTGCTCTGGCACCCCAATGGTGGAACAAGCTCCCTCACGACGCCAGGACAGCAGAGTCAATCACCACCTTCCGGAGACACCTGAAACCCCACCTCTTCAAGGAATACCTGGGATCGGATAAAGTTATCCTTCTAACCCCCCCCCCCCCCCCTTAAAAGATTTAGATGCACTATTGTAAGTGGTTGTTCCACTGGATATTATAAGGTGAATGCACCAATTTGTAAGTCGCTCTGGATAAGAGCGTCTGCTAAATGACTTAAATGTAAATGTAAATAACTCCCACACACACCTAAATCCCTGAACCCTATCCAACTTTTCTCACGAGTAAGGAATGGAGTATGGTTAGTGTGTAGACTTGGCTCTACCTTGCTATGTTAATTTATTTGTTTTATTTAACCTTTATTTACCCAGATAAGTACATTGAGAACCAATACTCATTTAAATAACATCGCAACAGTGAACAGGACAACATACAATACCACTAAAAATAATTAAAACACACTATACAGAGGAAAGGTCCAAATTAATCAAATATACAACAATAAGAAATATTCACAGTGGGTTGGTTAGAGCAGAGAAGTCCAATGCAACACAGCAGACTTAATGATCAGCAGATACATTGATCAGATAGCAGCTCAGTTAATATGTTTTTGAAGGAGTCTAGTGGGATGAATGTGTCAAGTTTGAGGGTCTTTTGCAGCTCGTTCCAGTCGTTGGTGGTGGAAAACTAGAATGAATGACGGCCAATGGAAGTGCAGGCTTTGGGAATGGTAGTGGAGATGTTGAAGAGCGAGCTGAGGTAGAGGGGAGACTTGCCTATGAGGGACTTGTAAATAAATTGGTACCAGTGGGTCTGACGTTGTGTATGTAACAAGGGCCAGTTGACCAGGGTGTAAAGGTCACAGTGATGAATGTTGTAGGGGGCACTGGTACAAAGCGGATAGCAGTGTGATAAATTTAGGTTTAGGGGGCAAGCCTGTAAACTACAGTACCAGTCAAAAGTCTGGACACAGCTACTCATTCAAGGGTTTTTCTTTATTTCTACTATGTTCTACATTGTAGAATAATAGTGAAGAGAGCGAAACTATTAAATAACACATATGGAATCATGTAGTAATCAAAAAAATGTTAAACAAATCAAAATACTACATGATTCCATATGTTTTTCATAGTTTTGATGTCTTCACTATTATTCTACAATGTAGAAAATAGTAAAAAACAAAGAAAAACCATTGAATGAGTAGGTGTCCAAACTTTTGACTGGTACTGTATATCGCCATAGTCCCGGATTGTCAGGATGGTCCTTTTTATGTCTATGTCTTTGGCTGTAAGACTCCCCTCTGTCCCCTGTATTCACCACACAATGGTATATTTGGCCAAATTCTGAAAAGGATGAGCAAAAGATAGAGGCTAGCTAGATGCAAGGTGTACTGTAGGTTGTGTGGTTGTGTTGTCCCCCTCCTTTGGATCCTGCAAGGACAGGACAGATAGGGTGACTGTCTAACCGTTGGTGGCAGTTGGGTCTTTCTCCTGGTTGCCATGGTGAGCTCTGAGCAGTATGAAGATGAAAAGCTTGAGGGGAACTGTAATCAGATTGTCTCCCGCAGTCTGCCTCTGGATTTATCTTCTCTTGCTAGTCTAAAACGCACACGTGCATGCGCCCCCACACCCCCAAACTCAGCGCCACATTAATAACCATCCAGCCCCAGTCAGATCTCATTCCTCCAGAGCCAGGGAGAGGCTGCCACCGCTCTGCTCTAAGCCCAGATTCAGGCACTTCGACTGGGACACACTCAGTAGGCCTCCCTCTCCACCACCCACCACCAACCATCCACCATTTCTCCTTTACACTAGATATTGTTTGTTACACCCAGAGCCCCCAAATGAGACAGGATTTGGGGCTAAGAGTGTAATGATTTTGTCTACAGGGAATCACAGTGACTTTCTCTGTTGGATTCCCTTTGTAAAATAGTAAAGCTCAACACCATGGTTCTCGCTCGCTCGCTCTCCGTTGTTGTTCGTTATCTTCGCCGCAGGCAGCTAAGAGCAGCTTAGCGCGGCGCGGTCATAACACCGCTACGGAAAGCAATTCATTATTACAAATCGGTTTATAATTACGCTGTGGTCACGGGTTGTTAGCTGACTCCGTATGCGTCCTACATTGTGCTCCAACCTCCTGTGGTTTTACCTATTAAACCCTCTTTCCGTCTCCCGCTCCCCATCTCCATCTCTCTACGTCTCTCTCAAATTCAAATTCAAATTCAGATTGCTTTATTGGCATGAAATGCAATTTGTAGATATTGCCAAAGCAGTATAGTGGTACAGCATAAATACAGTAGAATGCAATGAGGATAATAACAGTAATAATAACAGTACATATAATCATGTATGCAAGTACAACACTACTGCTGTTGTATTGTGTAATCTTAGGTCAATAAATGGAATTGAATAGAAATAAGATTATAATGGCAGTTGCATCTCACTGCATTGTACCACTCAATTTTAGGAGTGTGTTGGGGGACTTAATAAACTGTTGGCTGATTACAGCGCCTCTCTCCCCCCACACACACATGCACGCACTCGCACACAGACAGAGGTCACTCAGACGTACCCTGCAAACGAATCTCCCAGATATGCCATTCCATATTTATTTTCGCTCTGGGCTGCACCAGTACTTTAGTGGCACCGACCACATGAGTAGTTTGATTTGATTTAAAAGAGGACATCTGGTGGCCTTCTGGCTGTGATAGTGGAGGGTGAAGGTATATGTGGGACCCTATTCCTCATATAGTGCACTACTTTTGACCAAAGCTACATAGGGACTAGGGTGCCAACAGCTGTACAGAAAGACTCATGTAAAGGCCAAATTACAGAGGAGGAACTTCTTGATGCAATTAAAGCCTTTAAGTCCAGGAAAACTCCAGGGCTGGATGGCATACCAGTTGAGGTTTTACCAAACATTTTTTTATGTACTCAAAGGACTGTTATTAGCATGTTTTAACCACTCCTATAAAAATGGTAGATTATCAGATACTCAACAAGAATTTCATTATTAGGACCAAAGTGGTAAATATAAAGATCCAGTCCATAAAAAAAAATGGTAGGCCCCTTACACTTCAGTGTTGTGACGCAAAAATTCTAGCAAAATGCATAGCGCACAGAATTAAAAAGATATTGTCGGATTTTATTCATCCTAATCAGACAGGTTTTTTTTTTTTTTTACATGGACGATACATTGGAGATAAGACAAGTATTGGAAACAATAGAACACTATGAAAAATCTGAGAACCCAGGACTGGTATTCATAGCTGACTTTGAAAAGGTCTTTATTAAAGTACGACTGGAGTTTATATATAAATGCCGGGAATATTTCAATTTTGGAGAATCTCTTATACAATGGGTTAAAGTTATGTATATTAACCCTAGGTGTAAAATATGAAATAATGGCTACTTATCAGAAAGTATTAAACTGTCAAGAGGTGTAAAACAAGGTTGTCCACTATCAGCATATCTATCTAAATCAACAATAATGTCATAACCGTCGTCAAGAATGGACCAAGGCGCAGCAGGTATGTGGATACTCATGTTTTTTAATTTTAAAAAAAGGAGTAAAGTATCCACTGGACAAAAACAATAAAGACGACAGCAACAGTCTTGCAGGCACATACAACGCAGTGCAAGGACAACTACCCACAACCCCCAAAGAAAAACACACACTCCTATATAGGACTCCCAATCAAAGGCAACTCAACACACCTGCCTTCAATTGGGAGTCCAATCACCCACACAACATTTAACAAACACAAACCCCCTGCCACATCCTGACCAAGACTAACACAATTATGCCCTCTGCTGGTCAGGACGTGACAAATAATATCAAGGGCCTAGAAATTTTGGGTTTAAAAACGAAGGTGTCATTGTACTCTGAGGATTCATGTTTTCTTTTAAATCCCTCCACAGCCTCATACTTTTTCTAACCTTTCTGGATTACAACCAAATCATGATAATTGTGCTATATTACGTATTGGATCACAAAAAAATACAGCTTTTACATTATCGTGTAGTTTACCAATAACATGGTCTGACGGTGAAGTGAACAGGTATTTATATCCCGAAAGAAAGAAATGCTCTCACTACAATACATTTGAATACAATGTTAGCAAAAATATACAATTTTGCTACCATGAAAAGGATAATACCTGTCTAATTGTGGAAATAATCACCCTGATTAACTCTTTAGTCATATCCCAGTTTACCTATTTGCTCATGTTCTTGCCTACACAATTAAATGGGCCTATTTATATAATGAATATGAATTCAGAGGGTAGAAATGATTAAATATTAAAGCATTAGACTTCTCACTAAAGGCTTCAGTCATACACAAGTAATACTTAAATCCAAACTGGTTCTCTAGCAGATTATTAAGAATGACTCACCCCATGTTCAAGAATGGCCTTTTTGCCTTTATTAAGATTACAACCTCTCACTTTTGGTTAGAAAGGTGGTTGCGTAGAAAGGTGGTTGCAATTTCAGTTTAATCCACCAGAAAAGACAGAACAAATATTACAATAAATGGTTAAACTAAAATATAGTAATTGATTAAAAAAAATATATTTAAAAAAAATATAAAAAAACTGTATAACCTTTATAAATTATAACATACATAGGACTAGGTAGGTATGTCACACATGATGCTTGCAAAAATATATGGAAATGTCTGCTCTACTCAAAATGACAACCAATTGATTGCAGTATTACCGCAAAAATGGAAGAGGAAAGAGGAACTTGTCTGTCGACCCTGCATTAAAGACCAAAATTGGTTAAAGAAAATTGTGATAAATAAAAAAGTATACCAGTTTCATTTAAGGACCACAAAATTGACAGCTGTGCCATATAGATCGCTAAATAGTTGGAAAGAGATTTTCGATGTACCGATTCCATGGCACTTGGTTTATGAACTTACATTTTTTCAATTTAAATGACTATACAAAATTCTTGCAACCAATAGAATGTTATAGATATATATGGGTATACAAGAATCCCAGCTCTGCAGATTTTTTACATTGATGGGGGAAAAAAGTCTGAAAGAGGTGTTAACAACCCAAGGTGCTGCTGTCGGAGTGCTGTACAGATCTCCCTCTCTGTTCTCAAAGCCATGGCCAGTCTATTGAATAGACTCAACTTATATTCTCATCTCAGCCAAGGAGACAAAGGGAAATGTCTGTCTGTATCCAACTAATGGCGATTATAGATTGAATAACCGATCACTGTTTGTATTATTCTTTCATGATTTATGATAAATATTTATGAGCCTAAATTACTCACAGACGATTCCTATTGACTAATTAATGAACTGGATTGTTGAATTCCCTAAATTATGTTAATAATGAATGATTGTTATGATTTGATCTTTCTGATTATGAATTTGATTGGATACCTGTTATTCTGTTTCCTTTCTTGTGCAGCACAGACTACTCAGTAAATATACCACTTTATGGTTAAAGGAATTCCTGCCTCAGTCTCATCCATTCCTCTGTCACCTGACCCGTGACCACCTGTTCACCCTCACTGTCAGTCAATCCTACCTGTCCAGCTACCCACACAGATTCCACTAATCTTACAGTCTGGTTATAACAGACCTGTGTGATGAAACATGACTTCAGAGCCTCTTTAGCTAGTGCTCAAGGTTTCTGAAGAAGCATACATACAAGTACAAAGAAATATGCACACACACATACAAAAAAAAACGCACATGCACACACGCATGTGCGAACGCGCACCCACACACAGCGATGGGGGGACAGCTGAATGCCTGGCAAGGTCACATCTGTCTCAGCTCCAGCTCAATTCATTATGTTCCAGTGGTGTAAAATACTTTAAAGTACTACTCAAGTATCTGTACTTTACTATTTATATTTTTGACAACTTTTGCTTTTACTTCACTACATTCCTAAAGAAAATAATGTATATTTTGTACTCCATACATTTCCCCTGAAACCCAAAAGTACTCATTACATTTTGAATGCATAGCAGGACAGGAAAACGGTCCATTCACACACTTATCAAGAGAACATCCCTCGTCGTCCCTACAGCCTCTGATCTGTTGTCACGGTCGTTGGTGAAGGAGGACCAAAATGCAGCAGGACTGTGTTTGTTCATTGTGAACATTTATTAAATCAAAATGAACTCAAAAACAACAAACACGAGAACGACCGATCCATTGCCAGTCTGGCAAGGCACAAGGCGAAACACAGAACAATCTCCCACAAATACACAGACAAACACACCCAACTAATATAGGACTTCCAATCAAAGGCAACACCACACAGCTGCCTTCAATTGGAAGTCCAACCCCAATTAACTCAACATAGAAACAGATAATCTAGACTAAACATAGAACTACATAAACAAGGAACAGTGCCCAAAAACCCCGGAATACATAAATCAAATACCCTTTAGAAAACACACCACCCCTAACCACATAAAACAAATACCCTCTGCCACGTCCTGACCAAACTACAATACCAATTAACCCTTATACTGGCCAGGACGTGACATCTGTTGGACTCACTAAACACAAATGCTTCGTTTGTAAATTATGTCTGAGTGCTGGAGTGTGCCCCTGGCTATCCGTAAATGAATAATAATTGTGACATCTGGTTTGCTTAATATAAGGTATTTGAAATGATTTAAACTTTAACTTTTGATACTTAAGTATATTTTAACAATTACATTTACTTTTGATACTTAACTGTATTTAAAAACAAATACTTTACTGGGTGTCTTTCACTTTTACTTGAGTCATTTTCTGTTAAAGTATCTTTACTTTTACTCAAGTATGAGAATTGGGTACTTTTTCCACCACTGTTATGTTCTAATCTTGCTGGTCCTGGCCCCTATACCATGTCAGTGGGGCAGAGAGAGAGGCAGATCCCTACTGAGGGTCTCACACATGCACACACACATTCAGGAACGCACGCATGCACAGCCCTGAGCGCATAAGCACACACACTTGCATGGAAGCATACATGCACGCACATACACACACACACACACTTGCATGGAAGCATACACGTACGCACATATACACTTGCACGGAAGGACACAGACGCACGCGCACGCACGCACGCACGCACGCACGCACGCACGCACGCACGCACGCACGCACACACACACACACACACACACACACACACACACACAGCAGGTCTCCGTTGACGGCCCTTGTCTGAATAGATTCTTGCTCTCATTACCACGCCTTTGTGTGAGCCACATTCATTCCCACATTGTTTTGTGTGTGCGTGCGCGTCCGCGTACACGTGTGACTGCTTGTGTGAGTGTGTATCTGCGTGCTTCGCAATGTGTCCAGAGCCCATTAGGGGACTCCAGTAGACGGACTGTACTGTGCTGATACGGAGAGTCTTTTGTCTGCCTTTGCGGTACTCCATATTAAAAATCCAAAAGGTGCAAATCTCTCTGAGTCAGTTCATTACTCTGCACTCCAGCTGAAAATGGGGACATAATCCAGGCTGAATAGCCATAACGGTTTTGATACATTCTGAATTTACACGCAACCTTTATAGTATGTTTGTGTAAGGCTGTAGAATATGTCAAATCTCTTAAGAGAGCTGAGTGGCTTTATATTATATTCCCTTTTACTTCTTTTATTACCTCAATTCAATGAAATATAATTGAACAATGGATATTCAGTTTTGTTCCTCTGTGTTTTAATAACAGGGTATTGTGTGTGCTTCTCATACCCTGGGTATTCCCCGCAGAGCGGAACAGCAGTGTGGTTGAAACTTTGTCTTGGGGCTCTATTTAATCGCTGAAGCATTACAGATTGTGTGATAGAAATGTTAAGGTCATTTCCAATCGAGCCTGCATAGGCAGCATTTACCGTCAGATGCAGTCTCCGCTAACGCAGGAACATTCCTTTTAAATGTCAATCACGCTGTAACGCTGAACTTCCCCGGTACGGGTTGAATAGAGCCTTTACATTACTCTCAAAAATCAACATCTACTCATGTTCAAATCAACATTCCTGTCTCCCTAACCTCGATACAAAAATCTTATTTGAGGCTGACATTTACTTTCTTTTCACTGCCTTTCGTTGTGCCAAAGGTGCAAAGGCAGACGGTCTGCTTACCGTGGACAGATTTTGACGGGAGCGAAACCTCTCGTTTCTCCTCTTCCACTCTGACTGGACCTTAACAAATTGACCTCATTACCTGGTTGACCATTGGAGTGCCTGTCAGAAAATCGCAGGTATAGACTAAGGGTTCCCAAACTTTTTCACTCAGGGCCCAACTTCCAGCAACGGGGAACATCCTGCGCCCCCACCGGCATGCGCACACATGCACATGTCTATTTCTATGGGCACAAGCACTGCTCATGACACAAACTGTTCATACCCTTCTTGTTGGTGGAGACAATTTTGCAGGTTTAAGCTTATTTCCTGCAATTCTACACATTTTTGTTCATGGGGTGCAAAGAAAATGTTGCAGTTTTAAAGCAAAGTTTCTTGCAATTCTATACATTTTTACATGTATAATGTGTATTCATGTGATTTGAGTGACAAACAAATTACAACAATATCTATGGGCTAAAAAAACAAAAAAAAAAAAACATTAGCTGACATGGTCTAGTTGATCTGGACATTTCTGACAAGTTATAAATAGCTCTATACGGTATGCAATGACTGAAAAACTACCCAATTTCGAAATTACACCTTGTGCATTCTACCATTACAACAACCAAGAGTAAGTTTAAAGCCGGATCGAGTCCCGGACTGAAACACTGGTATAGACAACGGCCTAGCCGTTTGTGTGTGCACGTGTGTTCAGAGCGTACAGGGATGGGGCTTGCTGTGGGCCAGGATGTGGACATGAAGCTAGGGTAAGGGTTAGGGTTCCAAGCTCACATCACAACTTCGTTAGTGTCATAATAGACCCAAACTATGCCACTGTTTTTACTCTTTGCACTATTGTCAATTGTTTGTACGTGTTGTTTTGTCTTTTATTGTATGAATTTGTTGTTTGTCTGCCACCAGGTGGAATGGTTTTGTTTTGTCCGACACAAACAAAATAAGAAAAACGTCAATAAAAGATATGAAAACAAAAGAGGATTAGGGTTATGTTTGAGGCTAGGGTAGCAGCTGAACTGAGATGTGGACATAAAGCTAGGGTCAGGGCTAAGAGCTAGGTAGGGTTATGGTTAGAGACGATGGCCTTGTGTACTCTCTGCCTTCCCATGGTCAGTGCTGCCATTTTCCATCCTTTCAGCAATCCGTAACCTATGCTGTCGGTGACAAGGGGGAAATCATTAGCATCCAATCTATCTGAATGTCACATGGCAAATATAGTGTTACAAATATCCCCCCCCCCCCCCCCCAAAAGTAGTGCTTACTCAAACATATGCTGCTGTAGATGGCAGCTGTTTATGTGTATGCGTGATCATACATATGCACGTGTCTCCTGGGCCAGTGCTGCCTAGATTGGCTGGTGGTTTGCTGCCCGGCCTAGGCCTCATGAGGAGTGGGTGTAACCAGACTGTAACAGGCAGGCTGCGTCCCAAATGGCACCATTTTAGTGTAGTATACCCTGGTCAAAAGTAGTGCACTAAGTAGGGAATAGGATGGCATTTGGGACACATTGCAGCCTCCTGTTTGCCTGACGCACAACGTAACCTTTGAGATGATGGATCCTGACACAGCGGGCCATGTTTGACTTCACAGCCAGGGAATGTGAGAATCCAACTGTCAGCAGCAAGAAATCATCAGCACAGCCCAACTTGCTTCACCGCAGACACTGCCCTGAACACAGACGCACACACGCAACATGCGCCACACACACACACACACACACACACACACACACACACCACACACACACACACACACACACACACACACACACACACACACACACACACGACACTCCTCTCCTTGGAAGGAAATGTTTCTTTAGCATGCCATGTTGGAGAAGTGAGGTGAATGATTGCTCTGCTTCTGTGGGCCAAAAATAGGTTCAATCATATATTTAAGAGAATCTTAATGGAAGGCTGGACCTGCTGTATGTTTATTGCTTTGTTTATTTCAATGATTCTGTTTAAGTTAGGGCCTAAATGAAAGGAGGACTTGAGGTTGGGCTGGGGCAAAGAGAGAGTTTTTGGACTCAATGTGGATATAACCCGTTTTTTGAATGGACCTTGCCATTGAGGGCTTCCACCATTTTAAAGTAGTCAACTGGGTGCGGATTCCTATGGGTTGGGAGCAATCAGCCAATGAGCAGAGCATTGTCTTCTTCAAATTGGATGCTATGGTTTGTAAATGGCTTTAAGATATATCACCGCCATCTAGTGGTCACAATAAATGAATGAATAATGATTTGGTACAGAACTCCAGCACTGCAGATGGCAGTGAATCACCAATATTAGCTTTACACTTTTTTTCAAACACAGAAGAAGAAAATTGACTACTTTAAATGGAGAAAGCCTCAATGGCACTGCCCATGCCATCACAGACGCCATAATGGCACAGATACAAGTTTAGACCTCTTTCCATATCAATGGGCTGGGGTTAGATGGTGGAGAATGGATGCATTTCATAGGTGGATGAGTTAGAGGGGGAAGCATCTTGCTGGCTGTAACTGAAATAAGAGCAGGTTAAAGAATTATGTCTGTTCTGCACAACCTATTTCTATCTGCAGTGGTCTTTAACATTTCAACCACATGAATGCACCCAAGGTATAAGGGTATCTGCAGTGAAGAGGAGGTGGCACACAGAGTCATCTGCATTTAAATCAAATCAAATGTTATTTGTCACATACACATGTTTATCATGACACTAGGCGAGACCCAAATGCAGATGGTTGGAGTTTAAGATGGCAAGAGAATGGTCGTGGACAGGCTTGATTGTGATTTCAATTCTATGTATAGGGCAGCAGCCTCTAATGTGCTAGTGATGGCTATTTAACAGTCTGATGGCCTTGACATAGAAGCAGTTTTTCAGTCACTCGGTCCCAGCTTTGATGCACCTGTACTGACCTCGCTTCTGGATAATAGCGGGGTGAACAGGCAGTGGTTCGGGTGGTTGTTGTCCTTGATGATCTTTTTGGCCTTCCTGTGACATCGGGTGCTGTAGGTATTCTGGAGGGCATGCCCCCGATGATGCGTAAGGTAGACCGCACCACCCTCTGGAGAGCCCCTGCGGTTGCGGGCAGTGCAGTTCCCGTACCAGGCGGTGATATAGCCTGACAGGATGCTCTCAATTGTGTATCTTTGTGGGGCCCCAGTGTTGAGGATCAGCGAAGTGGAGGTGTCGTTTCTTGCTGCTGTTTGGGTTTGTATAGCACTTTGTGACATCTGCTGATGTAAAAAGGGCTTTATTAATACATTTGATTGATTGACTGGGCCTTGACGACGGTCAGACAGACCATCCTTTGGGGACCACTGTGATGATCAATGATGCCATTACCTGTCCTCAGCAGCCTCTCCGGACCAGTACACCTCTAGTCCATCTCAACCCCCCCCCCCCCCCCCCCCCCCCACACACACACACTTAGGGAATACATGAGTGTGGTCAATGGTCTATGAAATAAGTAGGTCAGTGCTGTATGCTGGTGTATATGCCACCCGGCTCTCATCCATCAACCAGGCTGCAGAAGGTGTTGACATCTGAACACCGTCTGAGAGAGAGAGAGAGAGAGAGAGAGAGAGAGAGAGATTGGTGTTGAGCTTTACTATTTTACAAAGGGAATCCAACAGAGAAAGGCACTATGATTCCCTGTAGACAAAATCATTACAGACATGCATGCAGGTGTAAGGTCAAATATTAGCACCCCAGCAGGTGTAGAAATAATATGCTGTTCCAACAAACCTACCGGTTTACTGTCCCATATGGTACGCAGTGACCTGACAGAAGTGTTATCATTCCAACACTGGGTGCCCATGCGTGTGTCACTAACCACGTATCCATTCAGTTTTTATGCGAGTAAAGTCATACCGTATAAAAAAAATAAAAAATAAACATAACGGCTGTGATGGAAACAGGAAGTTTCGGTAGAAACGGTAGAAATGCCAACAGATCATTTGTTAGTTCGACATGGTGGGATCTTTTTGTGTGGTAAAATGAATTATGCGAGAAATGGCTAATATTAACCATCATATTGAAGTAAACTTGGAGTCACGCAATGATATGGTGTGTGTTCCTCCCACTACGACTCAGGAACTTATGCAGTTTATGCTACAGACGAAACAACTTATGATGAACTTCGAAAGTGCAGTGTGCTCTTGATGCTCCTTTCCCTCTATATTTTCCAATAAATATCGAGGATCTTTTTCTGGTGACATGATGATCGATTTTTGACTGCTGTTTGACTAGTGCTGAGCGATTAGTGCTTTTTGAGGTTGGTTCGGTTTTATTAGAAAAAAATGGTCACGGTTTAGGATTTCGGTAGGTTTTAGTAGTTCTTCAAAGTAAATATGGCATACTTTATGACTGCTGAATACCAACTATCAGTAACTTAGATCAGGGTTTTCCAAACTCAGTCCTTATCTGATTCAGATAATCAATGTGTGTTCGCTCTTCTCTCAGTCTCTGTGTCTGGTCAGCACAGATGGACAAGTTTAAGCGGGTGCGCAATGGATTATGGTCATTGTAGTTAATTACCACGTGTTTTACGCTAAACTATATTGAATATTGGCCTGTTGCAACTACATCACACAGTTCAGGCTTCATCTGATTTATCTCTACAGAAACTCCACATCTAGCTCATAGAAAAAAACCCTAAAGAAATAGAATTTAAATAATTGAACTGACATTGGTCAATTAGTTGATTAAAAAATGTAAAAAAAAACGAAATGTCAGTTACTTGTTCAGCACTATGTTTGACAAATTGAAATATTCTTATCCATAATAATATGATTATGTAGACTTGCCTAAGTGCGCAGCCTACCTGCACTTTATAGGTACATTTGTCTTCCCTGTGGCTCAGTTGGCAGAGCATGGTGTTTACAACGCCAGCATGTTGTGTGCAACGCCAGGGTTGTGGGTTCGATTCCCACGGGGGGCCAGTACAAAAAAAAGAAGAAATGTATGCATTCACTACTGTAAGTTGCTCTGGATAAGAGCGTCTGCTAAATGACTAAAATGTAAATTTTGCTATTTAACGCAACAGTTTTTGTGACCAAACTAGTTGAAAATGCGATGGAAACACATTGAACTTTAGATTTCTTTATCGGTTCATGAAATCTTAACCGAAAAAAGTACATTTGTGTGCACTACATCGTCATGCACTGATTTTCATCTGCAACAAGTCTGTTTGGTGAAAACACAACACTGGCAGGAAAATGTGCAGATTTTTAGAATATTCGCATGAAAGTCTGTCGCCAATTGGATGGAAACCTAGCTAGTGTTATCATTCCGTGCTGTGTGTTCACATTCCAACAGCCGCACAGTATTTGTGGATCTGGATGTTCTCTTTGTTCATTTTAATGGGTTCAAAGGCACGGCTCTAGGTGCATGATAAAGGGGGAAAGACTGTAGAGAGAGAGAGATGGAGGGAGTGAGATGTAGATGTAGAATGAGAGGGAAAGAGGCAGGGTAAGAAAGAGTAAGAGAAAAGAACGGGATGGAGAGAGGGTAGAGAGTAGAAGGGGGAGATACACGTAAGACAGAGAGCGAGTGAGAGGAGTGTAGTGAGAGAAGAGAGAAAAAAAAGTGACTTAGGACAACCAGAGGGGTCACTGTAGGACCATCTATCCTCTTCTCTCCTCCTGTCTCCTCTTCACAGACAGTTTAACAAATGGGGACGGCAGACTCTCTCTCTCTCTCTCTCTCTCTCTCTCTCTCTCTCTCTCTCTCTCTCTCTCTCTCTCTCTCTCTCTCTCTCTGAGAAACAGTTTGGGACGATTTATTGTGCCGTGAAAAGGAATAGGATGTGGCTGCTCTCTCACAACAGCAGCTTCTTCCCTTCCCACAGACAATGTGAGTGTGTGCACCCATGTCTGTGTGTGTGTTTTCCTCCCCGACACAGATAAAAATGGCTCCCTCCTGGAGGTAACGTCAGTTTAACCCCATCAGATAATGACAATATTTGTTTGTCATTGTCATGCTGTGCTCCCTGCAGGGTCCTTTCCACTGACGCAATGGCCCATGATCCCCAGCAATGACAAACACGAAGAGAGTCATGTGAAATAAAATGACACAGGAGGGGGGAAGAAACTAATGTATTGTAAACTTCTAATCAAACATCCCCAAGCTCTATGAGACCAATGGAGAGACAGAAATGGAGGCAGGGGAAGAAATACACTATATATACAAAAGGATGTGGACACCCCTTCAAATGACTGGATTCAGGTATTTCAATCAAGCACACAGCCATGCAATCTCCATAGACACACATTGGCAGTAGAGTGGCCTTACTGAAGAGCTCAGTGACTTTCAATGTGGCACCGTCATAGTATGCCACCCTTCCTACAAGTCAGTTTGTCAATTTTTCTGCCTTGCTGGAGCTGCCCCGGTCAACTGTAAGTGCTGTTATTGTGAAGTGGAAACATCTAGGAGCAACAATGGCTCAGCCGCAAAGTGGTAAGCCACACAAGCTCACAGAACGGGAGTGCCTAGTGCTGAAGGGCGTAGCACATAAAAATCGTCTTGTCCTCGGTTGCAACACTCACTACCAAGTTTCAAACTGCCTCTAGAAGCAACATCAGCACAACTGTTCATCGAGAGCTTCATAAAATGGGTTTGCATGGCCAAGCAGCCACACACAAGCCTAAGATCACCATAAGCACGCCGCCAATGGACTCTGGAGCGTTCTCACGCTTCACCATCTGGCAGTCTGATGGACGAATCTGGATTTGGCATATGCCAGGACAACGCTAACTGCCCGAATACATAGTGCCAACTGTAAAGTTTGGTGGAGGAGGAACAATGGTCTGGGGCTGTAAATGTCTCTATTTCCTCCAAGGTAGCCCTGAGGTTGTGGTGATGAATGTATAATAATGCACAACAGATCTTATATCTACTGCCTAATAACATAAATCCTTTCTAACCACTTGTTATGCTGTAGTTGTTTTCTATCCAACCATGCAATCTTTTAGATAAACCTTGTATCCAGTCAATTAAACTCTCAGTGAACCGAGCCTCATTTGAGTTCAGTTGCCTGAGAGTCCAGCAAATGCAATATGGTTAATAGCGTCATTTAGAGGGGAATGGAAGACATTGAGTGTGTCTCAAATGGCACCCTATTTAACTTTTGACCAGAGCCTTATGGTCAAAAGTAGTGCACTAGGTAGGGAATAGCGTGCCATTTGGGATGTATGCATTGTTCCCATTGGATTGGGCTGATCTGATGGGGCTCAGCAAAGGGGAAAAAGGAGGAACATTACAAAGTGTAATTACTTTAAGCACCATTAGGAATGCAATAACTTGGAGTGTTTCGCTACAAAACAAGTCTAGCTAGGCTGCTCTGAATTGGACAGAGAAAAAGCTATGTTGTTTCAGTATACACACAGTCCTAATCAACTGACTAACTGTCTTCAGTTTAATTCCTGAATTGAATGCTTTCAATAAAACATTTACCTAAACCCTGGTACCTGCAGTAGCCTTTTACTACGCCTGAGGGTAAATTGCTACAGGCAGAAAGGTCTCTGCTCACCTTGCCATGTCATGCATCATCTTCTGTTTCTAATTAAATAGGAAGTAAATGACAGCAGCAAATGCCAGTGTTTTGGGAATTACATCTGACAGCTGATTATTGTGGATGACAAATCATTCGACTGCAATGAAGCATGGCTCCAATTGTAGACAGAGACAGGTTCTTTACCAATACAGTCAATTACTCACCACACTCTCTCCAGTGTTCACTCCTGTCTGTGACCTCCCAGTAGGTAACATTCTCCCCAGCCAGGCCTGTGAAGCTTTTATTAATGTCCCACTGAGAGGCTATGAAGGGTTACACTGAGGGCCGGTGTAGGCCCAGCAGGTACTGAGAGCTAGGGGTTGGGGTAATTGGGTATACAGGGCTCTCATAGCGGGCTGCCTAGTCTGGCACAGTGGTTTCGCGTGTGTATTTTCTTTGGTTGTCCGTCTGGGTGTGTGGATGCGTTTTTGTTCGTGCGTGTGTGTGTCTCGTGTGTGTGGTCAGTCCTCTCATGGCCTGCTGTGATGGGGGCCAGGTATCAGGGTGTTTGATGTGAGAGTGTTATAGACTCATTGATCTGTGGCAGTCTCACAGGAGTTCATTGCTGAGACATGGAAACGGGAGGACTGCTACAATCAATAGACAGATAGAGCCCTGTGGCAGCCAGCAACAGTTTGGGTTCACTCTTCTGATCCCGGTTCTCTCTCCTCTGCTCACAGCCACCACCTCAGGAAATACAAAACACTCTTTCTCCATCTCTCCCACTCAGAGGCGGTGGCAGTTGGCCTAGTGGTTAAGAGTGTTGGACCTGTAACTGAAAGGTTGCTGGTTCAAATCCTCGCACAGAGCAAGGCTGTTAACCCCCAACAAGTACTCCCTGGGTGCTGATGATGTTGATTAAGGCAGCCGCACCTCTCTGATTCAGAGGGATTTGAGTTAAATGTGGAAGACTCATTTTGTTTGAATGCATTCAGTTGTGCAACTGACTATGTATCCACTTTCCCTTCCCTCATCAATGTGGGATATATTTAGTTATCTTAGACAAAATACTAACCTTTTAAGGCCCCAAATGGTTTGCTTACCCAGTTCTGCGTCACATGGCCTTATGATTCCTTCCGCATCGCTGCATTGGCTCCTTACCCCGAGTGGCTGTTTCTCTTGCCCATTAGAATGCATTACCTGATCCCAGCTGTGGTTCTTAAAGGCCCGAGACCAGGGATCAATGTAGACAGGTACTATCCTGGGATCTGATAGAGCAGAGCGGTCTCAAGGTGGATGGGAATGGAAACGCATCGTCTTGGTAAAAATGCAAGTGTAATCACACTCACAAAGAGTTGTCTCCAACCTCCATCCAGTTTAGGTGTGAGCTGAGGACAGAAGCTGGCTGTGTGTGTGTTTATTGTTGTGTCTCAGGACAGGTTCTTAATAAGGAGAATGAGACAGTGGGTCCCGACGGAACGCGACCCGCAACCGCCTTCGATGAAGACACAGTGAAGCCTGAAAACGGGAGAGAGAAAGGAAAGTGAATGTACTCTGCAGGTTGGAAAATCTGAAAATTACCTTGCTTCATTGCCATGCAGGTCCAGATAGCACCATAATGTATTGGCCATATCAAAACAGTGAGCGAGACTGGGTGGATGAACAAATGTGGTCGAGGCAAAATATCTCTCCATCGGATGCCAGGGGAGAAGAGAGGAGCCAGAGACAATTTTTATCTCCCCTGCAGTCGTTTTTATGTAATAAGCCCATTAAATGCTGTGGCGTCTCATTCGTCCCTTGCCCCAGTAAAGCATATTTGTCAGCGGAATGGGCTTTGCGGCGCATCCAGCATTATGGAAGACCCTTAGAGATAACAGGGAAACATGTATTGGTTTCATGTAGTATATTTGTAATAACATCCTGTAAACAATGTCAAGAGAGGATAGGGTTGCCTGCCACAAACAGGGCTGAGTCTGGGGCCTGTTTTTCGGACTGTGCTTTTGTGTGTGGAAAATGTCCTTCCCTGTTAAAGGAATAACAAGAGAAGTCACACTGAGAATAAATTAACAAGCAATATACAGCGGGGGAAAAAAGTATTTGATCCCCTGCTGATTTTGTACGTTTGCCCACTTACAAAGAAATGATCAGTCTATAATTTTAATGGTAGGTTTATTTGAACAGTGAGAGACAGAATAACAACGAAAAATCCAGAAAATGTCAAAAATGTTACAAAATGATTTGCATTTTAATGAGGGAAATAAGTATTTGACCCCTCTGCAAAACATTACTTAGTACTTGGTGGCAAAACCCTTGTTGGCAACCACAGAAGTCAGACGTTTCTTGTAGTTGGCCACCAGGTTTGCACACATCTCAGGAGGGATTTTGTCCCACTCCTCTTTGCAGAACTTCTCCAAGTCATTATCCTCTTACATCTAGACGTTCCGCTAGCGGAACACCTGCTCCAATATCCAATGATAGGCGTGGCGCGAATTATAAATTCCTCAAAAATACAAAAACATAAATTTTTCAAACATATGACTATTTTACAGCATTTTAAAGACAAGACTCTCCTTTATCTAACCACACTGTCCGATTTCAAAAAGGCTTTACAGCGAAAGCAAAACATTAGATTATGTCAGCAGAGTACCCAACCAGAAATAATCAGACACCCATTTTTCAAGCTAGCATATAATGTCACAAAAAACAAAACCACAGCTAAATGCAGCACTAACCTTTGATGATCTTCATCAGATGACACGCCTAGGACATTATGTTATACAATACATGCATGTTTTGTTCAATCAAGTTCATATTTATATTAAAAACCAGCTTTTTACATTAGCATGTGACGTTCAGAACTAGCATTCCCACCGAACACTTCCGGTGAATTTACTAAATTACTCGAAATAAACGTTCACAAAAAACATAACAATTATTTTAAGAATTATAGATACAGAACTCCTTTGTGCAATCGAGGTGTCCGATTTTATAATAGCTTTTCGGTGAAATCACATTTTGCAATATTCTGAGTACATAGCCCGGCATCACAGGGCTAGCTATTTAGACACCCAGCAAGTTTAGCCTTCACCAAACTCCGATTTACTATTAGAAAAGTTTGATTACCTTTGGTGTTCTTCGTCAGAATGCACTCCCAGGACTGCTACTTGTCAGTCGTTGCTAGGAGTGGTGGTAGGAGTCAGGCGCAGAGAGCAGAGGTAAGGAACTTGGTGTTTATTTAACCAAAACACAACACGATCGACGCCAACACAAACGGCGTGGAAAAAATGCAACGTGCCCAGAACAGGTGCACAGCATGCATAAAATATAACAGCAGTAGATCGCCAGCACATCCTAATACAAAAACACAACCTGACGCTAAATAATCCCGCACAAAACTGGGCGGGCTAACCAGGCTTAAATAACCAAAATCAAAAGACCCAAATGAGGAACAGGTGCAAACAATAAGACATACTAAACGAAAAGGAAAAAGGGATCAGCGGCGGCTAGTAGGTCGGTGACGACGACCGCCGAGCGCCGCCCGAGCAGGCAGGGGAGCCACCTTCGGTGGGATTCGTGACACTACTTCAATAACAAATGATGGTTTGGTTCAAAATAATCCATAGTTATATCCAAATAACGGTGTTTTGTTCGTGCGTTCAAGACACTATCCGAAGTGTAAATAAGGGTCACGCGCACGACGCATTTCGTGACAAAAAGATTCTAAATATTCCATTACTGTACTTCGAAGCATGTCAACCGCTGTTTAAAATCAATTTTTATGCCATTTTTCTCGTAAAAAAGCGATAATATTCCGACCGGGAAAGCGTGTATACGTACAAAGAGAGAGAAAATAAAAGCATGGGATCCCCTCGTGCACGAGCCTGAGTTTCATAGTACTGTGACCGGCCACTATCCAAACGCGCTACTTTTTTTCAGCCAGAGCCTGCAAAGCCACGATTCAGCTTTTTGCCGCCTTCTGAGAGCCCATGGGAGCCGTAGGAAGTGTCACGTAACAGCAGAGATCCCCTGTAATGGATAGAGATAATCAAGAAGGCCAAGAAATGGTCAGACAGGGTACTTCCTGTACAGAATCTTCTCAGGTTTTGGCCTGCCAAATGAGTTCTGTTATACTCACAGACACCATTCAAACAGTTTTAGAAACTTTGGAGTGTTTTCTATCCAAAGCTAATAATTATATGCATTTTCTAGTTTCTGGGCAGGAGTAATAATCAGATTAAATCGGGTACGTTTTTTATCCGGCCGTGAAAATACTGCCCCCTAGCCATAACAGGTTAAGGTTTCGAGGCTGACGTTTGGCAACTCGAACCTTCAGCTCCATCCACAGATTTTCTATGTGATTAAGGTCTGGAGATTGGCTAGGCCACTCCAGGACCTTAATGTGCTTCTTCTTGAGCCACTCCTTTGTTGCCTTGGCCTTGTGTTTTGGGTCATTGTCATGCTGGAATACCCATCCACGACCCATTTTCAATGCCCTGGCTGAGGGAAGGAGGTTCTCACCCAAGATTTGACGGTACATGGCCCCGTCAAATGATGCGGTGAAGTTGTCCTGTCCCCTTAGCAGAAAAACACCCCCAAAGCATAATGTTTCCACCTCCATGTTTGACGGTGGAGATAGTGTTCTTGGGGTCATAGGCAGCATTCCTCCTCCTCCAAACACGGCGAGTTGAGTTGATGCCAAAGAGCTCCATTGTGGTCTCATCTGACCACAACACTTTCACCAGTTGTCCTCTGAATCATTCAGATGTTCATTGGCAAACTTCAGACGGGCATGTATATGTATTCTTGAGCAGGGGGACCTTGCGGGCGCTGCAGGATTTCAGTCCTTCACGGTGTAGTGTGTTACCAATTGTTTTCTTGGTGACTATGGTCCCAGCTGCCTTGAGATCATTGACAAGATCCTCCCGTGTAGTTCTGGGCTGATTCCTTACCGTTCTCATGATCATTGCAACCCCACGAGGTGAGATCTTGCATGGAGCCCCAGGCCGAGGGAGATTGACAGTTATTTTGTGTTTCTTCCATTTGCGAATAATCGCACCAAATGTTGTCACCTTCTCACCAAGCTGCTTGGCAATGGTCTTGTAGCCCATTCCAGCCTTGTGTAGGTCTACAATCTTGTCCCTGACATCCTTGGAGAGCTCTTTGGTCTTGGCCATGGTGGAGAGTTTGGAATCTGATTGATTGATTGCTTCTGTGGACAGGTGTCTTTTTTACAGGTAACAAGCTGCAGTTAGGAGCACTCCCTTTAAGAGTGTGCTCCTAATCTCAGCTCGATACCTGTATAAAAGACACCTGGGAGACAGAAATCTTTCTGATGATTGAGAGGGGGTAAAATACTTATTTCCCTCATTAAAATGCAAATCAATTTATAACATTTTTGACATGCGTTTTTCTGGATTTTTGTTATTTTCTGTCTCTCACTGTTCAAATAAACCTACCATTAAAATTATAGACTGATCCTTTCTTTATCAGTGGGCAAACGTACAAAATCAGCAGGGGATCAAATACTTTTTTCCCCCACTGTACATAAACTCACAACAAAACCTTCACAGGGTTGATGAAGGTTTTAAGTTTCTTAAAAGTCTCAAAGACTACTATAAAATATGTATTTGCACTTGATACTAAAATCACAATCTTCAAAATGCCCTCCCCCATTTCTAGAAAAAAAATCATGTTAACAAGCCAATATTTGTTTAAAACCACTGTATCCAAACATTCATACATATTCAATCTTGATCAAATCCTAATCCACATCACAGGTTAGTTACATACAGTTTGTCATGTCATCTTGAGACCTGCAATGGATTACATAATATATCAATATAAACTCATATCCATGCAAGACCCATGTGTTAGTCAAAACATTCCCCCTAGTCAGCTGGCTTAGTGAGTCAGGGTGGGACTGACATGGCACCTTTTGGTTCCACACAGATATATATGTATTATACAGCAAAGAGACAAACCTCAGCCAGTTCATCAGAATCTGACAGCCACAGAGACCATACACTCACAGGGAACATTATAGCACTACCTGATTCACTCACAGCTCAGAGTTGAAATATAATCATGGCCATTCACAGCAACCAGTAATGATCTTGGAGAGGTTTCTAAAAGAAAAGGCAGAGCCTCCCACAGTGTTGAGAGTTTAGGTGTGTGTGTGTGGTTTCACAGTGGCAGATGATGGATGTGTGTGTGTGTGTGCATGGAGTGTGTGTGTGTCCCAGAGTTGGCTGATGTTTTGGCTGTAGGAAGCAGCATCTGTCTGATGGCAGTCTGGTGTATAATTGTAACGGAGCTAACTCATTATGATGGCACTCTCACAAAGACATTACCCTACACACAAAGGACAACCCACTGGCAGCATCCCACCCCGCTAGTGAGGGGGCTACTAGTCTTAACTAAATAACTTGTAAATAGACAAACTGTTGCTTTGTGCCACAGGTGTGACACTTCCTGGGAAAGCAAAATCACTTAGCGACCTCTGATTGCCCATGAGTCTCTCTGCCCTCACATCGTATCACAATGATATGCGGAAACAGTGATGCAATACTGACAGTCTAGCTAGGTGATTTCTACTTCCTCACATTGTCTTTGGATGTCCACACAGAATATCAGTCACATACTTGATTGAGGTATATAGAACAGATTCCTTCTTTTCTTTCATCTCATTATGGGTATGGGTCTCCATAATCTCAGAAACCTGAGCTAAAATATTGCATAATTAAGTCAGATACTCGCTAACAGTAAGTTCTGGGGGGAGATGCATCAGGAAAGATACTTGACTGGGAAGGGAAAGCTCCATATGATAGCCTATATATCTTGTCAAAAGCGCAACCTGATGCTAATTCTCATCTAATAAATGGGAAGTCAAATACGTGACAAATTGACTTTGTTTTATTAATGTTATACTTTTTTCAAATAAAATGCAGGACATGCATGTGTGGTTACAGGATGAGGGCTAAAGGGCCCAAATGTGCAGGACTTTCTAGCACAATTCGGGACAGTTGCTTGCCACGAGAGATTTGATCCTTCTATTATGGTCCCTCTTTCGACACCTCGGGCAAATAGTCTGATCAGCAGGCAGTGAACACTGTAGAGAGACACACAGAAGGACAGTTACACATTTATCAACATAATGAGTGTTCGTTTCCAGTCTGACTTTACGGTCCATATCACAGATGTAAAACTAATGGAATGCAGTTCAAGTTCCAAGTTCAGAAGCTTTATTGCCCATTTTAGAGTAAAAATGGAGATTGGTATTTAGCTTTCACGTGGTTTGGTTACAGAACTACTGGTGATGGGACTTGGAATGGTCCGTTAGTAGTGAGGTAGTTGTTAATGCAGTATGGAGACCCCGACTTTAATAAAAGTTAAACTCAGATGATGCTGCAAGGACCATACAGATTTTATTTTCCAGTCAGTCACACTGGTGGTTCAAATAGTATTTGAATAGTCTCAACTGTGCATGCACTGCCCATCAGGCAATCCAGACAGACTCAACCAAACACTTAACCAAGTTACTTTAAAAAATATACTATTGAAGTCACCTACTAATATTGTGTCGAGCAGTGAAAGAAAGCAGCCAATTGCTTTCCGTCTTCTTTTTTATCTTTTTTTGGGGGGGAGATCAGGGTTATCACCATCAATTATCTCAGCCGCTCATTTGCTGACTCATTCCAAGAACAATTACTAGAGAGGAAAATGGCAATAAATGAATGGACTTGTATTTTAATTAAAAGGGAGTAGGCTCTTAACAGTGGAAGGGATATTAAATTAGATAAACTAGAATTACACAGCCATGCCTCATTGGCAAAGTATAACGGAGCATAAAGTAAATGATGTGTTCAGGAGGAAAGCCACTGTTGAACTATATAAAGACCTCTACTGATGGTGGTGGAGGGAGAGCCACCATCATGCTATAAAAATATCTCTACTGATGTTGTGGTGGAAGAAATGGGACCACTGTGTGTGTGTGTGTGTGTGTTTGCGCGTGGGTAAACCTCAAACTCCTAAATCTCTTAACAAAACCAACAGATTCAAATTATGAATAGCTTACCTGACGTATAGCCGCATGAGGCAAGATCTTCCCGTCACAGTTCCAGTTGCTATGGCCTGTGTCGTAGCTGGGATGGGCCGTACAGACCTGGTTACAGATCCTCTTCCCGCTGGTCTCACTCGGGTCCAGCTCTGAGATCACATTGCTGTGCTTCGGAACAAACCGGAACCGCCGCACCTCCACGAAGGACATGTCAAACTGTGGAGGCAGAGAGGGAGGGAAGTTAGGGGAGGGAGGACTGGAGAGAGGGAGGGATGGATAAAGGTAGGAATAAGGAGAAGGGAGTAAAGACAAGAGGGGATGGATAGAAAGTAAGGAAAAGAGGCAGAAAAGAAGGGGTCAATCAACTGTACCAAAGGTCTCAATCTTTCACTGCCCCAGAAAACAATCTCTTTATTCCCTCCATCACTACTCAGTTCTACTCCACAGACTGTCTGAGAGGAGAGGAGCGATTTATTCTCCATCACACTGACTTTATGACTGGGCCTGGTTAGTATTCATACCAAGTGTCCCCTAAAAAGCTTTCTGTCAAAACTATGAATACACTTAGTGGCCTCTCACTCCTTGTTTCTCTTCTTGGTGGATCGGCTATGCAGATATTACAGAGGTATAATGCAATGAACATCCTACCATCCCGGTGTGTGTGTGTGTGTGTGTGTGTGTGTGTGTGTGTGTGTGTGTGTGTGTGTGTGTGTGTGTGTGTGTGTGTGTGTGTGTGTGTGTGTGTGTGTGTGTGTGTGTGTGTGGGGGGGGGGGGGGGGGAGGAGGATGATCGCTTTGTAGAATTGGGATATGACTTTGTAGAATTGGGATATTTATGAAAAGTGAGAGAGAAGAGTGGGAAGCAAGAGCATGTCTGAACTGAGGTATACCCCGATTTAGAAAGAGCTGTGTCAGCCAACTAAACCATGAGGTGTGCAAGCAAAGTACAGGGAAACTCTCTCCCACTCAATCTCCATCTCTCTGTGAAAGCTGAGTAACCCATGACATGCAGTACGTGAGAGAGATGAGAGTGACTGAGTGAGTAAGTGACTGAGGCATTCTCCATCTCCTCCTGAACTCCTTGTGACTTTCAAAAGTTTTACTGGCTTGATCCATAATACATTACCTGAGATTAATATGGTTTGGAAAAAATCTGTACTTACTTAGAAAATAACTTTGCTAAATCTTATAACTTTTTTGGGGGAGATGATATCCCCCTCTGATTGAATCATCTTACATCTAATTATATTTTATGATTGCCAATGTGAAAATCAATAAATAATAGCAAAATAATTATCATTAACAACTCAAAGAATTCCCTACCTGGTCATCCTTGTTGGTGTGTCGTATGAGGTGTCGGAGGAAGTCGAGGCGGGAAGCCTTGCGTACTAGGATGAGGTCCGTGGTGCCATCAGCCAGGTGGGCAGAGGGCAGGCAGAGTCGGTCCTAACCTCCCTGGGGCCCTAAGCAAAATTCTGCTGAAGGGCCCTCCTACCTGAACCGTAAGCCATGTAAACCATTTGCCATTGCCACACAGTCACACCTGACCCCCCAGTGCTCCCACTACAATCCTCCCTCCTTGAAAACAGTTTGCTCCATCTGTCAGTCTAAGAATAAGTAGACCTACACAGAACAAGGTATAAACAAACAATTTTAATGAATAGAATATTTTCTATAGAATCTTAAGATAAGTGAATATTAACATTAACATAAATAAGAACGCTGAGCTTTGGCTCTGCTGCCTGGTAATTAGTCCAGTCCTCACAATATTATACAATTAGCTTTGTCTATACAATGTAAACATAAGCCTATAGGCTATGGCTGCAGCTATATGTCTTAAAATAGTCAAATAAAACCTATACAGTGAGGGAAAAAAGTATTTGATCCCCTGCTGATTTTGTACATTTGCCCACTTACAAAGAAATGATCAGTCTATAATTTTAATGGTAGGTTTATTTGAACAGTGAGAGACAGAAAAACAAAACAAAAAATCCAGAAAAACGCATGTCAAAAATGTTATAAAAAAATGTTATAAATTGATTTGCATTTTAATGAGGGAAATACATTTTGTACATTCTGCACTTTCTTGAGGCAAAATCATCAATGATGTCATCATAGGACATGTGTTTCCCCACGTCATGATTTATGCTCATGATGGCCAGACCACTCAAGCGTTCCTGTGACATGGAAGACCTCAGGTTGTCACATGGGATGATGCTGGAGAGACGAAGCATGTACCGGGACTAAAACCTTTAATAAATAATGGACATGGAACGAAACAGTAACAGCGTCAGCAAACTAATAATACAGACAAAAAACAATTAATGCAGAAGCGGGGAACAGAGCTGGGGAACTGACAAATATAGGGGAGGTAATAACAGGTGATGAGTGAAAAAGTACCCCCCCCCTCTAGGGGTGCCACCCGGCATCCCACCTGGGCGAACCGGCCTAGACATGGGCGCTGGGCAAGCCGGTTGGGGCGGGAGCCCCGAACGGCAGGGCTGAGAGCCTGGCGAGCCGGCTGAGGCATGGAAGCCCGACGATCCGGCTGAGGCAAGACACCTGTCAATCCCGCTGCAGAGGGGGAGGCCGAAGATCTGGTGGAGTGTGGCGTTTGATGGGAAGCCGCTGAGCTAACCGAGGCAAGAAAACCTCTCGAGCCAGCCAGGCACCCCCAGTTCCATCGGCGGCGGAATCCACCCCGACGTCACCAACAAAACAAAAAACAAACAAAAAAAACTCCTGGACTGGCTGGACGAACAAGAACTGATGATCCGGCTGAGGCCCGACGTGGGATGGGCGCCATCCGAGCCAACCGGGACAAGGAAACCTCTCGAGCCAGCTAGGGCGTGGAAGCCCAACGAGCTGGCTAGGCACCCCTGGTTCCATCGGGGGCGACCCAGAGCCGATGCCACCATACCAACCGGAACGCCAGTACTCCCCGATACTTTGTGTGATGGCTTCTGCATTCTCTCACATGGAATGACGCTGGAGAGACGAAGCAGGTACAGGGAGTAAAACATGTAATAAACAACGGACATGGAACGAGACAGGAACAGCATCAGCAAACAGGTAACACAAACAAAAGACAATCAATGCAGAAGCGGGGAACAGAGCTGGGGAACTGACAAATATAGCAGAGGTAATAACAGGTGATGAGTGAGTCCAGGTGAGTCCAATATTGCTGATGCGCGTGACGAGGGAAGGCAGGTGTGCGTAATGGATGATAGGAGTGCGTGATGCAGGGCAGCTTGGCGCCCTCAAGCGCCGGTGGGGGGGGGGAGCAGACGTAACACAGGTAGCTTTTGATGAGCTTTCATTTTGAAAAGCTCCTCTCTGCCGATGCTACTGTTACTGGTAGGGTGACTGCAATTCTTAAGGCTATCCAAAGGTTAGGCTAGAGTTCCTCCAGGTTTTTCTCACAGAGAAAGGAAAGCAGCTCAAAGGCAGGCATCTTATCTGATGGCAGATCAGGTAAATTCTGAATCTCGTGTGCCAGTAATCTCTGAAGGTTAGAGTGTTTTCAGCTTCCATGCAGTGAGCCTTTAAAGATTCACTGGACATCTGAGAGGGAGTGCGGAAGTTCAGCAGCACTCCATATTTGGTTTTCAACTGGTTGAGTGTTTCAAAACTCTCATCCATGAATGTCACAGCAGTGACATGAAGTAGTTGACGTGAAGGTTTTTCAGTGCATCAGTCACTGGTTCATCAGCGACCTCATAGCTGAAATGTCTCTTGCTGTTTCTCAGTCTCTTCTCTTTCAGAACATCCTCCACATTCATTTCTTCACAAATGCTTTTGGCTGTTGTCTGGGCCACAGAGAATTCAGTTTCCCGGTCTGTAGTGAGGGAGGCCTTTGTATTTGAGATTAAATTCAGTGCGATATCCAACTGAATTGAGGCATGTTGGAGGAGCTTGTTCACCACCTTGTTTGTCATTGTTAGTATCTCACACCATACAACACAGCAAATCAACAAGCGGTAGGACCCAACTTCCTCTGCAAGTGCTTGTGCTTCCACTTTGGCCACAGGATCGGTGATCGTCTGTCTGGCTTCCAGTAATGCCTCCCGAACCTCAGAAGCCTGATACCTGATTATATGAACACTTTGGAGCCTACTCTCCCATCTTGTGTCACTCCATGACTTCACAGTTATGTTCACGTGTTTCTTAAAAACACTCCATCTTTGTGAACCAGCTGAAAAGAAGAAGAGCTTTTGCACATGCCCAAAAAACCCAACTGCATCTTTTGAAGATTTGGCAGCATCTGCAATGACAAGGTTTAGAGTATGTGCTCCACATGGGATGAACACGGCGCTGGGATTTTTTTGTTGTTGCAATCTGGCTTGTACTCCTTGGTGCTTGCCCTTCATGTTGGCCCCATTATCATAAGCTTGCCCTCTGCAATCTTCAAATGGAATCTTCAGCTCGTTCAGTTTATCTAAGATGACAGTGGACAGGTTCAAGCCTGTTGTAACCTCAACATTCACAAAGCCGAGGAAGTGCTCCTTGATCTCTGGCTTTCCCTTTAAAGCCACACTTCTCAAAATAATTTACATTTTCTCCTGGTGACCAACGTCAGGTGTACAGTCCAAGATGATGGAGAAGTACTTTGAGTCTCTTACTTGAGTCACTATTGCTTCCAGAATCTTGTCACTCACAATCTGTATCAGCTCATTCTGTGTGCGCTTCCCAAGGTAATGAGCATGTGTCTCTCCATCTTTAATTTTGCTGAGAAGATTTTCCATAAATGGGGTCAAATTTTGCTAGTAATTCACCTCTTTTAGGAAGTTTCCATTATCTGGTTGGAAGAGTTTGTCTGATGAACCCCTGAATGCTAGGCTTCTTTCAGCCAGAGACTGGGTGATACTTATTAAACGTGTAAGGACATCCCGCCATCTCTTTCTTTCAGCCTCCAAAATTGTCATTTGTATCTGGTCGAGAGTCTGTTCCCGACTTCACAGATCAACTTCACTCCACTTAATCATATTGTTTGTGTGTTCAGGACTACCCTCGTGAATGGCGTTGATATTTGAGCAGTCATTCATGCCTTCCTTAATTATTTTGTAGTCTTTTGTAGAAAAGAGCTTTCAGCAAAATCAATACACAACGTTGTTTTGATTGAGTTTGAAAGCCAGCTCCTGCTAATATTTTCCCCATTTGACAGCGGTCTCTGTAATAAGCCTGAATGGAAACCTCTTCTAGACTTGTCTTCAGGGTAAGAAAAATCCAGTCCTGGTTTGAATGGACCTCTACGCACTAACTCAGTCCTCATAAAGTCTGTTAAAACTGGGGGCCAATCTGCTGAGGCATTTGGTGGAGCAGCAACTGTTCTATTACGGTCTGAGCTGCTAGTATCTAATGCTTGCTGTACACCTCTGGTTGTGCTAGTACTGGCTGAGGCTGCCTGTACTTCACCTGGGTCTGTGTTAGTACTGGCTGAGGCTGGATGTGGATCAACTGAGTCTGTGCTTGTACTGAGCACTTCATTTGCGTCACATTTCGTTCATTCTTTATTGTTTTTGTACGTTTCATTCAATAAAAATGTGGAACCCATATCACGCTGCGCTTTGGTCCGAATGTTATTACGACGATCGTGACAGAAGATCCCACCAAACCAGGACCAAGCAGCGTGACCAGGAGGAGAAGGTATCCTGGGCTTGGGAGGAGATCAAGGAGGAGAAGATATCCTGGACATGGGAGGAAATCATGAAGGGACATGAAAGCCTTCCTTGGAAGCAGACGCAAGGAGATAAGGGAGGTCAGCAATGCTGCCGGGGTTCACGGCCACAACGAAAGCCCCAAAAACTGCCCCAAAATTTTTCTGGGGGGGCACACGGGGTGGTCGGCGGAGCCGAGGAGTGAACCAGAGCCAGTATGGGAGAAGATGGAGAAATTGGAGGAGAGTGAACGGAGGGAGTCAGAGACCGTCAGTGAGATGATGGAGAAATTGGAGGAGAGAGAAAGGAGAGAGTTGTGTTGGTGTATGATGCATGACATTTGCCCTAAGGAGCGTGTTATCAGTTTGATGCCACCTGAGTCAGCTCTCCGTACTCGTCCTGAGGAGTGCGCTATCAGTCTGGTAAAATCTGTGCCGGCTCCACGCACCAGGTCTCCAGTACGCCTCCCCAGCCCTGTACGTCCTGTGCCAGCTCTCCGCACTCGCCTTGGGGAGCGTGTTATCTGTCCGATACCATGTGTGCCGGCTCTACGCACCAGGTCTCCAGTGTGCCTCCACAGCCCAGTACGTCCTGTGCCAGCTCCCCGCACTCACCGTGTGAAGTGTGTCATCGTTCCGGTACAATTTGTCCCGGCTCTACGCACCAGGTCACCAGTGTGCCTCCACAGCCCAGTACATCCTGTGCCAGCTCCTCGCACTCGCCCTGAAGAGCGTGTCACCAGTCCGGTGCAACCTGTGCCGATCCCACGCATCAGGCCTCCAGTGCGCCTCCTCAGTCCGGTACGTCCCGTGCCTGCTCCACGCACTCGTCCTGAAGTGCGTGTCACCAGTCCGGTGCCCCCTGCTCTGGCTCCATGCACTAGGCCTCCAGTGCGCATTCACAGTCCAGAGCTTCCTGCGACGGTCCACGGTCCGGAACCTCTTGCGACGGTCCACGGTCCGGAACCTCCTGCGACGGTCCACGGTCCGGAACCTCCTGCGACGGTCCACGGTCCGGAACCTCCTGCGACGGTCCACGGTCCGGAACCTCCTGCGACGGTCCACGGTCCGGAACCTCCTGCGACGGTCCACGGTCCGGAAACTCCTGCGATGGTCCACGGTCCGGAGCTTCCAGGCAAGGTGTCCAGTCCAGATCCAGGGCAGGAGCTTTCCTCCGCGCCGGTGTCCAGTCCCGCTCCATGGACAGAGCCCTCCTTTGCGCCGATGCCCAGTCCAGGCACGGCGTCCAGTCCTGCTCCTAGGCCGGAGCCTTCCTCTGCGCCGGTGCCCAGTCCAGGCACGGTGTCCAACCCAGCTCCATGGCCGGAGCCTTCTTCTGTGCCGGTGCCTAGTCCAGGCACGGCGTTCAGCCCGGCGCCATGGCCGGATCCGGGGTCTGGGCGGGGGTTACGACCTGCACCGGAGCCACCACCAACGCTAGATGCCCACCCGGACCCTCCCCTATAGAGTCAGGTTTTGTGGCCAGAGTCCGCACCTTTGGGGGGGGGGGGGGGGGGGGTACTGTCACGCCCTGACCATAGAAAGCCTTTTTATTCTCTATTTTGGTTAGGTCGGGGTGTGACTAGGGTGGGTAATCTAGGTTGTTTATTTCTATGTTGGCCTGGTATGGTTCCCAATCAGAGGCAGTTGTTTTTCGTTGTCTCTGATTGGGGATCATATTTAGGCAGCCATTTCCCCACTGTGTTTTGTGGGATCTTGTTTATGTGTAGTTGCCTGTGAGCACTTCATTTGCGTCACGTTTCGTTCGTTCTTTATTGTTTTTGTACGTTTCATTCAATAAACATGTGGAACCCATATCACGCTGCGCTTTGGTCCGAATGTTATTACGACGATCGTGACAACTATGGCTTGGCTGAATAATTGATGGTTATTATTTACTGAGAGATGTGCATCCATATTGCCCAGTATGCCCAGCTAATCAACATTTTTAATTCAATATATAAATCAATAGTTAATGTCAATCCATTGCTTCCATCTTGCATTAGTCCAGAGTTGTAACTAAACCTTGACTGAGTGACTAGATAATCATTGTCTTGTTTTAAAATTATGTGCGCCTATGAGGAGTGCCATCACGCCCATATATTTTCTGGACTGGTCCCCACAGAGGTTGCTGCTGGAAAGCACGAGGTTAATTTCGTGCACGCATATATGAACACATGTTCCCGCGCGACGCAGTTATCTTTTCCAAGCTGCAGTTTATAAACAACGTTGCCCGTTGGCGTTTATCAAACGTAATAAATAGTTGTATTTCACTCTCACTTTTGTTAGGCACAAGGTCACAGAACACAGCCTTGGAAGTGGCTGGCAAGCAAGCAAGACACAGACAGACCAAGAGATGCACTGCCCAGCTAGGTTAGCAAGACAGACAGACTAGAGAGAGATGCACTGCAAGCTAGCACATCAACTTAACGTTACTGTTATTTGCTGACATCAAACTTGGAGAGGAGAGAACAGTTTACCTGATTGCTGTTCCTGCAATTCACTCTCATGGTGTTTTTTTTTCTCTTTTCGTGACCAGAAGGATAGTTCTGCTTTATCCTCTCATCGAAGTTGTAAACATTGTCACCCGCTTTGACACGAGGGGGAGGCGGGCCCTTGCGTAATTTGCAGGGCCCTACTTGCATAGTGAGCGTATAGGACCGCCCGGCTCTGGCGACAGGCCTCTAGGGCTGCGAGGAGAGGCACAGCTCATACTGGCAGCGTTGATTGCTAGGAACTTCCCCCGGATCAACCGCCATACACAATCACCGTTTGTCTCTTTAAACACAAGAGTTGATCGATTAAATGTGTCACTCCTTTGGGGAAATTCTTCCTGCAGTGCTGTGTCTGAAAAGCAGGAAGTACCAGTGACTGTAAAGGAGGAAGTACTAGCGACTCGCTCAATACGGAAGTGGTCAGATGACGCGGATGCTACACTACAGGACTGTTTTGCTAACAGAGATTGGAATATGTTCCGGGATTCATTCAATGGCATTGAGGAATACACCACCTCAGTCATCGGCTTCATCAATAAGTGCATCGATGATGTCGTCCCACAATGACTGTACATACATATCCCAACCAGAAGTCATGGATTACAGGCAACATCCGCATCGAGCTAAAGGCTAGAGCTGCCGCTTTCAAGGAGTGGGAGACTAATCCGGACGCTTATAAGAAATCCCGCTATGCCCTCGGACGAACCATCAAACAAGCAAAGCGTCAATTCAGGATTAAGATTGAATCCTACTACACCGGCTCTGACGCTCGTCAAATGTGGCAGGGCTTGAAAACTATTACGGACTACAAAGCGAAACCCAGACGCAAGCTGCCCAGTGACGCGAGCCTACCAGACGAGCTAAATGCCTTTTATGCTCGCTTTGAGGAAAGCAACACTGAAGCATGCACAAGAGCACCAGCTGTTCTGGATGACTGTGATCACGCTCTCAGTAGCCAAAGTGAACAAAACCTTTAAACAGGTCAACATTCACAAAGCTGCTGGGCCAGACGGATTACCAGGACCTGTACTCAAAGCATGCACGGACCAACTGTCAAGTGTCTTCACTGACATTTTCAACCTCTCCCTGACCGAGTCTACATGTTTCAAGCAGACCACCATAGTCCCTGTGCCCAAGGAAGCGAAGGTAACCTGCCTAAATGATTACCGCCCCGTGGCACCCATGTCGGTAGCCATGAAGTGCTTTGAAAGTCTGGTCATGGCTCACATCAACAGCATGCTTCCGGACACACTAGACCAACTCCAATTCACATACCGCCCCAACAGATCCACAGATGATGCAATCTCAGTCACACTCCACACTGCCCTTTCTCACCTGGACAAAAGGAACACCTATGTGAGAATACTGTTCATTGACTACAGCTCAGCATTTAACACCATAGTGCCCACAAAGCTCATCACTAAGCTAACAACTAAGCTGGGACTAAACACCTCCCTCTGCAACTGGATCCTGGACTTCCTGATGGGCCGCCCCGAGGTGGTAATAGTAGGCAACAACACGTCTGCAGCACTGGTCCTTAACACTGGGGCCCCTCAGGGGTGTGTACTTAGTCCCCTCCTGTATTCCCTGTTCACCCACAGCTGCATGGCCAAACACGACTCCAGCACCATCATTAAGTTTGCTGATGACACGACAATGGTAGGTCTGATCACCGATAACGATGAGACGGCCTATAGGGAGGAGATCAGAGAACTGGCAGTGTAGTGCCAGGACAACAACCTCCCCCTCAAGGTGAGCAAGACTAAGAAGCTGATCGTGGACTACAGGAAAAGGCGGGCCAAACAGGCCCCCATTAACATCAATGGGGCTGTAGTGGAGCAGGTCGAGAGTTTCAAGTTCCTTGGTGTCCACATCACCAACGAACTTTCATGGTCCAAACATACCAAGACAGTCGTGAAGAGGGCATGACAACAGCCCAGTACATCACTGGGGCCAAGCTTCCTTCCATCCAGGACCTATATAATAGGCGGTGTGAGAGGAAAGCGCATAGAATTGTCAGAGACTCCAGTCACCCAAGTTATAGACTGTTTTCTCTGCTACTATACGGCAAGCGGTACCGGAGAGCCAAGTCTAGGACCAAAAGGCTCCTCAACAGCTTCTACCCCCAAGCCATAAGACTGCTGAACAATTCATAAAATTCCTACCGGACAATTTACATTGACACCCTCCCTTTTGTACACTGCTGCTACTCGCTGTTTGTTTGTTACCTATGTATAGTCACTTCGCCCCCACTTACATGTACAGATTACCTCAACTAGCCTGTACCGCCGCACACTGACTCGGTACCGGTGCCCCTGTATATAGCCTCGTTATTGTTATTCTTATTGTGTTACTTCTAAATAAAGCCTAGTAAATATTTTCTTCTTCTTGAACTGCACTGTTGGTTAAGGGCTTGTAAGTAAGCATTTCTGTCATGGATCCCTCCAGAACTTTCATTGCACACACCTGTCCCCTATTCCCACTGATTTGTACTTGTATAAGTGTGCCCTTTGGTTTCCATTGGGCAGTCGATTATTGTTACAATGTCCATTGGTGCGTGTGAGTACCTGTGCTGTGTGTTTTGGGCTTTCGTGCCCTTGTTGATTGCGCATATGATTACGGTCTCGTCCCGTGTGTTAATCATTGTGCGTGTGTGTATTTATTCGAGGTACTCCTCGCTCTTTTGTTTGGGTTTCAACCCTGTGTTTTGTATACGTGTTTGTTTGGTCCTTGTCCCCGTGCCCTTACACGGCACGCCGTAATTTGGGGCGTAATCAAAAAAAACTATTACGCATTCCTGCGCCTGTCTCCCGAATCATTGTTACCAACGTGACAATTTCACTGTAAAGTCTACACTTGTATTTGGCGCATGTGACAAATAAAGTTTGATTTGATTTGTAGAATGCTATTGCCAGGTCGCAATTGTAAATGAGAACTTGTTCTCAACTTGCCTACCTGGTTAAATAAAGGTGAAATAAAAAAAATAAAAATTAATTAAAATATAAACACTCTTGTTAACTCTTTGCGTTGCTCTAAAAATCAGGAGCGAGGCTGGACAAAATATTATGTGTTATTACACTCTTATGATTCCACTCGGTAACACTCAGGTGAATCAAAGTCTTCTGTGCTGTGCGTTTTTGTTGCCGATCTTACTTTGATACCTGACGGTTTTTTACTTTTTCATTACCGTATATTTTTACTTTTTCCCTCACTCAACTTTTTTCATTCATCCCCGGAGGTTTTATCTGGACATGGTTCGTCAGGACTTCAAACAGCCGAAGCTAAGTAACATTAACATGATGCCTTCTAATTGCAGTCGTTGTATTTATAATATACAGGAGAACGATCGCCTTACGGCAAGGATAGCTGTGCTGCAAGCCCAGCTTCAGACGCGATCGTTAGGCAAGGGTAATTTCAGTGTAGGAAAGGATGAAACAGCGTCTGTGCCACCAGTAAGTACAGATAGTAACGTTAGTATAAACCCCCTCGCACGGTCCCCGCAGCCGGACATCTTTCTCATGGCTTCTGGAGGGAAACGCTGTAGGAATGCTCAACCGGTGTCGCTTATTCAGCCGACAGAAACTTTCAACCGGTTCTCCCCATTAAGCGAGTCGGAGTCGGAGGCCGAGACTTCTCTGGTCTCTACTCCTCCCGTTGTGGGGTCTGAGACGCCGACGGCTCCCACCATTAGCTCTGACAAATTGAAAACCCTAGTCATTGGCGACTCCATTACCCGCAGTATTAGACTTAAAACTAATCATCCAGCGATCATACACTGTTTACCAGGGGGCAGGGCTACCGACGTTAAGGCTAATCTAAAGACGGTGCTGGCTAAAGCTAAAACTGGCGAGTGTAGAGAGTATAGAGATATTGTTATCCACGTCGGCACCAACGATGTTAGGATGAAACAGTCAGAGGTCACCAAGCGCAACATAGCTTCAGCGTGTAAATCAGCTAGAAAGATGTGTCGGCATCGATTAATTGTCTCTGGCCCCCTCCCAGTTAGGGGGAGTGATGAGCTCTACAGCAGAGTCTCACAACTCAATCGCTGGTTGAAAACTGTTTTCTGCCCCTCCCAAAAGATAGAATTTGTAGATAATTGGCCCTCTTTCTGGGACTCACCCACAAACAGGACCAAGCCTGGCCTGTTGAGGAGTGACGGACTCCATCCTAGCTGGAGGGGTGCTCTCATCTTATCTACGAACATAGACAGGGCTCTAACTCCTCTAGCTCCACAATGAAATAGGGTGCAGGCCAGGCAGCAGGCTGTTAGCCAGCCTGCCAGCTTAGTGGAGTCTGCCACTAGCACAGTCAGTGTAGTCAGCTCAGCTTCCCCCATTGAGACCGTGTCTGTGCCTCGATCTAGGTTGGGCAAAATTAAAAATGGCGGTGTTCGCTTTAGCAATCTCACTAGTATAAAGACCTCCTCCATTCCTGCCATTATTGAAAGAGATTGTGATACCTCACATCTCAAAATTGGGTTACTTAATGTTAGATCCCTCACTTCCAAGGCAGTTATAGTCAATGAACTAATCACTGATAATAATCTTGATGTGATTGGCCTGACTGAAACATGGCTTAAGCCTGATGAATTTACTGTGTTAAATGAGGCCTCACCCCCAGGTTACATTAGTGACCATACCCCCCGTGCATCCGGCAAAGGCGGAGGTGTTGCTAACATTTACGATAGCAAATTTCAATTTACAAAAAAAAAAACAACAATGACGTTTTCGTCTTTTGAGCTTCTAGTCATGAAATCTATGCAGCCTACTCACTCACTTTTTATAGCTACTGTTTATAGGCCTCCTGGGCCATATGCAGTGTTCCTCACTGAGTTCCCTGAATTCCTATCGGATCTTGTAGTCATAGCAGATAATATTCTAATTTTTGGTGACTTTAACATTCACATGGAAAAGTCCACAGACCCACTCCAAAAGGCTTTCGGAGCCATCATCGACTCAGTGGGTTTTGTCCAACATGTCTCTGGACCTACTCACTGCCACAGTCATACTCTGGACCTAGTTTTGTCCCATGGAATAAATGTTGTGGATCTAAATGTTTTTCCTCATAATCCTGGACTATCGGACCACCATTTTATTACGTTTGCAATTGCAACAAATAATCTGCTCAGACCCCAACCAAGGAGCATTAAAAGTCGTGCTATAAATTCTCAGACAACCCAAAGATTCCTTGATGCCCTTCCAGACTGCCTCTGCCTACCCAAGGACGTCAGAGGACAAAAATCAGTTAACCACCTAACCGAGGAACTCAATTTAACCTTGCGCAATACCCTAGATGCAGTTGCACCCCTAAAAACTAAAAACATCTGTCATAAGAAACTAGCTCCCTGGTATACAGAAAATACACGAGCTCTGAAGCAAGCTTCCAGAAAATTGGAACGGAAATGGCGCCACACCAAACTGGAAGTCTTCCGACTAGCTTGGAAAGACAGTACCGTGCAGTATCGAAGAGCCCTTACTGCTGCTCGATCATCCTATTTTTCCAACTTAATTGAGGAAAATAAGAACAATCCGAAATTTCTTTTTGATACTGTCGCAAAGCTAACTAAAAAGCAGCCTTCGCAAATGGAGGATGGCTTTCACTTCAGCAGTAATAAATTTATGAACTTCTTTGAGGAAAAGATCATGATCATTAGAAAGCAAATTACAGACTCCTCTTTAAATCTGGGTATTCCTCCAAAGCTCCATTGTCCTGAGTCTGCACAACTCTGCCAGGACCTAGGATCAAGGGAGATACTAAAGTGTTTTAGTACTATATCTCTTGACGCAATGATGAAAATAATCATGGCCTCCAAACCCTCAAGCTGCATACTGGACCCTATTCCAACTAAACTACTGAAAGAGCTGCTTCCTGTGCTTGGCCCTCCTATGTTGAACATAATAAACGGCTCTCTATCCACCGGATGTGTACCAAGCTCACTCCATTCAATTAGTGGTTGAGTGGTTTAATGGGGATATACAGTAACTCCAAAATGCCTGAGTGTTTTGCCATATTTTCTCTGATCGCAGGGGGAATATTATGTGATCCGAGGCCATAAAAGCTTAGTTTTCTTCTTCTTGTCTCGTATAACAAACTCACAGGAGCTAAAACCTGAACCAACATTAAATCCACAGGGATTAAAAACAAATACATTTAATTGGAAAGTTAATGATTAGATGTCTTTAAAAACTACCAAACGGATTATAATGAGACATTTACAAACTTTATTGTGGGCCTTGGCATTGTCTTAGCTCAGGAACCTCTCAAGTGTCCCTCACACATTAATATTTTGGGAGGCTTGTTTGCGACGTGGCACCCAGCCGGCGTCTTGCCCCATTGCTTAAGCAGTTGTTGGAGATTTCCTTGCCAAAATGAGCGCAGCAAGTTCCCCGCCAACTCTGATTAGTGGGGTTCGGTCTCCCTCTGTGTGTTTTGTGTGTGCGTGTGTCCCAGCTCCACAGGAACCTGTCGCCTCAGCCAGCGCTCCAGCCAGCCCCGACAGAGAAGCCTGAAATGAACACCAATTAGAGTCCCAGGAGAGGAGAAAGGGGATCTCTCTGTGGCTCTCAGTAAACATGACTTATCCTCCTATCTGCTGCTTGGAATAAACAAACGCCGGCTGAGAAGAGAGTTTCCCATTTCACAATAGTGGGGACTGTAGTGTGTATGTGTGCGGTGTTAGTGGGTTTGGGGGGGGGGGGGGGTAGATAATGGTCTGTGACGAGAAGAGTGGGCTGTGAGGAGTGAGTGTGTGTGTGTGTGTGTGTGTGTGTGTGTGTGTGTGTGCTTGTTCAACACCAAACAGTCTACTCTGACTGTCTGTAGGGTGTCATGGCAGTGAGGGAGAGAGACAGACGAGGGACAGACGTGGGGACAGGAGGGACATCATGCTTATGGCTAGATAATGGGCAGCTTTATTAACAGACATGGCAACAGGGAAAAGACTACACACAGCACAGACTTACAGAGGGATATAACCTCTTACCCTTGTCAGAGTCCTCTTCAGCCATCTAGTAGACATGATCCCCTAAGAGGGGCTGCCTATTGTTGGCAACCTGGTCACAGATATGGCACCCAGTTCTGCACTTGATCTTGTCTCTAGGGTTCCCCAGGTTTGTCTTCAGCAGGCAGGAAAGCGATGGTATCATAATACTGATGGGTCAGGAACATCTTTAGACCTGCAACAGAAGCAGTGCGTGGCTTTCAAAATCATGATGGTGAGAATGTGTGAAATATTTTGTTTCTCCACTCATTCCTAGTTCTCTCTGGAGGTCATATTTTGAAATTGACATTTTTTTCAATTACATAACATAGTAACTAATAATAATATAGTTTTTACATTGTTTGACTGCAATTGTAACTACATTTTAATAATGTGGTAATTACATTGTAATAACAATTATAACTCCATTATTTACCTGAGAGGTCGTATCTTGAAGGCCCCATCCAGCACTTCCTCTCGCAGTCCGTCAGGAGGTCTCCGTAGAAACCGTATCCGAGCAGCGAGACGTACCTGAGGAAGGTGTTGTTGTGATGGACAGAACACACGTCCATGAGTTGGGAGTCACCTGGAGGAGGAACAAACAGAAAGACCGACAGAAAGGGCCTTATTCAACTGGTTGGAATGATGTCACAGAACACTCAAAATAGAATAGTATTGGAGTCAGAGTTGGGGTAAATTCCAATTCAATATCAGTCTCTTCAGAAAGTAAACCTAATTGAAAAGCACGGAAGAGTGCATGCCCCCCCGGAAAACTGCTGCTACTCTCTATGCATAGTCACTTTAATAACTCTACCTACATGTACATGTTACTTCAAATACCTCGAGACTGGTGCCCACGCACATTGACTCTGTACCGGTTCCCCCTATATATAGCCCTTCTATTGTGATTTACTGCTGCTCTTTAATAATTTGTTATTCTTATCTCTTACTTTTTTTTTAGGTATTTTCTTAAATCTGCATTGTTGGTTAAGGGCTTGTAAATAAGCATTTCACTGTAAGGTCTACACCGGTTGTATTTGGCGCATGTGACAAATAAAATTTGATTCGATTTTTTATTAGGCAGAAAAGAGTTGATATGTATCAGAGCCAAAGAAAGATATCATAGCCAATGGGTCTGTCTGGGTCTGGGCAATCAGCACTCACTACACAGTAAATGAGGGGAAAGCGAGACGCAGACCCTGCCTGGCACTTGAGAGAAATATTCAGTTTTACTTTGAAATCTCTGATTTTATATTATGGTAATAGGTCTCTATCGACCGTGCACTACCGTTTAGCCGGGGGACAGTAATTTCAGGCATATCTGTCACAGTTTGATAATTCACTATCTGTTGAGACGCACCAACGACACCAAGACAGACTGGTGAGGAGACAGACTTATTTCCTATTTCCATCTCTACAGCTAGACAGCAGACTGATGCTAGGGATGCTTCCCAAATGGCACCCTATTCCCTAATAGGCCCTGATCAAAAGTATTGTACTATATAGGGAATAGGGTGCTATATGGGATGCAAGCTAGATGTTTTCAGCTGACTCAGTGAACCGTGACAGAACAGAAAGCAGCCAGGGAAATCAGCCCTGCCGTTTACAGATGGACACAGAGATAAGTACGAAGATGAGTTATATTCATCTCTTCATCATTGCTTAGTAATCACACTCCTCCCTTTTCATATTGCTCTTATGAAGAATCTTTGACAATGACACAGCAGACTGACTGGTTTGGTTCTCCAATACTTTCTGAAAAGTTCTTGAATTTAAATGAAAACTTACTGTAGTGCTACAGACTGGTTTACACTTCCTTATTTCTTACTCAAGTGAAGACTGAAGAAATCCGTATGAAGAATGCCTGGCTGCCTTGGGTGTGTGACTGTGTGAGCCAAGCATGTATTCATGATCAAACAACAAATCTTAACACCCAGCCAAAATATTCACAGAAGAGAGAAAACTACCTACTCTCTCAGCTAAATATATCCCTCTGTGAATTTCCAGATTCTTATCTAAGAGATATTTTCTGCAGTTTTGACTCACTTCCTCATTTGAATCTTTCCAAAGCTTCTCTCACCATCTCTGTCTGCCTAACTAACAGAATAACAGTCAAGGTTCAGTCATTTACCTAAACATAGTACCTAGGAAATATGTGATAAGACAATGTGTTGAATTACACACAGCCACTAGGTATCTAGGTAGGTTACCTGATAAAACTGGGGGGACTTGGATACTCTAACCAAGGCTGTATGTGTGCTGTGTTGCTCATATTATTCAGTGAGTCTATTTGATACTGAGAGGTTCTGTTCATTATCTTACCACGTCTAATTAATAAATCATTATTACTTTGAGTCATTATTATCAGCCTCAAAATTATGTAATGGTTGATTGATAGGGAACAATATTTAAAAGGTTTATACAGCCTGAGCAGTGGCAGCAGAAGAGGCCACACTTGACCTCATGAAACCTGTCAGTGAGAAACCAACCAAGGCAAATGCACAACAAAAACGGTGATAATGTGAGTCCTTTTCTCTAGATATAGATGTCAACTGGCTTATACTTCGGTGACAAAAAATAATTTCACCTTCATCTGACTGACTGGAAAAAGGCTGTAATTCTGGACACCAGCAGCAGCAGGCACTTGATGCCAAGAAGTAGCATTAACCTACAGAATCACTGACGCTATAGGAAAGGGAAAGGGGATACCTAGTCAGTTGAATAACTGAATGCCTTCAACTGAAATGTGTCTTCCGCATTTAACCCAACCCCTCTGAATCAGAGACGGGGCTACCTTAATCGACATCCACGTCGTCGGGGAACAGTGGGTTAACTGCCTTGTTCAGGGGCAGAACGACAGATTTTTACCTTGTCAGCTCGGGGATTCAATCCAGCAGCCTTTCGGTTACTGCCCAATGCTCTAAGGCCTACCCAGCTGTGATTTGATTCTCCTCCTCTATCTTCAACCTTAGGTATTGTGAAGTAATGGATTTTACAGTGGTGAAATATATGATGATTTAAAAAAAACTGTCACGCAGCACAACAGGCCCCCTCTTAATGGAGTTTTGAGTGATAGAGTCTTCACAAACCCCTGTAGGACCCCAAGTCCTGTTGCTATTGGGATTCCTTCCCGTAACTCAGCAACAGCCAGATAACAGAACATGGGAGCTGAAGTTAGCCACTGTGAGAGTCAATCATAGCCATGGCCACTAACAAAGGAGTTATAACACAGTCCTACTCTATGGGCTATAACCTTACCATCTCCCCTTTTTTCCTCTTCTACATTTCTCTCCTCCCTTCCCCTCTCCTCTCCCCACCCCTCTTCTCTCACCTGCAGGGATGATTCCGATGCAGAGCGCACATGGAACCAGGTCCTGGTTCGATTGGTTCTGGTCCACTCTGGAATCACTCTGGGTCCAGGCCGTGGACAACCTCGCTGAACATCCTGTCCCCTCCCACACACACCACCCTGAACAGGGACACACACACCCACGATGCATGAAAACAGTCCTTTGAGACCAGCCTTAGAGTGTCTGTTGGTTTTTGTTATTTCCATTCAATTTGTGTCCAATTAAGACCTAGACAACCAGCTGAGGGGATTTCCTAACTAATCAGTGACCTTAATTGATCAATCAAGTACATGGGAGGAGTAAAAACCCGCAGACAATCTGCCCCCCTAAGCTTACATGTTAATGTTGTTGTTGCATTGATGCTGCCATTAATGTCCACCTTGCTCTCAGCAGTCCCCTTTCCTCAGATATGAATGCATTGTGGTTGGACATGGACTGTTTTGTACGGAAATCTTCACTTAGTCGTTTGCACCAACAAAGTCATTTCTGACTGAGATAATAAAGTCTATACCAGGTGATTAAAGTGTCTTCCTGCAGGGTCTAAAACTCATCTGTCACATTGCTTCAGATCTACCTCCGTCTTCAAGTGATCCCTGGAATGATTGGCACTCTCCGTAACTATGAAAACAAGTTATATTGTCAGTATTAGAAACCCATGACGAATATCTCACAAGCTTGTCAAGACGTTGCACATACAACACAAAATATACTGCTCAAAAAAATAAAGGGAACACTTAAACAACACAATGTAACTCCAAGTCAATCACACTTCTGTGAAATCAAACTGTCCACTTAGGAAGCAACACTGATTGACAATACATTTCACATGCTGTTGTGCAAATGGAATAGACAACAGGTGGAAATTATAGGCAATTAGCAAGACACCCCCAATAAAGGAGTGGTTCTGCAGGTGGTGACCAAAGACCACTTCTCAGTTCCTATGTTTCCTGGCTGATGTTTTGGTCACTTTTGAATGCTGGGGGTGCTTTCACTCTAGTGGTAGCATGAGACGGAGTCTACAACCCACACAAGTGGCTCAGGTAGTGCAGCTCATCCAGGATGGCACATCAATGCGAGCTGTGGCAAGAAGTTTTGCTGTGTCTGTCAGTGTAGTGTCCAGAGCATGGAGGCGCTACCAGGAGACAGGCCAGTACATCAGGAGACATGGAGGAGGCCGTAGGAGGGCAACAACCCAGCAGCAGGACTGCTACCTCCGCCTTTGTGCAAGGAGGAGCAGGAGAAGCACTGCCAGAGCCCTGCAAAATGACCTCCAGCAAGCCACAAATGTGCATGTGTCTGCTCAAATGGTCAGAAACATACTCCATGAGGGTGGTATGAGGGCCCGACGTCCACAGGTGGGGGTTGTGCTTACAGCCCAACACCGTGCAGGACGTTTGGCATTTGCCAGAGAACACCAAGATTGGCAAATTCGCCACTGGCGCCCTGTGCTCTTCACAGATGAAAGCAGGTTCACACTGAGCACATGACAGACGTGACAGAGTCTGGAGATGCCGTGGAGAACGTTCTGCTGCCTGCAACATCCTCCAGCATGACCGGTTTGGCGGTGGGTCAGTCATGGTGTGGGGTGGCATTTCTTTGGGGGGCCGCACAGCCCTCCATGTGCTCACCAGAGGTAGCCTGACTGCCATTAGGTACCGAGATGAGATCCTCAGACCCCTTGTGAGACCATATGCTGGTGCGGTTGGCCCTGGGTTCCTCCTAATGCAAGACAATGCTAGACCTCATGTGGCTGGAGTGTGTCAGCAGTTCCTGCAAGAGGAAGGCATTGATGCTATGGACTGGCCCGCCCGTTCCCCAGACCTGAATCCAATTGAACACATCTGTGACATCATGTCTCGCTCCATCCACCAACGCCACGTTGCACCACAGACTGTCCAGGAGTTGGCGGATGCTTTAGTCCAGGTCTGGGAGGATGAGGCCACCTCATCAGGAGCATGCCCAGGCGTTGTAGGGAGGTCATACAGGCACATGGAGGCCACACACACTACTGAGTCTCATTTTGACTTGTTTTAAGGACATTACATCAAAGTTGGATCAGCCTGTAGTGTGGTTTGCACTTTAATTTTGAGTGTGTGACTCCAAATCCAGACCTCCATGGGTTGATAAATTGGATTTCCATTGATTATTTTTGTGTGATTTTGTTGTCAGCACATTCAACTATGTAAAGAAAAAAGTATTTAATAAGATTATTTCATTCATTCAGATCTAGGATGTGTTATTTTAGTGTTCCCTTTATTTTTTTGAGCAGTGTAGTTAAGCCAAGAATCCTGCACACAGTATTTCTCCTCCCATTGTCTAAAAGGAAAAAAAGGTGTTCCAACTAATGGTGAAATTCCAACACCAATTAAAACACCTCGAGCTATGGGGCTGGGTCCAGACTTAAGCCCATGACGGTTCTATGGTCGAGAGCTGCCAATACCCTAGACCAGGGATTGGCAACTCCAGTTCTCGGGGGCCTGATTGGTGTCACACTTTTGCCCCAGCCCCAGCTAACACACCGAACTCCAATAATCAACTAATCATGATCTTCAGTTTAGAATGCAATTAGTTTAAATCAGCTGTGTTTGCTAGGGATGGGGAAAAGGTTAAACACCACTCCAGCCCCCGAGGACTGGAGTTGCCCATCCTTGCCCTAGACAATCCTTGATCTTCCCAAGCTATGTGATGCCTCCCCCTGCCAACACCCTAGACCCTTCAAACTCAACTCTGGACCTCGAAGCCAGTTCCAGTACTCGTTTTCATTGTTCCCCTCTAATCAGGGTTCACGATTTAGACCTGGCATAACAAGTGGGTGCAATTCATTATCAGGTAGAACAGAAAATCAGCAGGCTCTGGACCTCGTAGCATGAGAGTTGAGTACCCCTGCCCTAGATGATCCATAGTCTTCTCAAAGCATCCTACGAATCATAGATGTGTTTGGAATGGATTCCCATGTTTATCGACTATCACAGCTTCCATTAGTGTTCCCTTGATGGATGGTGCTATAAATAAAACCATCTTCTTGGGACTGGTTGGCGGGTATAGGCTGTTTGCCAAGTCAACAAATAAGTATTTGCCGGCCATAAATGCTCATTTGTTATTTAAATGTTAATGTAGGCCCAATGACAGTAAGTCACTGATCACGTCAGTGGAGAAGGAGGCTCGGGAGAAGAGTAGGGCTGCTCTCTGCTCGTAAAGCTGCTTCCCACGCTGTTTTCCACCGTAGCGATTGATGTACACTAGCAAGTGTTTCGGTCGGCTGCCTGCAAAGTAAAGAAGAGTCTGGTTTGGTCATTAAAACGGAGGACTCAACATTTAGTTTAACGGATGGTAGACTGTGACTGTCTGACAACTTCATGAAGTTTTCATTAACCAACAAAACGTTACAGAAATGCTCCGTCATCATCAAACTGACTTCCTCTGACTGATTCTCTTAATGTTCTCTAGAATAAATTGTTTGGATATTGAAGGCTAGATGAGCAAAAAGCATTGGAAAGGTTCTTCTTTGTAAGGTGCTAAATTGTGTGCTAATGGTTGGTAAAATGGTCCCACTTTACACATCCAACACATTTATAGGGTTAGGCCTTCATAGATGTTTCACAAATCATGAACCTTTAAAGTTGGTGTTTGTTTAAAGTAGAGCCAGTAAAACAGTCTGCATTGAAAGAGGACAAAGAAGTGAGTAGTGAGAGCTGGTTTTTGATGGTCTGGACCCACTGTTGACACTGTGCCTCATCTAAGCAATGGAAGATGATTTCTTTACACCGCCAGCAGTGATGTTTGGTCCTCTCCATGTAGGACTATAATTAGAAAAAGGTAAGAGAGAGATAGAAAGAGAGAAAAAGAGAGAGATAAAGACAGAGACTGAAAAACTGTAAAAAGTCAAGAAGGATTCTATCATTCCAACAAAAAATGTAATTCCTGGCTTGTTAGGGTAGATTGACCAAAACAAAGATTCTGCCTCCACAAACCATCCCATGCCAGATGATGTATGAGGGATACCTGTGAATGCATACGGATACAACAGAACTTTATGCTTCCTTCCACCATCTTAGTTTGTTTGGTCTTCTTCTTTGGTCTCTCTGGCACCAACTATCTCAGACACCAGGAGAAAATGATGGTCTGCTGTAAACATTAAGAAACAACACAGAACAACAGTTTAGTGCCCCATAATATCACATAAATTACACAAAGGACAGTTTGAGCTGCGGTCAGGATTTACAATTCAGCAATAATAAAGATATGATATTAAAAAGCAAAGATAACCTGGGGTTAACTTTACTTGAATGGGCATCTTTTTAGGGTCATATTCCCAGTGGTTGTATGAATTAAATCAAGGAACATTATATCTGTCTTGGGACCATGTGAATGCTTGGAATGAGCCTTCCTGTTTTGTTGACTTTCCTATTGACAGGCTGTGGGCACTACAGTTTGCGTCACTGGATGCCAGTAAACATCTCATGTGACTGTGACGTACTGGGAGAAGGGTGACAATAAAAACACCCTGAAATCTGTTCAAAGGAATCCCATGCATAATAGAGATATATGTGAACGTATACAAATGTAAGCAAGGTTTGAAATCATTGTTTTAGTCAAAAGTTATGTCTGTTTGGGAAATATGTTCTGACCATCCTTTCAAGAATCTAGTTGATTGAAACCTGCCATTTGTGTGTGTTGTACCTTTTAGAGTTGTGACATAGGCAGTCAACCAGCCGCTCGGTCAAGTATAACAATTGGTTCTATTTTTATTAATTTTTTACCTTTATTTAACTAGGCAAGTCAGTTAAGACCAAATTGTCATCTACAATGACAGCCTACATCAGCCAACGCTGGGCCAATTGTGCGCCGCCCTATGGGACTCCCAATCACGGCCGGTTGTGATGCAGCCTGGATTCGAACCAGGGTGTCTGTAGTAACGCCTCAGGCACTGAGATGCAGTGCCTTAGACCGCTATGCCACTCTGGAGCCTATATTTAGTCATATCACATATTATTCTCAACATAAAGAACAATGGAGCTTTCGAAACATTCCAGTACTGACAATGCTAAACAATGAGAAGGGCGGTATTCCTTGTACATTCTCCAGTATATTAGCGACAGTATAATCAACAGGGGGGGGGGGGTTATTCTTTAGTCACATGTGGACTCTGATTAGTGATAGCAGAGAGATGGGACGGGTGACTCCAGGTTTACAGCCCGTCATAATCATAAGGTCTTGGGCTTAATCTGTTGTATCACTGTGACACTAGGGCTCTATTTTATGACATGAAATAAACCAAACTTTGATTCACTCCACTAAAAATATAATTAAATACATTGATCAAACACTATGCTAGGCTCCTATTTTTGTTAAAATGGGTCAAATAAGAGAGGTGCCTGAGAAGCAGTCAGGCCATCCCTGGGGCACCCCAGTATGAAGACAACAACACTCACTAAACTGGGTAAGTGGAAGTTCCCTGGAACAATGGCTGACATTCCAACGGACCCAAAGATGCTCTGCCTTCACATGGCATAACACCTAACAAAAAATCTGGTCAGCAAGAAACTGTCAAAGTGAGGACAAGTAAACTACAGTGTCACGTGTGCATTGCCCGGCCTCAGTCTTCTGTGACTGGGTCTTCCTCTTCAAGATATGTCAGTATTAGTAGCTGATGATTATAGAGCAGACCCAATTTGCGTAAAGCCTCTAAAGCAGGCGGCTAAGTAAGTACTGCCTTGAATCACTGGCTTGCACAAGTGACTCAACTACCACGCTGAACACACAACCCAATTACTGTTGCTGTATGTGACCTGACCTGATGGTGTGACACAGGTTAGAAAACACAGGAGCTCTTTCCACACACAATTCACTTGTTGTCATGGATTGGACGAAGGCGCAGAGGGTATAGTGCTCATCTTCTTAATTTATTTGAAGATAATGCTTAAACAAAATAAACAAAATGACGAACCAGTTCCGCAAGGCAACACAGGCTATACAGGAAAACAACCACCCACAAAACACAAGTGAAACAAACCCCAACTAAATATGGCCTCCAATTAGAGACAATGACAACCAGCTGCCTCTAATTGGAGGTCCTACCAAAACCCCAACATAGAAATAGAAAACTAGATTTAAACATAGAAAACATAGAACCTAAACCAAAAACACCGAAACACACAAAACAAACACCCCCCTGCCACGCCCTGACCAAACTACAATGACAAATAACCCCTTTTACTGGTCAGGATGTGACACTTGTCTGGCACAGCTATAACCAAGAGAAGTTGTCTAACAACTACTGTGTGTAGAATGCACAGGATTTCGAGATTGTATTGGCACCAAGACCTAACTGGGATCCAGAGTTTTTATAGTCAGGTCATATGGTCAGGAAAAACAACTTAATCCTAATGAGTACAGTCAGATATAACCAAGGGAAGAAGTGTGAATATTATCTCATAATATCTGGCTTATACAAACACCCCAAAGGCGGAATTGGCAGTCCTCCAGCTACAACTAAAATATAGAACAAATCCATAGAAAGGTAAGCTGTGTAAAACAAAGCATGGGGGCTTTATAAAGTACCAACAAAGCAGTTTTTAACCTCAAACCCATTGCTACTTGGCCTGATAATGGAATATTACAATTTCTAAATGATAACCTTCCTAAGTTCTCCCATGTCACCCCGCTCCTCTGCACCCTCCACTGGCTTCCAGTCAAAGCTTGAATCATCTTCAAGACCTGGTGCTTGCCTACGGAGCAGCAAGGGGAACTGCACCTCCTTACCTTCAGGCTATGCTCAAACCCTACATTCCAACTCTCTTGGCCCTCCCACCCCTACGGAAGAGCAGCTTCCGCTCAGTCAAAGCTCTTCTCTGTCATGCACCCCAATAGTGGAACAAGGCAAGCTTCCCCCTAAAGTCAGGACAGCGGTGTCCCTGCCCATCTATCGATAACGTCTGAATGCCAGCTTTCCAACAAGTCAGTTCATCAAATTTCTGCCCTGGTCAACTGTAAGTGCTGTTATTGTGAAGTGAAAACAGCAACAGTTGCAACGCTCACTACTGAGTTCCAAATTGCCTCTGGAAGCAACGTCAGCACAATAACTATTCATTGGTAGCTTCATGAAGTGGGTTTCCATGGCCCAAGCAGCAGCACATGATCACCACGCACAATGCCAAGTGTTGGCTGGAGTGGTGTTAAGCTCGCCGCCATTGGACTGAAGCAGTGGAAACACATTCTCTGGAGTGATGAATCACACTTCACTATCTGTCAGTCTGATGGATGAATCTGGGTTTGGCGGATGCCAGGCAAAAGCTACCTGCCCCAATGCATAGTGTCAACTGTAAAGTTCGGTGGAGGAGGAATAATGGTCTGGGGCTGTTTTCCATGGTTTGGTCTAGGCCCCTTTGTTCCAATGAGGGGAAATCTTAATGCTACAGGATACAATGACATTCTAGATGATTCTGTGCTTCCAACTTTGTGGCAACAGTTTGGGGAAGGCCCTTTCCCATTTCAGCATGATAATGCCCCCGTGCACAAAGTGAGGTCCATACAGAAATGGTTTGTCGAGATCGGTGTGGAAGAACTTGACTGGCCTGCACATAGCCCAGACCGCAACCCCATCAAACTTCTTTAGGGATGAATTGGAACGACGACTGCGAGCCAGGCCTAATCGCCCAACATCAATGCCCGACCTCACTAATGCTTTTGTGGCTGAATAGAAGCAAGTCCCCACATCAATGTTCCAACATCTAGTGGAAAGCCTTCCCAGAAGAGTGGAGGCTTTTAACGTCAATCGGTGCTCAGTGGGCGAGGATGCTGGTTGAAGTAAATGGAAAGAGAGATGGCTAATGGGTAGATGTCAGTAAGAGCTGGGAGAGGTGACATTAATGAAAGAGAGATTGTCAAACTCTTGGTTTAACCACCAGACAACAGAAAGAAAAAAAAACTGTTATGAGCTGAACATAACAGTATGGCAGTGGAAGGGAGGACAGTAGAAGGTGACTCAACTGTGGTTTGTGATTTCCCATTGTAACCAATTCAGTTGCAGTAATTCCGTTTAGGATTTTTTTGTAATTCCGTTACCAATTTGGTAACAGAATAATGAATTTTAATCACTTAATGATTAGTAAACAAAGTTAATATCGGTAAAATCACTATAACTAAATGGTTATAGTCTACCATTACTTGTTATTTTCATTATCCTCCCTCTTGAGGGAGAGAAAGTAAAAAATATACTAAAGGTATGTGGGTTTTTGGTAACGGAACTACACGGCACAGGGTAAACAATTTCTACAAAATGACATATAAGTGTTGATATTAGTTGTCAGGGGCCTTACATCAACATTATTGTGTTTTGATGGATTTCTGATACCGTTTAAAACCTTTCCTGGTAGATGTTTTCTAAGATCCCTTTTCCCTCTATTCATCCAGAAATCAAAGCCTTTACTTATGCTTAGTTTTACAGGATGGAAAATGGTTGAAAAATGTATCTATGCCTGCATTTCGAAACAATACAGACTCTTAGCTTTCATTTGACACACAATTTGATATGCTCCTATGAACTTCATATGTTGGTGCTCATGGGTCCTTTTCAATGGAAATGCCCTAATGAGTTATTAGCCAGGTTAACACCACGGCCCTTGTTTAGTTTACAGATAAGGACAGTGACTCTTGTCGTCAGTGTGCTGGTCGAATGTGTGAGTCTGTGTGTTTGATATTGCTAGTTGACCATTGACCTAAGAGCTTTAGAGGGTTATTAACCTGTCTGGGATAGGGGGCAGTATTTTCACGGCCGGATAAAAAACGTACCCGATTTAAACTGGTTACTACTCTTGCCCAGAAACGAGAATATGCATATTATTAGTAGATTTGGATAGAAAACACTCAAAGTTTCTAAAACTGTTTGAATGGTGTCTGTGAGTATAACAGAACTCATATGGCAGGCAAAAACCTGAGAAGATTCCAAGCAGGATGTGGCCTGTCTGCGAATTTGTAGTCCTTCTGTTGCTTCTCTATCGAAACTACAGTATCTGAGCTGTTACGTGACACTTTCTAAGGCTTCCATTGGCTCTCTAAAGCCTTCAGAAACCGGATTGAAGCGTCTGCTGTCTCTGGGCAGATAACAGGAGCACAGTTTGTCAGTGGACTGCCTGGTGACAAAGAGATTGGAGATGCGCGTTCATGAGATCACGCCATTTTTTTATTTTCCTCTTTGAATGAATACAGCATTGTCCGGTTGGAATATTATCGCTATTTTACGAGAAAAATAGCATAAAAATTGATTTTAAACAGTGTTTGACATGCTTCTAAGTACGGTAATGGAACATTTTGATTTTTTTTGTCTGGAAATGCGCTCGCGCGTTACCCTTTAGATAGTGACCTGAACGCACGAACAAAACGGGGGTATTTGGACATAACTATGGATTATTTGGAACAAAAACAACATTTGTTGTGGAAGTAGCAGTCCTGGGAGTGCATTCTGACGATGAACAGCAAAGGTAATACAATTTTTCTAATAGTAATTCTGAGTTTAGTGAGCGTCGAAGTTGGCGGGTGTCTGAATAGCTAGCTTTTGATGGCTGAGCTATGTACTCAGAATATTGCAAAATGTGCTTTCGCCGAAAAGCTATTTTAAAATCTGACATAGCGATTGCATAAAGGAGTTCTGTATCTATAATTCTTAAAATAATTGTTATGTATTTTGTCAACGTTTATGATGAGTAATTTAGTAAATTCACCGGAAGTTTTGGGTGGGAATGCTAGTTCTGAACATCACATGCTAATGTAAAAAGCAGTTTTTTTTATATAAATATGAACTTGATTGAACAAAACATGCATGTATTGTATAAGATAATGTCCTAGGAGTGTCATCTGATGAAGATCATCAAAGGTTAGTGTTGCATTTAGCTGTGTTTTGGGTTTTTGTGACATATATGCTTGCTTTGAAAATGGCTGTGTGATATTTTTGGCTGTGTACTCTCCTAACATAATCTAATGTTTTGCTTTCGCTGTAAAGCCTTTTTGAAATCGGACAATGTGGTTGGATTAACGAGTCTTATCTTTCAAATGGTGTAAAATAGTCGTATAAGTTGAAACATTGAAATTATTGCATTTTTGAGGTATTTGTGTTTTGCGCCACGTTCTTCCATTGGATATTTGGCGAGGCGTTCCGCTAGCAGAACGTCTAGATGCAAGAAGGACATTTGGTTCCACTTAGAGAAAGCCAATGGCAGTGTGCAATGCGCACATATCCCGTTGAAGGGATCAAAATCGACAACATCCGGTGAAGCTGGAGCGCGCCAAATTCAAATGACAAAATCGTAATATTAATCATTCATGAAAATACAAGTGTCTTACATCATTTAAAAGCTTAACTTCTTGTTAATCCAACCTCATTGTCAGATTTCAAAAAGGCTTTACGGCGAAAGCATACCATGTGATTATCTGAGGACAGCGCCCCACACCAAAATACTTTTCCAAACCAGCACAGGCGTCACAAAAGTAACAAATACCAATAAAATAAATCACTTACCTTTGAAGAGCTTCCTCTTTTTGCAATACCAAGGGTCCCAGCTACACAACAAATGGTTGTTTTGTTCGATAAAGCCCTTCTTTATATCCCAAAAATGTCAGTTTAGTTGGCACGTGTGATTCAGTAATCCACTAGTTCAACATGCATACAAACAAATCCAAACAGTTACCAGTAAAGTTCGTCCAAACAAGTCAAACGATGTTTCTAATTAATCCTCAGGTACTCTAATATCTAAATAAATGATACAATTTAAGACGGAGAATAGTATGTTCAATAGGGAAGATAAATAACGAAGAGCGCGCACCTCATTCACAAGCGCAACAAGACTACATTTCTAATGACAGACATCTTGAAAAAAACTACAACTACTCAATAATTTTTCAAAAAACAAGCCCTGAAACCCTTTCTTAAGACTGTGGATATTAAGTAGATGCCATAGGAACTGCAATCTGGGAGGAATTCATTTGAATATCCCATAGACAAGCATTGAAATGGACTGTGACCTAAAAAACAAAATTCCGCATGGATTGTCCTCGGGCTTTTGCCTGCCATATCAGTTCTGCTATACTCACAGACATTATGTTAACAGTTTCAGAAACTTCAGAGTGTTTCCTATCCAATGTTACCAATTATATGCATATCCTAGCTTCTGGACCTGAGTAACAGGAAGTTTACTTTGGGCACGTCGTTCATCCGAACTCCCGAACCCTGCCCCCTGGCCCTAAGAGTTTTAAGTGTTGATGATAATCACTGTACTTACTTGTGTATTAGGATGGTAAGTTCCTCATTCACTTGAATAAACAAAGTCCAGGAGGCAGAATGACATTTCATAACTAGAGGATGAGCTGTTTTACTATCTTATATAGCAGTTGCATTTGGTAGGAAAAAGTTGTACATGTTGTTGAATGCAGTCAGACCCTTGCTACATGAGACTGACATACTAACAAACACTTAATTTACCCCTGCATGGTTTTGATAAAGGCCATATGGTGAAGATAACTATTCAGTATATTTTTTTAAAAGGCATACATTTTCGTTTACTGCCACTGCAACAGGTTGGTGGAAAACCATGGATATCATAGAGTAAATACACTGAACAAAAAAAAACAATTTCAAAGGATTTACTGAGTTACAGTTCATATAAGGAAATCAGTCAATGTCACGTCCTGACCATAGAAAGATGTTATTTTCTATGGTAGAGTTGGTCAGGGCGTGACAGGTTTTTTTCTCTATGTTTTCTATTTCTATGTTTAGGTTCTAGTTTTGTATTTCTATGTTGGGGTTTTGTTTGGGATGATCTCCAATTAGAGGCAGCTGGTCCTCATTGTCTCTAATTGGAGATCATACTTAAGTAGGGGTTTTTCCACCTGGGTTTTGTGGGTGATTAATTTTGAGTTGTGTCTGTGTTCATCTCTGTGTCACAGTTTGTTGTTTTCTCATTCAGTGTATTTATGTATTGCATAGTTTCACAGTATAAATAAAATGTGGAACGACACATACACTGAACTTTGCTCCACTCCTCCTTTCGACAACCGTGACAGTCAATTGAAATAAATAAATTAGGCCCTAATCTATGGATTTCACATGACTGGGAATACAGATATGCATCTGTTGGTTACAGATACCTAAAAAAAAAGGTAGGGGCGTGGATCAGAATACCAGTCAGTATCTAGTGTGACTACCATTTGCCTCAAGCAGTGCGACATCTCCTTCGCATAGAGTTGATCAGGCTGTTGATTGTGGCCTGTGGAATGTTTTCCCACCCCTCTTCAATGGCTGTACGAATTGGCGGGAACTGGAACACACTGTCGTACACATCGATCCAGAGCATCCCAAACATGCTCAATGAGGGACGTCTGGTAAGTATGCAGGCCATGGAAGAACTGGGACATTTTCTGCTTCCAGGATTTGTGTACAGATCCTTGCAACATGGGGCTGTGCATTGGCATGTTGAAACATGAGGTGATGGAAGCGGATGAATTACACAACAATGGGCCTCAGGATATCGCCATGGTATCTCTGTGCATTTAAATCAATAAAATGCATTTTTGTTTGTTGTCCATAGCTTATGCCTGCCCATACCATAACCCCACCACCACCATGGGGCACTCTGTTCACAACCTTAACATCAGCAAAGCGCTCTCCCAAACGACACCATACAATGGTTGCTCAACTAAAAGTGGTTTAGTACGGTACCCTGCGTCACTACTTCATTGCTCCAGACCAGCGCAAGGGGGAGTTAGAGCACTGATTATGCTTTTGGGTCTGACAATGAATGGGCAACATAAACCAAATAGAAACTGATAATTGTGCATGACTACTCGTCAGTATTACTTACTAAAACTGTTGTTACACTAAGGTTTTTATTCTAAGAGAAACTTAGACTACAATTAGGGTGTGGAAATGTTAGGATTATTTTGCTCTTACTGGAGTACTGTAGCCTACTCCCAATCCGTCATGTTGTACAGCGCCCGAGGGGCGCAGCGGTGGTGGTTCAATACCTGTGCTGGCCGCGACTGGGAGTCCCATGAGGTGACAGTAGGCTTTTGGTTTCTCTCCCTCTAAAAATAGAAATAAATAATTGTACATAACAAACTGGCTTTATTTACAAATTAGAAAGAATCTCTCACCCCATACTCAAGAATAGCCTTTTTCCTCGCTCACTTTAGGTTATTTGAAAACTAAATAATCTCTAAAATATCGTTATTTTAAAAACAAAGTGATTATTATTAATATTAATTAATTTACAATTATATAAAAGCCCCTTAGATATTCTCACAGATCAGATTTGCCCTAATGAAAAATGCCCCTTAGATATTCATTTAGAATCCTCCAATCCTCTACAGTAAATCTAATTATTGGCTGAGAGTCACGTCATTGAAAAAAATATTTTTCGATACACTGTAGGCCTACCGTAAGCAACATGAGTCTCACTAGTGTTGAGTAATGTACCGTTAAAAGTGGTGTAGATCTTATTTATTTAAAAAGCATATTGAAGTTAGAAGCAATACGATAAGAAGCAATAGCCTACCCTCTGTTGTCATCAATTTCAGCACTGTTTCGCACTGCTCTGGGACAAGCATGGGGAATGGTCTTGATAAATCAATGAGATTTCTTTTCCCAGAATCTTCGTTTGGGTATTGGTTAGACTACAATTAGGGTGTAGAAATGTTATGCTCTTAGTGCTGTAGTCTACTCTCAACCGTCACGTTGTACAGCGCCATATTTTAAGTTCCATTCTAACGGAAACCCTGAGGGTTTCATTTTTTATTTTTCTTGGAATAGAAACACCATATTATTAATCAAATTAATTAAGCTAAATGTCTTAAAATCAATCCCATATACTATGTTCTTACAAAAAAGTACAGCCAATATTGAAGGCTATCAAATGCTTCTCAAAGATACCCTCTGGTATCTTGCACTTAGATATAGCTTGCACTTAGATATGCATTTAAAAACTGTTTTGAAGAAGGTGGTGGGGATAGGATTGAGGAGGCAGGTTGAAGGCTTAAGTTGTGATATCACTTTCCTGAACATGTCTGTGTCAACCAGGGGAAATAAATCCATAGTGCTGTCATGACTGTCCTGTGAGGATCCGAATGGGTCAGATCAGCTTGGCAATGGATGACAGCAACCAGACCCTCTCTCACCCACAGAGGGGGTAGGAGGGAGCTGGTGGGGGGTTGGCAGCTCAAACCCTGTTGTAAATTAAAGGAGATCCTGAGGACATACATCTCCAAATTAACACAGGAATTTTCCTTTGTCTCCAGAGACTTTTCCAGCCGAAACTAACACGTTCTAAAATGAATACTAGAAAAAAATTCCTAACATAGAATGTGGGGAATGGTCAGAGGCGAGCTAAAGAATAATATCATATGGGTTGTTGTTTTCTGATGTCATTAATTGTGTTATAAAGGAAATACTGACTGTAACTTTAAAAGTATATACACTACATGTATGAAGTCTCCATCCATAACGTTGTATATGAAAATTGATTAAATTATTTTGGTTAAGATAGGAATGTGATTTTAGGAGTCATAAGAGATCATTTGTCTCCTATAAACCTTAAATAGTAAGTAGCCACACCCCGAGTGAGGCCAGAGAGCATGTCTGCCTGGCGGAACCATCCCTTTCAACCAGAGTGCATAAAAGGATTGGTAAAGAAATTAACATTTACACCAGAACATCGCCAGGCTGCAGCTGCGTGTGTAAAGTGGTTTGAACCCTGAATACCAACACAAGGTGGAAAAGAAACCTCCCCTCTCAGACAATCACTGGTAAGTCGACAGTGAAGAGGCGATTCCGGGATGCTGGCCTTCTAGGCAGAGTTGCAATAGTAATTTACAACATTAACAATGTCTACACTGTATTTCTGATAAATTTGATGTTATTTTAATGGACAAAAAATTGGCTTTTCTTTCAAAAACAAGGACATTTCTAAGTGACCCCAAACTTTTGAACGGTAGTGTAGTTAGTTGATTCGATAAATAACAGTCAACAGATTAATGAAAGTAAAGTCACGACAGTGCCTTTGCATGGTAGGCTAGGGCACATATCAAACTTCTCATCAGGTCTTGCTTGACTGATAACCAACATTAGGCTGGGTATCTCTGAAATATGCCGCGTCTCATCACATTTAGATAACGAGGAAGGTTCACAGGTTTGCGAGGGCAGGATTTATCAGGACATTAACGGTCGAGAAGAGCATTCTCAAATTAGTCTGATTAATAGTGATCAAGTTACAAAAATGTGCCTGTCTGGCATTTCTAATTGCTTTGGTATATATGCCAAGTTTCTCTCTCAGAATATCATAATGGACCTGCAACTTTGACCTTCTCTACTCCCACTCTGCCTTTCTGCAATTTCTCTTTAATTGATTAGTTTCCTCACTCATCCAAGGGGCTCTCCATTTGAATGTGGCCTTTTTCAACTTCGGTGGAGCTATGGCATCAATGGTTGCCCTTAATTTTCTATTAAAGTTATCAACTAAATCATCACAAGAGGATTGCAGAATAGGTGGTGGAGTACTATTCATTCACTCAAAATCTGTAGCAACTTCAGGGGTAAGATAGCGTTTTAATAATGCGTTCAGTATTACACTGTGCTCTGGGTAACAAGGTACAAAAAAATACAGTGGTGATTAGATAAAGTAACATCAACAATAGAGGATATGTCAGTATAAAGCCCCTTGGTAATAACCAGGCCCAGAGTATGGCCTCTTTATGGGTGGGCCAAGTAACATGTTGGATAAAGTACATAGAGCTCAAAAGATTCATAAATTCAGTGGCCTTAGAGACAGTCTCTTTGTCAACATGAATATTAAAATCGCCCAACACAATGATTTTATCATAGTTCTCAAGGACATTCAATCAACTTTGGGCTCAGTAATGAGGACATTTACGAGAAAGAACAATCACAAAGTAAAACCTAACATTTAAATGTGCCATATTCAATGAGTGTGGGCTACTTTGCCCCTGAGGCATCTGCCTCGAGGTAACCAATAGAGTAACAACCAAATTATTAACATTACAAACACGTTTTCTGACAGTCTCCAATCTATCAGAATGGTAGATGAGAGTTTATACCATATAAACTCAATAGAAGGAGGAGTTAAAGGAACGTAAATTAAGTTACAATAACCATAGTGCCATTTCTATAGGAGTTGATATGCTTGCCAAGTCCTCTCTTGCTTTTTCTGACAGGGAGAACTGGAGTACTACCAGACCCTGTCTGTCTCTAAAACTCGATGTTGCTTGAAAAAATCCTGGAACCCCTGCAGTTAGGGTGAGTCTCTTTTAAAAAGTGCTGGTTGCTCCCACAGCAAATCAAAGAGACATTCCTGTCGTTGCAAAGTTTCTATAGGTACTCGTTTAGGGCAAATAAATGGCTGAAATGTTCCGAATCCCTTCAGTAGCACGGGAGGGGGCCAGAGATAATTATTCTCTTCCCTGTGCTAGCGAGGGTGTTTAAAAAATGTTTGCAGTCCTCCTTCAGTTCCTCAGATCGCCTAAAACGAAGATCGTTAAAACCTACGTGAGTGAAGATGGTGTCAATATTGGAGTAGTTTGCCAGTACCGTGGGCAGGAGTTGATGTCATGGACATGGGCTCCTGGGTGACAGTGGACCTTCGTCGATCCACAGTTCATTAGGCAGGCCAAAATTTCTCACCATCGAGTTTCCCATGATGGTGGTTGTGATAGAATATGATGGGGAAGAGACCTGCTGAACTGCGGTGGCTGTGGGGGAGGGTGCCACTGGGCGGCCACCGGCTGTTGGTATATACCCAGGATCCGTGCTGACTCCCGGGGCTAGTAGAGCCGTCTCAAGTGGGGTAAAGCTGTTTGATAGCTGGATCAGATCTTCTCGGATAGATGAAGAGTGGCCAGACTGCCTCCCCGATTTCCCACGCCTCGTGAGTTTCCAGTCTCCCATGGGCCGCGGAGTTGAGCTTAACATCTGTCCGTTGGATTGGGACAATGCCACCCGAGTCATCAACAGCTTTGCTATAGGAGGCATTTTAAAACTGAGATTCGGTTTGCCTGGCTTACAGCAAGGTCGGTGTACTTAGAAAGCAGGTTATCCAGAGGATCTCTTCCCTAAGCTGCTTGATGGTGGTGCATTTAGGGCAGACAAATCCATGTCCATTTTCCAGTTCCACCTTATCTTCATCGTGTGATTGTGTGGAAAACATCTGACACCTGGCACATTTGTGCCCAACCATGGAAAAAACACCAGTGGGCTAGCACTGCTAGCGTTAGCCTGATCTGTTTTCATGATGGCTAGCAGCTAACTGCTACTTAACAGGAATCCGGGAGAAAAACTTGCGGTTCCAGCCATAAAGGCTGACCGCATTGCGGAATCCGTAGCAATACAAACTTTAGCTATGATTAAAAATGATTTCATTAAAACTATTTCATAAAACAGACATTTTGTCATGGGGCGGAGAGAAATAAAGAGCAGTTTGAAAGATAATTTCCTGGATAATTTCCTGGAATTTTGCAATGACTTATGACATGTTAATGATATGAGTGAGAATGACTGACAAAATCCATGGCATGGCTGAGTGACTGAGATAAGAGAAAAACTGCTGATGTCACGTTTGTTGTTAGAAATGGACCAAGGCGCAGCGTGAGTAGTGTTCCACATCTTTATTATATAGTGAAACTAAGCAAAATACAAAAATAATACAGAATAAACAAAACTTGATGACAATGCAACTACACATAAACAATATTCCATAACCCACAGGTGGAAAAACATGTTACTTAAGTATGATCCCCAATTAGAGACAACGATTACCAGCTGCCTCTAATTGGGAATCATACACAATCACCAACATAGAAAAACAAACCTAGAACCCCACATAGAAATAATAAACTAGACTAACCCCCCAGTCACACCCTGACCTACTCTACCATAGAAAATAAGGACTCTCTATGGTCAGGATGTGACAGCTGAGGCACAACCAAATTTCGAAATTGAACCTGGTGTATTTTACAATTTTTTTCTCTCAAAAGTAAGTTGACACCCCGACTGAGTTCACCCACCCCCCTCAAAAAATGTGCTCATACAAACAGAAAAGTATGTGGACAGCTCAGTGACTCTCAACCTGGCACCGACATAGGATGCCACCTTTCCAACAAGTCAGTTCGTCAAATTTCTGCCCTGCTAGAGCTGCCCCGTTCAACTGTAAGTGCTGTTATTGTCAAGTGAAAAAGTATTGGAGCCACAACGGCTCAGCCACAAAGTGGCCACACAAGCTCACAGAACGGGATCGCCGAGTAATGAAGCACGTAGCATGTAAAAATTGTATGTCCTCGGTTGCAATACTCACTTCCGAGTTCCAAACTGCCTCTGGAAGCAACATCAGCACAGGAACTGTTCATCGGGAGCTTCATGAAATGGGTTTTCATGGCCGAGCAGCCGCACACAAGCCTAAGATCACCATGCGCAATGCCAAGCGTCGGCTGGAGTGGTGTAAAGCTTGCCGCAATTGGATTCTTGACCAGTGGAAATGCGTTCTCTGGAGTGATGAATCACGCTTCACCATCTGGCAGTCCGACAGATGAAACTGAGTTTTCGCAGATGCCAGGAGAACGCTACCTGCCCCAATGCATAGTTTCAACTGTAAAGTTTGGTGGAGGAATAATGGTCTGGGGCTGTTTTTCATGGTTCATGCTGGGCCCCTTATGATTTCCCTTCACTGGAACTAACGCTACAGCATACAATGACATTCAAGACGATTTTGTGCTTTCAACTTTGTGGCAACAGTTTGGAGAAGGCCCTTACCTTTTTCAGCATGACAATGCCCCCGTGCACAATGCGAGGTCCAAACCGAAATGGTTTGTCGAGATCTGTGGGGAAGAACTTGACTGGCCTGCAAAGAGCCTTCACCTTAACCCCATCGAACACCTTTGGGATGATTTGGAATGCTTGACTGCGAGACAGGCTTAATCACCCGACCTCACTAATTCTCTTGTGGCTGAATGGAAGCAAGTCCCCACAGCAATGTTCCAACATCTAGTGGAAACCTTCCCAGAAGAGTGTAGGCTATTATGGCAGCAAAGGGGGGACCAACTCCATATTAATGCCCATGATTTTGGAATGAGATGTTCGACGAGCAGGTGTCCACATACTTTTGGTCATGTATATCCAAGATGGCGTAGCAGTGGGATGTCTGTTTTGATTGTCTTGTCCCGTCCCGTGTAGATATTGTTTTTCTTCGTATGTACTTCGTATATATATTTTTTACATTTTTAATCTCAATTTCCATCTACGGACTGAACATACTCTCATGCAACAAGCTTCACTCAATGTGGTATTGATCTGCTATTTTTTATACTTTAGAACTGGAACCCCCTTCAGAAGCTAGCCAGCTAACTATCTACTAGCTAGTAGTCAGTTAGCCACTGCTAGCGGTCATCACCATTAACTCAGACATCTGCCAGCCTCAGCCCGGTCAATTCCTGCCAGTCTGCACAGCGCGACATCAACCCAGAGCACATCGGACTGCTTTTCTCTACCACATCTCCGTATTCCTACTGCAAACTCTGAACCTTTACTCTGGATCATCGCAGCTAGCTAGCTGCTATCCGAGTGCCTACTCCTGGCTAATGTTTCTGTCCCGAAGCAAGCACCAGTTAGCCTGGGGCTAGCCTCGAGCTAGGCCCATCTCCCGGCTAGCCAAAGAGATTCATCAGACAATTCCTGGGCTTCAATACCTCTTTTGCCAATTGGCCTGGACCTTTGCTGCTGACACGGAGCCCCACCAATCCATCATGACTGGTCTGCTGACGTAACCGTCCGAGAGGGTTTCAACAGGCTCTCCCGTTGCGACGTCCCCCTGAGGCCCATCTGCTAGCCTGCTAGCTGTCTGAATCGCCGTGCATCCAGCTCACCTAGCTACTCACTGGACCCTATGATCACTCGGCTACACATGCCTCTCCCTAATGTCACTACGCCTTGTCTATTGCTGTTTTGGTTAGTGATATTTGTGTTATTTCACTGTAGAGCCTCTAGCCCTGCTCAAAATACCTTAGTTAGCCTTTTTGTTCCACCCCCCCACACATGCAGTGACTGCACCTGGCTTAAATGGTGCCTCTAGAGACAAAACCTTTCTCATCGTCACTCAATGCCTAGGCTTACCTCCACTGTACTCACATCCTACCATACCCTTGTCTGTACATTATGCCTTGAATCTATTCTTCCGCGCCCAGAAACCTGCTCCTTTTACTCTCTGTTCCAAACGCACTAGACGACCAGCTCTTTTAGCCTTTAGCCGTACTCTTATCCTACTCCTCCTCTGTTCCTCTGGTGATGTAGAGGTTAACCCTGCAGCTCCCAGCATCACTCCCATTCCCCTGCGCTCTCATTTGTTGACTTCTGTAACCGTAAAAGCATTGGTGTCATGCATGTTAACATTAGAAGCCTCCTCCCTAAGTTTGTTTTATTCACTGCTTTAGCACACTCCGCCAACCAAAAATCCTGAAATTTCCATCCCTAACTATAACATTTTCCGACAAGATAGAACTGCGTAATGGGTCTGCAGTCAATCGACCACCCCTCATCACTGTCAAACGCTCCCTAAAACACTTCAGCGAGCAGGCTTTTTTAATCGACCTGGCCCCAGTATCCTGGAAGGATATTGACCTCAACCCGTCAGTACAGGATACCTGGTTGCTCTTCAAAAGTGCTTTCCTCTCCATCTTAAATAAGCATGCCCCATTCAAAAAATGTAGAACTAAGAACAGATATAGCCCTTGGTTCACCCCAGACTTGACTGCCCTTGAACAGCACAAAAACATCCTGTGGCGTTCTGCATCAGCATCGAATAGCCCCCCGCGATATGCAACTTTTCAGGGAAGTCAAGAACCAATATACTCAGTCAGTTAGGAAAGCTAAGGCTATATCTTTCAAACAGAAATTTGCTTCCTGTAGCACTAATTCCAAAAAGTGTTGGGACACTGTAAAGCCCATGGAGAATAAGATCACATCCTCCCAGCTGTCCACTGCACTGAGAATAGGAAACACTGTCACCACCGATAAATCTATGATAATTGATCATTTTAATAAGCATTTTTCCACAGCTGGCCATGCTTTCCACCTGGCTACCCCTACCCCGGCCAACAGCTCAGCTGTTTCTGAGCTGGTCATGGGTGCACCTCAGCCACGCTGAAGGTCCTAAACGATATCATAACCATCATCGATAAAAGACAGTACTGTGCAGCCGTCTTCGTTGACCTGGCCAAGACTTTCGACTCTGTCAATCACCACATTCTTATCGGTAGACTCGATTGCATTGGCTTCTCAAATGACTGCCTCACCTGGTTCACCAACTACATCTCAGATAAAGTTCAGTGTGTCAAATCGGAGGGCCTGTTGTCTTGACCTCTGGCAGTCACTATGGGGGTGCCACAAGGTTCAATTCTCGGGCCGACTCTTTTCTCTGTATATATCAATGATGTCTTGCTGTGGTGATTCTCTGATCCACCTCTACGCAGACGACACCATTCTGTATACATCTGGCCCTTCTTTGGACACTGTGCTAACAAGCCTCCAAACAGGCTTCAATGCCATACAACACTCCTTCTGTGGCCTGCAACTGCTTTTAAATGACAAAGTGTATGCTCTTCAACCGATTGCTGCCCGCACCCTCCCGCCCGACTAGCATCACTACTCTGGACGGTTCTGACCTAGAACATGTGGACAACTACAAATACCTAGGTGTCTGGTTAGACTGTAAACTCTCCATCCAGACTCACATTAAGCATCCCCAATCCAAAATTAAATCTAGAATCGACTTCCTATTTCGCAACAAAGCCTCCTTCACTCATGCTGCCAAACATACCCTCGTAAAACTGATTATCCTACCGATCCTTGACTTCGGCGATGTCATTTACAAAATAGCCCCCAACACTCTACTCAGCAAACTGGATGTAGTTTATCACAGTGCCATCCATTTTGTCACCAGAGCTCCATATACTACCCATCACTGCGACCTATATGCTCTCGTTGGCTGGCCATCACTACATATCCATCGCTAAACCCACTGGCTCCAGGTCATCTGTAAGTCTTTACTAGGTAAAGCCCCGCCTTATCTCAGCTCACTGGTCACCATTGCAACACCCACCCGTATCACGCGCTCCAGCAGGTATATTGCACTGGTCATCCCCAAAGCGAACACTTCCTTTGACCGCCTTTCCTTCCAGTTCTCTGCTTCTAATGAATGCTTCTCAAATCTCCCTCTCTAACTTTAAGAATCAGCTGTCAGAGCAGCTTACCGATCACTATACCTGTACACAGCCAATTTGTAAATAGCACAACCAACTACCTCATCCCCATATTATTACTTACCCTCTTGCTCTTTTGCACCAGTATCTCTACTTGCACATCATCATCTGCACATCTATCACTCCAGTATTAATGCTAAATTGTAATTATTTCGCATATGGCCTATTTATTGCCTACCTCCCTACTCTTCTACATTTGCACACACTGTACATAGATTTTTCAAATGTTCTTTTCTATTGTGTTATTGACTGTACGTTTGTTTATGTGTAACTCTGTATTGTTGTTTTTGTCACACTGCTTTGCTTTATCTTGGCCAGGTCTAAATTATAAATGAGAATTTGTTCTCAACTGTCCTACCTGGTTAAATAAAGGTGAATATATATATATATATATATATATATATATATATATATATATATATATATATATATAAACTCAGCCAAAAAAAATTGTCCTCTCACTGTCAACTGCGTTTATTTTCAGCAAACGTGCAAATATTTGTATGAACATAATAACATTCAACAACTGAGACATAAACTGAACAAGGTCCACAGACATGTGACTAACAGAAATGGAATAATGTGTCCCTGAACAAAGGGGGGGTCAAAATCAAAAGTAACAGTCAGTATCTGGTGTGGCTACCAGCTGCATTAAGTACTGCAGTGCATCTCCTCCTCATGGACTGGACCAGATTTTCCAGTCCTTGCTGTGAGATATTACCCCAGTCTTCCACCAAGGCACTTGCAAGTTCCCGGACATTTCAGGGGGGAATGGCCCTAGCCCTCACCCTCCGATCCAACAGGTCCCAGACGTGCTCAATGGGATTGAGATCCGGGCTCTTCGCTGGCCATGGCAGAACACTGACATTCCTGTCTTGCAGGAAATCACGCACAGACCGAGCAGTATGGCTGGTGGCATTGTCATGCTGGAGGGTCATGTCAGGATGAGCCTGCAGGAAGGGTACCACATGAGGGAGCAGGATGTCTTCCCTGTAACGCACAGTGTTGAGATTGCCTGCAATGACAACAAGCTCAGTCCGATGATGCTGTGACACACCACCCCAGACCATGACGGACCCTCCACCTCCAAATCGATCCTGCTCCAGAGTACAGGCCTCGGTGTAACGCTCATTCCTTTGACGACAAACGCGAATCCGACCATCACCCCTGGTGAGACAAAACCGCGACTCGTCAGTGAAGAGCACTTTTTGCCAGTCCTGTCTGGTCCAGCGACGTTGAGTTTGTGCCCATAGGCAATGTTGTTGCCAGTGATGTCTGGTGAGGACCTGCCTTACAACAGGCTTATAAGACCTCAGTCCAGCCTCTCTCAGTCTATTGCGGACAGTCTGGGCACTGATAGAGGGATTGGGCGTTCCTGGTGTAACTTAGGCAGTTGTTGTTGCCATCCTGTACCTGTCCCGCAGGTGTGATTTTCAGATGTACCGATCCTGTGCAGGTGTTTTTACATGTGGTCTGCCACTGCGAGGACGATCAACTGTCCATCCTGTCTCCCTGTAGCGCTGTCTTAGGTGTCTTACAGTATGGACATTACAATTTATTGGCCTGGCCACATCTGCAGTCCTCATGGCTCCTTGCAGCATGCCTAAGGCACGTTCACGCAGATGAGCAGGGACCCTGGCATCTTTCTTTTGGTGTTTTTCAGAGTCAATAGAAAAGCCTCTTTAGTGTCCTAAGTTTTCTTAACTTTGACCTTAATTGCCAACCATCTGTAAGCTGTTAGTGTCTTAACGACCGTTCCACGGGTGCATGTTCATGAATTGTTTATGGTTCATTGAACAAGCATGGGAAACAGCGTTTAAACCCTTTACAATGAAGACCTATGAAGTTAGTTGGATTTTTACGAATTATCTTTGAAAGACAGGGTCCTGAAAAAGGGACGTTTGTTTTTTTGCTGAGTTTATATACACTCATATACACTCATCAGGAGCATGCCCAGGCGTTGTAGGGAGGTCATACAGGCACGTGGAGGCCACACACTACTGAGCCTCATTTTGACTTGTTTTAAGGACATTACATCAAAGTTGGATCAGCCTGTAGTGTGGTTTTCCACTTTAATTTTGAGTGTGACTCCAAATCCAGACCTCCATGGGTTGATAAATTGGATTTCCATTGATTATTTTTGTGTGATTTTGTTGTCAGCACATTGAACTATGTAAAGAAAAAAGTATTTAATAAGATTATTTCTTTCATTCAGATCTAGGATGTGTTGTTTAAGTGTTCCCTTTATTTTTTGAAGGGAACACAAAAATATAAAGGGAACACTTAAACAACACAATGTAACTCCAAGTCAATCACACTTCTGTGAAATCAAACTGTCCACTTAGGAAGCAACACTGATTGATAGTAAATTTCACATGCTGTTGTGCAAATGGAATAGACAACAGGTGGAAATTATAGGCAATTAGCAAGACACCCCCAATAAAGGAGTGGTTCTGCAGGTGGGGACCACAGACCACTTCTCAGTTCCTATGCTTCCTGGCTGATGTTTTGGTCACTTTTGAATGCTGGCGGTGCTTTCACTCTAGTGGTAGCATGAGACGGAGTCTAAAACCCACACAAGTGGCTCAGGTAGTGCAGCTCATCATGGATGGCACATCAATGCGAGCTGTGGCAAGAAGGTTTGCTGTGTCTGTCAGCGTAGTGTCCAGAGCATGGAGGCGCTACCAGGAGACAGGCCAGTACATCAGGAGACGTGGAGGAGGCCGTAGGAGGGCAACAACCCAGCAGCAGGACCGCTACCTCCGCCTTTGTGCAAGAGGAGCAGGAGTAGCACTGCCAGAGCCCTGCAAAATGACCTCCAGCAGGCCACAAATGTGCATGTGTCTGCTCAAACGGTCAGAAACAGACTCCATGAGGGTGGTATGAGGGCCCGACGTCCACAGGTGGGGGTTGTGCTTACAGCCCAACACCGTGCAGGACGTTTGGCATTTGCCAGAGAACACCAAGATTGGCAAATTCGCCACTGGCGCCCTGTGCTTTTCACAGATGAAAGCAGGTTCACACTGAGCACATGTGACAGACGTGACAGAGTCTGGAGACGCCGTGGAGAACGTTCTGCTGCCTGCAACATCCTCCAGCATGACCAGTTGGGCGGTGGGTCAGTCATGGTGTGGGGTGGCATTTCTTTGGGGGGCCGCACAGCCCTCCATGTGCTCGCCAGAGGTAGCCTGACTGCCATTAGGTACCGAGATGAGATCCTCAGACCCCTTGTGAGACCATATGCTGGTGCGGTTGGCCCTGGGTTCCTCCTAATGCAAGACAATGCTAGACCTCATGTGGCTGGAGTGTGTTAGCAGTTCCTGCAAGAGGAAGGCATTGATGCTATGGACTGGCCCGCCCGTTCCCCAGACCTGAATCCAATTGAGCACATCTGGGACATCATGTCTCGCTCCATCCACCAACGCCACGTTGCACCACAGACTGTCCAGGAGTTGGCAGATGCTTTAGTCCAGGTCTGGGAGGAGATCCCTCAGGAGACCATCCGCCACCTCATCAGGAGCATGCCCAGGCGTTGTAGGGAGGTCATACAGGCACGTGGAGGCCACACACACTACTGAGCCTCATTTTGACTTGTTTTAAGGACATTACATCAAAGTTGGATCAGCCTCTAGAGTGGTTTTCCACTTTAATTTTGAGTGTGACTCCAAATCCAGACCTCCATGGGTTGATAAATTGGATTTCCATTGATTATTTTTGTGTGATTTTGTTGTCAGCACATTCAACTATGTAAAGGAAAAAGTAATTAATAAGATTATTTCATTCATTCAGATCTAGGATGTGTTATTTTAGTGTTCCCTTTATTCTTTTGAGCAGTGTATATATATACACAAACACACACTACCGTTCAAAACTTTGGGGCCACTTAGAAATGTCCTTGTTTTTGAAAGAAAAGCACATTTTTGTCCATTTAAATAACATCAAATTCATCAGAAATACAGTGTATACATTGTTAATGCCTCTTAATTAATGTTGTAAATAGGCGTACAGAGGCCCATTATCAGCAACCATCACTCCTGTGTTCCAATGGCACGTTGTGTTAGGTAATCCAAGTTTATCATTTTAAAAGGCTAATTCATCATTAGAAAACCCTTTTGCAATTATGTTAGCACAGCTGAAAACTGTTGTGCTGATTATAGAAGCAATAAAACAGGCCTTCTTTTGACTAGTTGAGTATCTGGAGCATCAGAATTTGTGGGTTCGTATACAGGCTCAAAATGGCCAGAAACAAAGAACTTTGTTCTGAAACTCAACCTTCTATTCTTGTTCTGAGAAATAGAGGCTTTTCCATGCGAGACATTTCCAAGAAACTGAAGATGTTGTACAACGCTGTGTACTACTCCTTTCAAAGAACAACGCAATCTGGCTCTAACCAGAATAGAAAGAGGAGTGGGAGGCCCCGTTGCACAACTGAGCAAGAGGACAAGTACATTAGAGTGTCTAGCTTGAGAAACAAACGCCTCACAAGTCCTCAACTGGCAGCTTCATTAAATAGTACCTAAAAAACACCAGACATATGGAATCCAAGTTTGACTCCCTCACATTTATTACATTCCAGCCATTACAATGAGCCCACACTCCTATTGATCCCCACAGTGGACATGTCATAATACCCATAAAACCCAAACACAGAAATGGTTCCAATCGTTTTTTCACCAATAATTTTTTCCATTGTGGATTTTAGAAACACATCAAATAATGTTTTGTGTAGGCTTACCCTGGCACAACTTTTCAATAACCATGTAAATCTCTAGGAGACAATGTGCTTTTTATCAATATACATTCACAAGACTACAAATCCCTGCAAGCTCCTGCCCTTCATCACTAGTTGACACCTTTGCTGTCACCTATATATCTTCAATATTTAAATTTACGGTTCCATATTTTAACAAATATTTTTCTTAGTTATTTAGTCTTGTACAGAATACTATCCTAGTAGCAGTCAGAAATGTATGTGCCATGAATACTAGTGTCACGTTCTGACCAGTAAAGGGGTTATTTGTTATTGTAGTTTGGTCAGGACGTGGCAGGGGGTGTTTGTTTTATGTGGTTCAGGGTTTGTTGGGCTATGTGTTTATGTAGAGGCGTGTTTGTTTAGAGTGTTCTGGGGTATTGGTTAATGTTCTATGTGAGTATATTTCTATGTTCTGGTCTAGTCTTTCTATTTCTATGTTTAGTTGATGGGGTTGACCTTCAATTGGAAGCAGCAGCTCTTCGTTGGTCTTATTTAGGAGGGGTGTTTTTGTCATGGGATTTGTGGGTAGTTGTCTCCTTGTTTAGTGTCTGAGCACATGACAGGACTGTTAGTGTCGGTCGTTGTGTTTGTATACGTGTTTTGTTTGTTTTTTCCTTCTTTTTACCAATTAAAGAAGATGAGTATACACGTTCCCGCTGCACCTTGGTCCAATCATTACGACACTCGTTACAACTAGGCAATTTTTCCCCCCCAAAGAAGCTATGTAGCTAGCAAGCTACCTACCTAGATGATATTAGCATCATACCCTTATTTTAGCAGATCCTCTTCTCCTTCAGCCAGTGGAGGTCTTTATTTAATCCCTTGTAATTTCTGCCAACTATATGAGCAAGGTGAAATCTATTTCAATTCATGGTGTCAGAACGCACTGCTGTATTAAACAATTCCAAACTAATTTGTTGACATATTCTGTTGCAGAATCAAAGCCAGATTAACTCATTGCAGAAAGTATCGCAAATCATGAATGAATATGAATATTTATTTGACAAGAATGCACCTATTCACCCATCAATCACGTAAAACACAGAACACCAACAATTGTTTTAAAGAAATCAAAATAATAAACAATGCATACGGTGCCTTCGTTAAGTATTCAGACCCCTTGACTTTTTCCACATTTTGTTTACGTTACAGCCTTATTCTAAAATTGATATTTTTTTTTTATCCTCAGCAATCAACCCACAATACCCCATAATGACAAAGTCAAAACAGGTTTATACAACTTTTGCAAATGTATAAAAAAAATCTGAAATACCTTATTTACATTAGTATTCAGACCCTTTGCTATGAGATTTGAAATTGAGCTCAGGCGCATCCTGTTTCCATTGATCCTCCTTGAGATGTTTCTACAAGTTGATTGGAGTCCACCTGTGGTAAAATAAATTGATTAGACATGATTTGGAAAGGCACAGACCTGTCTATTTAAGGTCTCACTGTTGACAGTGCATGCCAGATAAAACACCAAGCCGTGAGATCGAAGGAATTGTCCATAGAGCTCCGAGACAGGATTATGTCAAGGCACAGATCTGGGGAAGGGTACCAAAAACTATCTGCAGCATTGAAAGTCCCTAAGAACACAGTGGCCTCCATCAATCTTAAATGGAAGAAGTTTGGAACCACCAAGACTCTTCCTAGAGCTGGCCGCACGACCAAACTGAGCAATCAGGGGAAAAGGGCCTAGGTCAGGGAAGTGACCAACAACCCGATGGTCACTCTGACAGAGCTCCAGAGTTCCTCTGTGGAGATGGGAGAACCTTCCAGAAGGACAACCATCTCTGCAGTAGTCCACCAGTCAGGCCTTTATGGTAGAGTGGGCAGACGGAATCCACTCCTCAGTAAAAGGCACATGGCAGCCCGCTTGGAGCCAAATGTCACCTAAAGGACTCTCAGATCATGAGAAATAAGTTTCTCTGATGAAATCAAGATCGAACTCTTTGGCCTGAATGCCAAGTGCAATGTCTGGAGGAAACCTAGCACCACCCCTATGGTGAAGCATGGTGGTGGCAGCATCATGCTGTGGGGATGTTTTTCAGCGGCAGGGACTGGGAGACTTGTCTGGATCGAGGCAAAGATGAACTGAGCAAAGTACAGAGAGATCCTTGATGCAAACCTGTTCCAGAGCGCTCAGGACCTCAGACTGTGGCGAAGGTTCACCTTCCAACAGGACAATGACCCTAAGCACACAGCCAACACAACACAGGAGTGGCTTTGGGACAAGCCTCTGAATTAGGGCTGGGCGATATATCAAGTTTTTTTGATATATTCGAGTTTATGTTTTAGCACGATATGGAAAATACCTGTATCGCAAAAATCGAGGTTCTGTTATAATGTTGTAACGTTTTACAAATGCAGCATCTCTTCTTTGTCAGCCCAATGTCGAATCACGAATCACGAGGTTATCCACCAATCACAACCCTAGACAGCCTTTCACAAATTGTAACCACGCTGGAGAAGGGTAGCGGCGGTAAGAGTTCCACCAAAATGGAAAGTGAGGAAGCCAGTTCAAATCAAATCCAATTGGTCACATACACATGGTTAGCAGATGTTAATGCGAGTGTAGTGAATTTCTTGCAGCTCAACCTCTCGTGAGGATGAAATCACCCCCAAAAAGGGCAGCAATGTTTTTTTCAGTACTATGGAAATGGTTCAGGTTGAAGAGGTTGGATGTTCAGCAAACGAATGTCCTGTGCAAAATGTGTCGAAAGACAATTTCTATGAAAAGCAGCAGCACAACCAACCTCTTCCATCACCTGCAACTGAAACACGTGGTGGAATGGGAGGAATGCGTGAGACTACGCAATGCCGATTCCAGTCGCCCTATTCCCAAATCATCTGCTAAAAGACAAACTACCATAGCCACATCCTTTTCAAACGTATTCCCTTATGACAAGAAAAGTTTGAGGTGGAAGGAGATAACGGATGCAGGGACCTATTACATAGCGAAAGATATTGTCACAATCTTTACAGTAAAAAGCTAGGCTTTAAAAAGCTGTTAGCCTGTTGGGGCTAGGGGGCAGTATTTGCACGGCCGGATAAAAAACGTACCCGATTAAATGGGTCGTGGATGGGTATTCCAGCATGACAATGACCCAAAACACACGGCCAAGGCAACAAAGGAGTGGCTCAAGAAGAAGCACATTAAGGTCCTGGAGTGGCCTAGCCAGTCTCCAGACCTTAATCCCATAGAAAATCTGTGGAGGGAGCTAAAGGTTCGAGTTTCCAAACATCAGCCTCAAAACCTTAACCTGTTATGGATAGGGGGCAGTATTTTCAAAGCCGGATAAAAAACATACCCGATTTAATCTGATTATTACTCCTGCCCAGAAACTAGAATATGCATATAATTATTAGCTTTGGATAGAAAACACTCTAAAGTTTCTAAAACTGTTTGAATGGTGTCTGTGAATATAACAGAACTCATATGGCAGGCCAAAACCTGAGAAGATTCCATACAGGAAGTGCCCTGTCTGACAATTTATTGTCCTTTTGTAGCCTCTCTATCGAAAATACAGCATCTGTGCTGTAACGTGACAATTTCTAAGGCTTCCATTGGTTCTCAGAAGGCGCCAGAAAGTGTAATGAGATGTCTGCAGTCTCTGGGCAAAGAAGAGCAGCAGAGTTTGTTACTGGCCTGCCTGGGGACAGTGACACTGGAGATGCGCGTTTATTTGAATTCTCCATTTTGTTCTTTCAGTCTTTGAATGAATACAACGTCGCCCGGTTGGAATATTATCGCTATTTTACGAGAAAAATCACATAAAAATTTATTTTAAACAGCGTTTGACATGCTTCGAAGTACGGTAATGGAATATTTTGAATTTTTTTGTCACGAAATGCGCTCGCGCGTCACCCTTCGGATTGTGACCTGAACGCACGAACAAAGCGGAGCTATTTCAATATAACTATGGATTATTTCGAACCAAAACAACATTTGTTGTTGAAGTAGAAGTCCTGGGAGTGTATTCTGATGAAGAACAGCAAAGGTAATCCAATTTTTCTTATAGTAAATCTGAGTTTGGTGAGGGTCAAATTGGTGGGTGTCAAATTAGCTAGCCGTGATGGCCGGGCTATCTACTCAGAATATTGCAAGATGTGCTTTCGCCGAAAAGCTATTTTAAAATCTGACATAGCGATTGCATAAAGGAGTTCTGTATCTATAATTCTTAAAACAATTGTTATGTATTTTGTGAACGTTTTATGCTGAGTAATTAAGTAAATTCACCAGAAGTTTGCGGTGTGTATGCTAGTTGCTAGTTCTTAACATCCCATGCTAATGTAAAACGCTGGTTTTTGATATAAATATGAACTTGATTGAACAAAACATGCATGTATTGTATAACATAATGTCCTAGGAGTGTCATCTGATGAAGATCATCAAAGGTTTGTGCTGCATTTAGCTGTGTTTTTGGTTTTTGTGACATATATGCTTGCTTGAAAAATGGCTGTGTGGTTATTTCTGGCTATGTACTCTCCTAACATAATCTAATGTTTTGCTTTCGCTGTAAAGCCTTTTTGAAATCGGACAATGTGGCTAGATTAACGAGAGTCTTGTCTTTCAAATGGTGTAAAATAGTCCTATGTTTGAGAACTTTGAATTATGACATTTTATGGTTTTAAATTTGGCGCTCTGATGTGTCAGTGGCTGTTGAATAGTGCGGGCCGATTTCGTCCCACCTACCCTAGAGAGGTTTTTAAGTACAGTTGACCACAAATATCAGCTGCCAAGTATTTCACGGAAGAATCCCTGCTGCGATTATACACTGCTAACCCAGAAAGAGTCGCAGAGAAGCTGGCTAGTGTTTCTTATTTTTCCACCACAGCCAATCTATTGTCGAGCAGAACGGCAGAGCCATACCTAAGTTTGACAGTCCACTACATAAATGAAGACTGGAAATTGCAAAATGTCTTCCTCCAGACGTCTTACTTCCCCGATGATCAGGACCCTAGGTATAGTAGCTTCTGCTTTTGCAACAGCTAATGGGGATCCTAATCAAATACCAAATAAGTAATAGCCCAGGGTCTCAATGACTCTCTGGCATCGTGGAAGATGTGCAAAGACCGACAGGTGCGCATGACAACTCACAGTGGGAGCAACATGATAAAAGCATTGTGTTTGATCAACTGGACCAGCCTGCTGTGCTTTGGGCACAGGCTTCACCTCGCCATCGGTAAGTGTCACATTGGATAATTAAAGTGCATTAAGAAAAGTTAGCTGTAGGCTAATGTGTAAGTATTTGTGTTATTCTGCCAATCCAACAGCAAATAGCCACAGGCTGTTTTCATTATAACAAATTAACTAAATTAATACATTTTCATTCAAAATTATTATATAAATTACATACTCGAATAGATAGTGGTCAAACATTCCTAAACAATAGAATAGATGTGTGGGTGTGTGTGTTGTTCATTCTTTTGCACAAATAGGCTTCGAGGCCTTGTATATTTGTTTTCTTTTAATAAAGAAAATTGAATTAAGAGTTATGTCTTGGCCTTTTTTATTTTGTTTAGAGAAAAACAAGAAATCGAGATATACAGTTGAAGTCGGAAGTTAACATACACCTTAGCCAAATACATTTAAACTCAGTTTTTCACAATTCCTGACATTTAATCCGAGTAAAAAATCCCTGTTTTTGGTCAGTTAGGATCATCATACACTCAATTAGTATTTGGTAGCATTGCTTTTGAATTGTTTAACTTTGGTCTAACGTTTTGAGTAGGCCTGCCACAAGCTTTTAACAACAAGTTGGGTGAATTTTGGCCCATTCCTCCTGACAGAGCTGGTGTAACTGAGTCAGGTTTGTAGGCCTCCTTGCTTGCACAAGCTTTTCAGATAAGCCCACAAATGTTCTATAGGATTGAGATCAGGGCTTTGTGATGGCCACTCCAATACCTTGACTTTGTTGTCCTTAAGCCATTTTCCAACAATTTTGGAGGTATGCTTGGGGTCATTGTCCATTTGGAAGACCCATTTGCAACCAAGCTTTAACTTCCTGACTGATGTCTTGAGATGTTGCTTCAGTATATTCACTTAGTTTTTCTCCCTCATGATGCCATCTATTTTGTGAAGTGCACCAGCCCCTACCGCAGCAAAGCACCCCCACAACATGATGTTGCCACCCCTGTGCTTCACGGTTGGGATGGTGTACTTTGGCTTGCAAGCCTCCCCCTTTTTCCTCCAAACATAACGATGGTCATTATGACCAAACAGTTCTATTTTTGTTTCATCAGATCAGAGGACATTTCTCAAAAAAGTACGATCTTTGTCCCCATGTGCAGTTGCAAACCGTAGTCTGGCTTTTTTATGGAGGTTTTGGAGCACTGGCTTCATCCTTGCTGAGGAGCCTTTCAGGTTATGTCAATATAGGACTCGTTTTACTGTGGATATAGATACTTTTGTACTTGTTTCCTCCAGCATCTTCACAAGGTCCTTTGCTGTTGTTCTGGGATTGATTTGCACTTTTCGCACCAAAGTACATTCATCTCTAGGAGACAGAATGCATCTCCTTCCTGAGCGGTATGATGCGAACTATACTTGGGTACTATTGTTTGTACAGATGAGCGTGGTACCTTCAGGCGTTTGGATATTGCTCCCAAGGATGAACCAGATTTGTGGAGGACTTTCTTTCTGAGGTCTTGGCTGATTTATTTTGATTTTCCCATGATGTCAAGCAAAGAGGCACTAAGTTTGAAGGTAGGCCTTGAAATACATCCACAGGTACACCTACAATTGACTGAAAGGATGTCAATTAGCCTATCAGAAGCTTCTAAAGCCATGACATAATTTTCTGTAATTTTCCAAGCTGTTTAAAGGCACAGTCAATTTAGTGCAGGTAAACTTCTGTGATACAGTGAATTATAAGTCAAATAATCTGTCTTTAAACAATTGTTGGAAAAAAAGTAGATGTTTTACCCAACTTGCCAAAACTATAGTTTGTTAACAAGAAATTTGTGGAGTGGTTGAAAAACGAGTTTTAATGACGCCATCCTAAGTGTTTCTAAACTTCCGACTTCAACTGTATATCGCGAATCGTCCAAACCTCAGATTTTTTATATTTTTATATTACTTTTAGGCTATTTTAGGCTACTTGCCCAACGCTCTTAACCACTAGACTATCTGCCTCTGTGTACAGGAAATTATCATCGCTCATACACACTGACTGTTCATATTATTCCACATTCAGGTGCTAGTCTGAACTAGGAAACTAGGAATGTCCGACTTGCTAACTGGTTGTAGTTAATCACGTACTGCGTTCAATGAAGTCGGACATTTCCTCTTATTTAAAAAACCCAGAAGAAGCTAAATCAATGGCTATAGAGGGACTTATCTTTAAAAGGAAGCATCCTAATAACCAAGGCTGAAGGTATCTCTAGGCTAACATATGACGCTCTGTCTTTATATCTTGACAGTAAAATAAGCAAGGAGATAGACCAGATGGTCAACTTTCTGTGGAGAAACCGTACCCATTACATCAGGAAATCTGTTCTAATGAACACTTATGAGTATGGCGGACTGAATTTTCTGGACTTTACTACCTTAAATAATACTTTTAAGATCAATTGAATTAAACAATTCCTAAGAAGACCTACTTCTATGTGGAATTTTATTCCTCATCATGTCTTCTCTACTTTTGGTGGCCTCAACTTCATGTTGGTTTGCAATTATAATATTGACAAAGTTCCAGTGAAACTTTCTGCTTTTCATCGGCAGGTTTTCTTGGCATGGTATAAGCATAATTTTTCTCCACACAGATATTATATATGGAATAATTGGGATATATTGTATAAAAATACTTTGTTTTTAGAATATTGGTTCCGAAATAATATCCTATTGGTGAGCCAACTTGTAATTGCAGAGTTTTTTTTACTTAGTTATAAGGAATTCTTATCACTTTACAAGTTCCCTGTAACACCTAAAGATTTTGCAATTGTTTTAGATGCCATTCCCTCAGGTGTTGCTTTATTATTCAGGAACGTGTCAAGACCTGTCCCTCAAAGCCTACCTTCCATTAATACTGTTGACTCATCAGTAGGAAAGATTTGTTTATCTTTTGGTCCATTCAACAACACAGCGATACGACCTTATGTCATGCCTTATTGGAATGGATTTATTGGTAATATCTGTTGGAAAAAAGTTTGGATGTTGCCACACACATACTTACTTGTTAACAAAATTAAGGATGTTTCCTTTAAAATTGTTCATAAATATTATCCTGCCAGCCACTATATGAAGAAGTTTAAGGAAAACATAAACTCAAATTGTACCTTTTTGTAATCACCACCCAGAAACGAGTTGCATCTTTTTTGGCATTGTGTTCATGTAAGGAAACTGTGGCAAGACATCCGTAGATTTATAATTGAACACATTTATGAAGATTTTACACTATATGGAGAGATGTACTGCTTGGATTCTTTACCTATGATAGAAATAAGCTGAAACAATTTTATGTAATTCATTTCTTTATTATTTTTGCCAAATTTCATATTCACAAATGTAAATTTACAAACAAAACACCACATTTTCTTACCTTACAAAAAGAAATTTAACTATATTTTAAGACAATTAAATATTCTACTAACAAAAAAGCTGTTAGAATTAAGTGTGTGTATGTCCCTTAAGGTCCTTGTGTAATATGATATTGTACCTCCTAGCCCAATTGTCCTTTGTATATTATTTATATATATTTGTGTTCCCACATGTACTTCCTGTATTGATATGTTGTTAATAAAAAAAATAAAAGTCGGACATTTCCGAGTTTCCTAGTTCCGACTGCGATGATAACGCGACATTATACCTCAGCGACACTTGCCACGTTCACAAAGCTAGTCGGAACTATGAACCTTGGAAATGTCCGATTTGCTGATTCGTTGAACGCGGCACGTAAATAAATTCAACCAGGAAAGTAGTCGGACATTTCCGAGTTTCTAGTATCGAATAGCACATACATTTTTTTAATTCATTTTGAATTTTTTTATTTTTATTACCAATGTAGAAAAGTCTGTATACATACAATAAGTACATAAATAGACAATGATAGCATATGCTAGGGGGTACAACAAATTACAGATTATACAAAGACCTTAAAAGAAACACACATATTGATTGTTTTAACAGCTTTCTTATTAGAAGAATGTAGAATGGTCTTAATGTACTGCTTGAATTCCTTATAGAAAACACGGAAGAGTTTTTACATTTATGAATATGAAACTTTTCCATTAGCACAATTAGATTTATGAGGTAAAATATTAGCACATGAATTTAGCAACTGACACCAGTTGAAACTGACGTCAACCGCGTCTCAAATCACTTTCGGTCGATCGTACTTGTGATTGGGCGATGGCTAGGCAATGTGAAACGGACCAATCCCTGCAGCGCTTGCTCAGAGGAACCCAGATCCAACATGGCGGAGGGAACTGGGTGTAAATAAACACACGTTAGACGTTTTAAAAGCTATAGCTAACAACACTCGCATTTTTGTGTATATGACATATTGTACCGGGGAAGTAAAATGTCAACTGACGGAAACAAGAAACAATTCTGGAAAAGAAACACAGCTAAGGTCCCTGGCAGGTTAGTGACGTGTTCCTTCTTGCTAGCTACATTTACTCACTGCTTGATAGCTAGCTTCGTTTCACTATTGAATCCGAAAATGCATATCACACTGACTGTAACGTTAAAACATGAACATTTTCACATATCAAGAATGATTTCTTGTTCTATGTCATACTTTATGGGGTTGCCAAACGTGCGCATGCGACAGTGAGTGCAGAGAACATATCAGCATCCATTTGCTAGCTTAAGGCTAGTATACTTTAGTCGGATAGGTAAACAGCTAGCTTAGTTAACCAGCCAAACATTCCTAGCTAGCCAGTTCGCTAACTTGCTAGGGTTTTCATTTAGCTAGCTAGTAACCTTTTCTGATTGAACTGACTCGTTGTCAGAGCGTATTGTAAACACACCAACAATGAAATTAGACGACTTATTGAACTTCTTTCTGATGTGTAGCCAAGTTTCAAGTAACTTCACATTTAGGTTAGCTACCTACATGCTCATCAAATAATCAAATGGGGCATCACATTTTGTTAACTTCTGTTGTTTTCAAATGAAACCTGAGTAAGCCAAAGTTAGTCTGCTCATTCATGCTCTACGACTTTGCTCCTTATTGGAGTGCACTTTAACTGAATCAAGGCATTAGTTGACAGAGACATGTTATCCACTGTTCACTATAACACACTGTAATACAGTAATACATTCATTCAGTAGATTTCTTGTCAAAGCATAGCAATAGGTCATTGTGTTTTCTTTCCTCTCCACAGCATACAACATGTGTATGGTGCTCAACATCCTCCTTTCGACCCTCTTCTGCATGCTAAGTAAGTGTTTGATTAGTTGTACTGTATAGGCTCAACAGTACGTCTGTGTCACAGATAGCACCCCATTTCCTTCTAGTAGTGCACAATATAGGGAATAACGTGCCATTTGGGACATATTCTACAATGGTGACTGTTGGTCCTTTGATAGGGGATTTAAGATGGTCATTCAGGTTGAAGTAGTGAACGGACCTGAAAATCCAGTCAATAAACTGGGTGTGTTTAGCACTTTCAGGAAATTTTGAGGCCAACATTCAGTGCTATTGTAACTTTCTTAAGCCTCAAACACACTGACAGCGTCATTGCATTTTGGTACACCAGAAGTACATTCATTTCCAATGGAACGCTACGTTTTCCTTGCAGCATTGCATTGCAGAGACAGTTTCAGTGCATTCTGTGTGGTGCATACATTGTATTTATCGAACGTATGCATCAAATTGTATGGCTTGACAGAAATGGTAGCAGAAGGTGAATGTTGAACTTTTGCACAGATATCCAGATGATGCTTCATACCATTTTGCGCAATGACGCTGTCAGTGTGATCTATGCGTTAGGGCTATTGTAATTACAGAAACACTGCATGTCCTAGTTTGACTGTCTTTTTAAGCACCCGCTTGACTTGATTGAGGATAGGGAATTATGGCCGCTCCACTTTAGCCTGGCTGTCTAACAGTTTAATCAACACTAGCTACATCGTTGCCTTGCCAACACAACAGCAGATTAGCTAAAGGGCAATTCCACGGTAACATAATTATGCTTTGACTCAGTTGTTTTCACTTTCAAATGTATGTCAAACAAAAAACATTGATTTCAAAGTTGACCTAACTGGGTGTAATGGTAATGGAATTACGGTAAAATCTCCCTTAGGTTTTTATGAGACCACATTTTCCAAGAACTCTGATAAATATCGGCTCCGAATTAACATTCAAAGATGTCTGCAGAAAGATTGGGGTGTCAGCTATGACATGGCACCTTGTTTGAAAAATATATATTTTGGTTATTGAACTACATTCAGTGAAGTGGATTTACACCCGGTAATATAATTATGGTAATTGATTACAACATGGGTCCTTGATCTGTACTACACAGAAATGCATAATTATGGATATAATTTTATTGTCGTCATATTTTACTAGTTTGAACAGCACAGAAGAGGACAGTGCAGTACAATACAGTAGAGTTCAGTAAAGTATAGTACTGTATTTTACTGTCCTCTATTATACTGTACTACTGTATTGTATTGGACTGTACTCTACTGTGCTCTACTCACTGTACTGTGCTATTCAGAACTTACGTCTATGATACACTAGGTTCAGATTTGGTCCAGTCCGTTTTGTCTGTGCATGTTAACGTCAAGGCCAGGGTGGCCTGACCAAATGTGAACTACTTTTCAATGTCCATGAACGTCCGGTGTTGGTCGGTGCTCAGTGGGTGAGGATGCTGGTTACAGTAAATTGAAAGAGAGGGGGCTCGTGGGTAGGTGTCAGTAAGACATTAACTGGGACGCAGACTGTTTTAACACTCTTGGTTAGACTACTAGACAACAGAAAGACAAAGAAATTCATTTTGAGCTGAACATAAGTGTGCCTGTTGAAGGGAGGACAATAGAAGGTGACCCAACTGTGGTTTGTGACTTATTATTTCCCATTGTAGCCAATTCAGTTGCAGTAATTCCATTACTGATTTTTTTTCGTGGGGTTATTCCGTTACCAATTTGGATTACGAGTTTTAATTACATAATAAATGGTAAACAAAATGTATATCAGTAAAATCACTAACTACTGGTAGGTCTACCATTACTTGTTACTTCTGCGAACTTTCATTACCCTCCCTTATGAGGGAGAGAAAATATCTTAAAGATATCAGTTTTTGGTAACAGAATTACAAGGTACAAGACAATATTTCTTAAACTTACACAAGGTTAACAATTTCTCCAATACTAAATATAAGTGTTGATATTAGTTGTCAGGGGTCTTTACATCAACATTATGGTGTTTTGATGTATTTCTAATACCGTTGAAGACTTTTTCTCGTAGATTTTTGCTAAGACCCCTTTTCCATTATAATTATTATTTAACTTTTTACCCCTTTTTCTCCCCAATATTTGTGATATCAAATTGCTAGTTACAGTCAAGTCCCATCGCTGCAACTCCCGTACGGACTCGAGAGCCGTGTGTCCTTTGAAACACAACGCTGCCAAGCCGCACTGCTTCTTGACACACTGCTCGCTTAACCCGGAAGCCAGGCACACCGATGTGTCGGAGGAAACACAGTACAACTGGCGACCGTGTCAGCGTTCATGCGCCTGGCCCGTCACAGGTGTCGCTATTGCGCGATGGGACAAGGACATCCCGGCTGGCCAAACCCTCCCCTATCCCGGACGACGCAGGGCCAATTGTGCGTTGCCTCATGGGTCTCCCGGTCCCGGCCGGCTGCGACGCATCCCGGGATCGAGCCCGGATCTGTAGTGATGTCTCAGGCAGTGCCTTAGACCGCTGCGCCACTCAGGAGGCCCTTTTCCATTTGTTTATCCAGAAATCAAAGCCTTGACTATGCCTAATTTTTAAGATGGAAAATGGTTGAAAAATGTATCTATGCCTTAATTTCCCCAAAATATATAGCTTTCATTTGACAACATTTTATATGTGCCTGTGAACTTCACATGTTGGTGCTCATGTGTCCTTTTCGATGGAAATTCCCTAAAGCAGAGACAGACTGATACCTAGAAGGGCTTACTTCTCAGGCCTGGCACCGACTATATATTTATGATCTGTCTTATCCCCATTTGACATCTGTTTAGATTAACACACACAGACCCAAGGTAGGCCTAATCAAATACTCTATATAGGGAACAGTATAATATTCTCCCGGCTGGCTCTCTGGGCTGTGCATTCCAGCCCAGTCCAGTCTAGCACAGTTCTGAAACTCCACCCATCTGCTCACATACCAGTATACCAAGTATATTCTCCCAACTGTTGGTTGTGGGTTGACAAGGAGGGAGCGGAAATGCATGAAGCAGTGATCTTCAGTAATAGGCTTTTGTTGCTTTGCCATTGAGATTAAAGTGCAGCAAGTTTAATCATGTGGTTGATGTCCACAGAGGGGTTTATTTCAGTTACTTGTTATTGTTAGGCTGAGTTCCATAGTTTTATCACCTGTCAGGGGTGGGCTAGTCACAGGCAGAGTCATATTGAACTTGGCTTTGCTTTTGTTATGCTAATGCTTTGTTTTGAATGAAAATAATAAGATGGAAAGGAAGGGTCCCCCCTCCCTCTCTTCTTCCACGTGTACTGTTTTTCAATCTTTGGTGCACACCTGAGTCTCATGAGAGGAAAAATGATACATTTAAATTGGCTTTTTATTACATTTTTCCCCTTGAAGAAAACATCTCTCATACACAAAGGAAGGTTTTCTGTGAGATTGTATTTTTAATTGATTTCATCTCTGCGCTATGATTGTGTACCTTTTACAATAACCATTTTGAAATCATTTAAATAGATGCTGACTCATTGATAGTCCATGTGGAATGTTTTTGTGGTTGTCTAATTTCTTTCATTATCGTCGGTCAGTTATTTTCAACATTGGCTCGCTGCGTCAACGTGAGAATATCCATCCGTAGCCTGTCGATATCAAGGGCACACCTGCAGTCTTTGACTAATATAACTTAAAAAAGACCCGTGCGGTTTTGGAATTTAGTACAAGATTATGCTCTTTGGCTGAAGTAGGCACTTTTTGACAAACCGTATTTGGCATTTGAATCTTAATGCCATCTAATGGACAGTTGAAGGTTTGAAGTTGCCTTTCCAGAGTGAATTTGGCTCTCTGTCCTAATCTTTCACGGCCCTTCTGTTCATCCTTTCTAAGTTTTACACCTGTCCTTCAAATTACCATTATTACCAACCTCTTCCACCTTCCGCAAAAAATAACATGAATTGAAAATACATGTATCATTTTGGTGCTTTTGATGTCTTCTTTAATGTTTTGGATGACTTCTAGTACCCTAAACTTCTCCTTATGTTTCTCCCTCTCAGTCTAATCAAAGCAGGCAACAAGCCCCAGATGACACCGGGAGGGAAGCCAAAGAAAGCCACCACCTTCCAGGAGTTTGAGAGCATCACCAGCGATGCCTGGGATGTGGGGGACGATGACGACGAGCTGCTCGCCATGGCCGCACAGAACCTCAACATCGAGGTCGTCATGGAAACCGCCAACAAGGTGATTCTATGATGTAAACATACACAGCAGTCAGTCATCCTTGGGTGTTTCAAAGGCGCTTATTATGCACTCATAAGCCTTTTTTATGTTAACTTATAAGCCCTTACATTACATTAAGCTGTTTGTAAGGAGTTAAAAAATGTAATATATTGTTATTATCATTATGCAGGTTATCGAGAACCACAGCAAGCAGCAGGAGAAGCAGAGACAGGACGATGCTGGCGCGTCAGAGCTGGAGGAAAGAGAGGAAGAGGATGCAAATGAAGAAGAGGTGGAAGAAGAGGAAGAGGAGGAATCGACCCCTGAGGTGTCGTTTGCCTCTGAGCCCAGCCCGCTCAGCGATGGCAGACTTGTGAAGTCACTGAGTGAGGCCCCCATCGGATCACCTAAGGGTAAGTTGACATCTGTCGCACGTTTCTCTTTTCTCGGTCTCGCTCTCCTGCTCTCTATCTCTCCATCTCTATCCATCAATCAACAAACAGACAAACAAACAAACAAACAAATGTATGCTTCAGGTGAGGTGACAGATGCGACTATCAACTTCCTAACTGTCTCCAGTCTCCACCCACTCCTTCTATACACAATATTTCCTCTCCCCCTGCCTCTGCTCTGAGCCTGTTAGGCTTTTCATGTTAATTTGTAAGTGTGGTAACAGCAGCAGAGCGTGGTGTTTGTGCTGTGCAGTGGGGAATGGCTGCCTGCTGTCTGTGGTGGTGCAGGAGATAAGAAAGCAGCCCTAACACCAGTAGTTATCTCCATGGAGGAGACACTGGCTGAGCAGATACTGTCTCGTGTCTGCTCCATTCACCTGTGTTGTTCGGTACACACGCCCATGCATGCATATATATATTGTTCTGCTCTCTATTATTGAGTCAACTGTAGTGTTTGTTAAATTATAAATCATGGTGATAATGCAGTGCCTGTTGAGCTACCCCCTCTCTTGTTCTTTGTCTGCATGTAGTGATAGTACTCACACACTCCCCTTTGCATGCTGTGTTCAAACAAAGCTGCCACCTTGAGCTCAACTCATCACATAAAACCTCAGTGTTCATTTTCCTTTAGTCACATCACTATAATCTTGTTGTGTCTATCTGGTAGCTCCTCTCTACCCCCTTCTATCCTCTCCCGTCTGTCTAACCTGGCACTCTCCTCCCTCCCTGCCTTCTGATGTGTTGTTGTCTGCTGCTGTGGTCTGTCTCTGTGGACCCAGCTGCCTGGTACTATATTAGATAATGGCCCACTGCAAGGCTTTCATTAGGCTTCAGCACCCAGCCTGCACTCAGGCTGCTCTCTGCTAATGGACAGACAGACAGACATACAGAGAGTGGGCTGACCTCGGCCCTGCAGCACTCTACACCCTCTCTGGGTGTCCTCCACTGTCCTCTACCTTTTGCTGCTGGGAACAAACTCTACTCTGCCCTGTAATTGTCTGTAATCGGGGTATTCTGTTGCTGGAATGGAGAAAGGTGGTTGAGTTACACAGTATTTGTGTGTGTCTGTTTGTTTGACGCGTGACGTCAATGGGTGCGCTCGGAGGAAAGGTGCTTGCAACAGGTGTGCGTGTTTGTCTGTGTGTTTTTGCATTTGACCAAGTGTGTGTGCATCTTTGTGGGTGTCTGCATGTTTATTGTTCTCAGTATCTGTCCCCTCTCTCTGTTTATCCAGATGCGGCCGGAGAGAGAGCGTCGCTCCACAGACAGCAGTCCCTGCCCCACCGGCCCACCATCCCCATGGTGGCTCGTATAGCTGACCAGAACACCTCCGGGACCCCAGCCATGACAGAGAGAGAGGCCTCTCGCCTGGACAAGTTCAGACAGGTCCTGGCTGGACCCAACACTGACCTTGGTATGTTTCTGGATATTAATTACAGATCGAAGATCAGACACCTGTAGGAATGGTGGTCATAGGGATCATTGAACCCACACCGTTTGAAGCTCTGATATGTGCTTTGTGTAGGAACGTTACCACTTAACCACACAGGTTCACCCCAATCCTGAACTAAACCATTTAGGGAGATAAGATATCTGACCCTGTATCATTGCTTTGGGTTACAACACCTCCCTGTCTCACCTTGCTAAAATAAAGACATCCTCTTTTAAAAAAAAATGAAAACACCGTTCCCAGCTCTGTGGTAATGAACTCCATCTGAGAAAACAAGCAGTGAAACATCTGCGGTGTTGTTCTAACGATGCCATATGAACAGCTGAGGGGGAACTAAGCTCAGCCATCTGGCCAGTGGCCACCGTGCATAATCCAAGGGACTGAAATTATGATTTTAGTTTTTACTTGCTTGTTCTATAGCTTACTTCTACTGTACTTCTTTGAGATGTTTTATTTTATTTAACCTTTATTTAACTAGGCAAGCCAGTTAGAGCACATTCTTAATTACAATGATGGCCAAACCCGGACGACGCTGGGTCAATTGTGCGCCGCCCTATGGGACTCCCAATCACCGCTAGATGTGATGCAGTCTGGATGAGATGAGATGGTGCTTAAACTTGTGATCCAAGGCCATAATGGGGTAACGGCAGTAGCTTTGGTATAGTTCTTCTATGGGCATTTATATGGCCGACTTTGAAAGTTTTATGGGTTATGCTTTCAACTTCTACGGGCTATTCTGTGGAGGATTTAAAGTTCTATGTGTGATTTGAAGGAGTCTATTCACCCTTTGACTCCCACTTGTTCTCCTATAAGTTTCAAGGTCTTGTTCTTTGTCAGTCCCCTAATCTTTCAGCATCTGTCTGTCTTATCAGCTCTGTCCTGGAAAGGCATGGGGGCAGATCGTTAGTGAGTTGCATTGGAGCTGCTCAGTTGTGTGCGCGAGTGTGTACGTGTTGTCAGACTCACTCTTAGCCCTTTTATACCCTTGATGATTTTCCCTGCAGTCATCTTTTGTAATGCTCTGAATGTCCTTGGATTGTGCTGTGTGATTGTGTGTGTGCTGTCTGTTCCGCTTCAATGATTCCAGCTTCCGTCGTTGTGCCTGAGCCAGAGGTGAAGGTGTCTTGGCGAGGTTATACCTGTGAGGGAGCCAATGCTATTGTTTGAGTCATTGTGATAGCGCTGATTCAACCCACTAGCTGTATCATTTTGTGAGGCTTAGTGTCACTGACTGTCTAGTCTATACAAGCTGAGGTGAGCTATAAGTCACGAGGTGGTTCAGGGTCGTGCCGAGACATATGAGGGTGTAGGAGTGGGGTAAGTGAGGTGCTGAATGTCAAAGAAGACCACGTCCGATTTTGAAAGGCAAAGACCATAACAGGTTTGCCTTTTTTGCCGGTGTGGCAGGGACTGCTGTCCTTTCCATTTTCAATAGACACATGTAACCGGGACAACTCGTGACTGAAGACAGGACCACTGTATAGAGCTCAGTTGATACACAACCAGTGGCGAGTTTTTTCAAGTTTTTAATGTCACATGTACAGTGAAATGCCTTTCTTGCAAACTCAAAACCCAACAATGCAATAATCAATAACATGAGAAATAAGAATATGAAATACACAAAGTAAGTAAGCATACTATATACTGGAAATATTTAAAAAGTCAGTTCTAATACCATATTTACATGGGCAGGGATACTGGAGTGATGGAGGTAGATATGTATAAGGGTAAAGGGATTAGGCAACAGGATATAAGATAAACAGAGTAACAGCATCTTGTATGTGAGCGGGTGTGTAGAGTCAGTATAAATGTATGTGCATATTATGTGTGTGAGAAAATGGAGTGAGTGTTTGTCTGTGTGTGTTGGGGTGACAGTGTGTGTGAGTGAGACAGTGCAAGATTGAAATAAAAGGTCAAAAAATATAGTTTGTGTAGATATTTTGTTAGCTATTTATCAGTCGTATTGCTTTGGGAGAGAAGCTGTTCAGGAGCCTGTTGGTGTCAGACTTGATGCACCTGTACCTTTTTCCTGTGCGGCAGCAGAGAAAATAGTCAATAGCTTGGGTGGTTGACTATTTTCTGGGCCTTATTTTCACACCGCCTGATATAGAGGTCCTGGATGGCTGGGAGCTCGCCCCAAGTGATGTACTGGGCTGTCCGCACAACCCTCTGTAGCACCATGCGATCGAGGGCGGTGCTATTGCCATACAAAGTAGGGATGCAGCCAGTCAATATGCTCTCAATGGTACAGCTGTAGAACCCCCCCCCCCCCCTGTTTACTGTCCACGATCAGCTCCCTGGTCCTGCTGACGTTGAGGGAGCGGTTGTTGCTCCGGCACCACACTGCCAGGTCACTGACCTCCTCCCTGTAGGCTGTCTCATCGTCACTGGTGATCAGGCCTACCACCGTTGTGCTGTCAGCGAACTTGATAATGGTTTCGTGCGTGGCCACACAGTTGTGGGTGAACAGGGAGTACAGGAGGGAACTAAGCACACACCCCTGTGGGGCACCTGCATTAAGGGTCAGCATGGCGGAGGTGATGTTGCCTACCCTCACCACCTGGGGTCGGCCCGTCAGGAAGTCCAGGATCCAGTGACCTTGGGTGTTCAGACCCAAAGTCATAAGCTTGGTGACGAGCTTGGAGGGGACAATGGTGTTGAACGCTGAGCTGTAGTCAATGAACAGCATTCTCACATAGGTATTCCGCTTATCTAGGTTGGTGAGGACAGTGTGGAGTGCAATTGAGATTGCATCGTCTATGGATCTGTTGGGGCTGTATGTAAACTGGAGTGGGTCTAGGGTGGCTGGGATGAGGGAGTTATTGTGTGCCATAACCAGCCTCTCATAGCATGTAACGATTACAGAAGTGAGTGCTACAGGGTGGTAGTCATTGTGGCATGAAGCCTTAACGTTCTTAGGAACAGGAATGATTGTGGTCATATTAAACATGGGGATTACAGACTGGGACAAAGAGATTTTGAAAATGACTATGAATTTGCCTGCCAACTTTTCTGTGCATGCTCTGAGCACGCGCCCTGGAATACCATTGGGGGCCGTGGCTTTGAGGGTGTTGACCTGATTTAAAGACCCTTCTCACGTTGGCCTCGGTGAGCAAGATCACCAAATCCTCTTGGTCAGTGACACCAGGTTCAATGTTGTTGTCAAAGCGTGCATAAAATGCATTGAGTTCATCTGGTAGAGCGGCATCGTTGGGCAGACCATGGTTGGGTCTTCCTTTGTAATCCGTAATGGACTGTAACCACATGCGGCGGGCGGCAGTCTGTGTAATATGATTCCACCTTATTCCTATATTGTTCTTTTTCTCGTTTGCTGACTCTGCGGAGGTCATTGCGGTCATAGCTTGCCTTGCAAGCAGTCCTGTAGCATAACCTCTTATTCTAGTGACCATTTCTCAACGGAGTGAATCACGGGTACTTCCTGTTTGAGCGTCTGCTTGTAAACAGGAAGTAAGTCACGATCTGATTTGCCGAATGGCAGACGAGGGAGGGTCTTGTATGCTTTCTTGTGGGTAGAAAAGCAGTGGTCTAGGACTTTATCGCCCATAGTGGTGTTGAGACGTGTTGATGGAAGTTGGGCATCACGTGTTGTTAATACTTATTTCCCTCGTTAAAATGCAAATCAATTTATAACATTTTTGACATGTGTTTTTCTGGATTTTTTTGTTGTTATTCTGTCTCTCACTGTTCAAATAAACCTACCATTAAAATTATAGACTGATCATTTCTTTTTCAGTGGGCAAACGTACAAAATCAGCAGGGGATCAAATACTTTTTTCCCTCACTGTAACATGTCCTGGTTTCAAGAGAAATTTATATTTCACCTAGATATCCCTAATATAACGACTGCGGTGTACAACATAGAAGCTTATCAGGTTCTGATCATCTTACTATGCTTCTTCACCCGAGATTGATTAGCAATCGGGGGCCAATCAGTTCTTTATTCTCCATGCCCCGCTTTGTCATCAATATCAACAACCAGCAATGAATGATGTGTCCATCGTGATTTTCCCTGAACTTTTACTGCTGACCTCGTTATGAGCAAGCCTTGATAAGGACCTTCCAATGTTGGCCCTAATGTGTCTGACACATATTTTTGTACCATCACCCACTGTCTCGGCACTACGTCATGTCCCCCTCGGGAGTTATTCCCCATTAGAGAGTTGTATGCAATAGTTAAGCATTGTGTCACTCATAAAGTGAACGTCTGCTTTTCTCAAATCTAACTGCCTGGTATTATCACATTGTCCATTGTAGTAACTACCGATGCCCAGCCTACCTTCCTCACACCCCACTCCACAATGCTTGAACCGTCTGTGTGTAAGATAAGATAAACTCAGGGTTTTCCAACGGATGACTCTATTAACCCATCAGAGAGCTGATCCAAAACAACTCACAACAGTCGTGTTCAAGTAATGTGGTATCTGTAGGAATCATCAGAGTAGCTGGATTACATGGTGTCTTTTCAACTATAGCCATGTCCCATAGATCTTTAATCACTATTTTAGAGTAGTGTCCATAGTTTCCTTGCTAGTCGGATTTTGTTTTGTGCAAGGTGGTGCAACACCTGTCAAGCAAACTGGTTCCATATCCAAAGTTCCACACTCATTGTTCTTCGTAGTCCAAATAGCATGATTCTGAACTATAGATTCCTGCAAAATTCTTCATTGGACCAATAGAAATTGATAATGGTTTGGTCTGTTTCATCTGTCTTCCCCTTCCCCACACTCCAGTTGCTCTCATCTTCTTGCCCGTGTACTGAGGACATATGTTTTGCATAAGATATGGGAAATACGCTGACTTCAGCACCCGTATTTACAACAACAAAAAATCTACTGCAACGTTAACCATCATGTTCACGTTTATTCCATCCGATTTCATATATACACCAGCTGAGATGGGACGTAAAAGGGAGTCTTAGTTTACCTCCACAGCATCCAGCAAACGCTGCTGCTGAGCTGGAGAGAGCTTCTTAAATTTCTCCATATGTGTTGTGTCATTGGGGCTGTTCTCCTGTTTCCATTTTCCCTTAAACGGACCCTTCTTCTCCTGGCCACTTCTCATAAAATCACGTTTTCTTTTCCAACATTCTCGTTGCCAGTGACTAGAAATCCCACAATAAGGACATACACCAGGTTTCTCTTCTGCTGAACAAATAATGTTGTTGGTTTCACTCGGAACCTGCACAACTCTGATAACCACGTCTCGTGAATACTTTAAGGTTTTTGACCATTCATCCAACTGTTTTGGAGATGCTGATTTGTGTGTGATAACTGTCTCTAGAGGTTTGTCTTTACTCCCTTTTACAGCCTGTGTTCTGGTTGGCCTAAGACATCATTCGTCACTGCTGTCAGAATCTGTTGACCCAAGGACAGGCAGTGCTGACCAGTTGCTTGAAACCTGATCTTCCTTGCCCAATTCAGTGTGAGAATATATAGAGGGAACAGAGAGCCCACAGGTGGGGTTCACGTCTGACTTTTTCACCTGTGTCTCCTGCTCTACTTTGAAATGGCTTTTTATATCACTAGACAGTCAATTTAAAATCTCTTTCATGCTCACATCCGGAAGAGCTGTTCCACCCTTTTCCAGAGTGGTTTTCTCACTTAACAATGACATTACATTAACGTCAAAAGTTGTATTATATATCTCTATGTTTATATATACAGTTGAAGTCGGAAGTTTACATACACACTTAGGTTGGAGTCATTAAAACTTGTTTTCAACCACTCCACAAATTTCTTGTTAACAAACTATAGTTTTGGCAAGTCGGTTAGGACATCTACTTTGTGCATGACACAAGTCATTTTTCCAACAATTGTTTCCAGACAGGTTATTTCACTTATAATTCACAGTATCACAATTCCAGTGTGTCAGAAGTTTACATACACTAAGTTGACTGTGCCTTTAAACAGCTTGGAAAATTCCAGAAAATGATGACATGGCTTTAGAAGCTTCTGATAGGCTAATTGACATCATTTGAGTCAATTGGAGGTGTACCTGTGGATGTATTTCAAGGCCTACCTTCAAACTCAGTGCCTCTTTGCTTGACATCATGGGAAAATCAAAAGAAATCAGCCAAGACCTCAGAAAGAAAATTGTAGACCTCCACAAGTCTGGTTCATCCTTGGGAGCAATTTCCAAACACCTGAAGGTACCACGTTCATCTGTACAAACAATAGTACGCAAGTATAAACACCATGGGACCACGCAGCTGTCATACCGCTCAGGAAGGAGACAAGTTCTGTGTCTAAGAGATGAATGTACTTTGGTGCGAAAAGGGCAAATCAATCCCAGAACAAGAGCAAAGGTGCTGGAGGAAACAGGTATAAAGTATCTATATCCACAGTAAAACGAGGCCTTTATCGACATAACCTGAAAGGCCGCTCAGCAAGGAAGAAGCCACTGCTCCAAAACCGCCATAAAAAAGCCAGACAACAGTTTGCAACTGCATATGGGGACAAAGATCATACTTTTTGGAGAAATGTCCTCTGGTCTGATTAAACAAAAATGGAACTGTTTGGCCATAATGACCATCGTTATGTTTGGAGGAAAAAGGGGGATGCTTGCAAGCCGAAGAACACCATCCCAACTATAAAGCACGGGGGTGGCAGCATCATGTTGTGGGGGTGCTTTGCTGCAGGAGGGACTGGTGCACTTCCCAAAATGGATGGCATCATGAGGATGGAAAGTGATGTGGATATATTGAAGCAACATCTCAAGACATCAGTCAGGAAGTTAAAGCTTGGTCGCAAATGGGTCTTCCAAATGGAGAATGACCCCAAGCATACTTCCAAAGTTGTGGCAAAATGGCTTAAGGACAACAAAGTCAAGGTATTGGAGTGGTCATTATAAAGCCCTGACCTCATGGCACGAAGTGTTAGCAATTTATGTTATTCTTCAATAACACAAACTCCAAAGCAAATCAGGGGGAGAAAAATAGGTTTATTTGAAAAGGACAACTCATGACGTTATGCAGGGAGGTAGATGTTCAGATGTTCAGTCTCCCCTCTCCTCAGCTGTTCTCCACCGAACGAAGGAACAGAATGCCATTTTTGCGCCCCAGCCTAGCCTGGGGTTGACCAATCAGAAATCCTTGCAGTACCACTGGGCCAATGGCCAGATAACCAGTATCCTGCTCCAGACTCAATGTACAGAACGTAGCACACGTAGCTCTGAGTTAAGGAGTGACATTCCACAGATATTCTTATACTAGCCAGACACATTGTGCCAGCGATGAACTTAATTCAGAGGCCATAATTAAGAGACAGAGAGAGAGGGAGATGGATCGATTGATGGAGGGAAAGTGAGAGCCTATAGGGAGCGAGTGAACAGAGAGAGAGGTGTTGACAGAGATGGATGGTTGTGTTGTCCTGTGGTTGAGGTGGCCGACCTGGTTTTTGTCCTGGTCTCCCCACTGTGACAACACAGCATCTGTAGCACTACATAGCCATTGATCAGTCCTTTCACCACTAACGGCGCTCGCTTAAACCTCCATCTCTCTCGCACTGTCACTCTTTCTCGCTCAAACCTCATCTCCTCATCCCTTTCTCAATCACACAGCTATCTATCGGGGGAGACTCTGCCCTCTAGTGTAGAACGACCGCTATGACTCTTGTGCTTGATGTTGGGGGAAGTGTGTGTGTGTGTGTGTGTGTGTGTGTGTGTGTGTGTGTGTGTGTGTGTGTGTGTGTGTGTGTGTGTGTGTGTGTGTGTGTGTGTGTGTGTGTGTGTGTGTGTGTGTGTGTGTGTGTGTGTGTCAGGGAAGGTGTGTGCGTGCGCTTCTTTCTTTCTTTCTTTCTTCAGCCTGATGGATTGCAGCCTCGTTTGTGGGTCTAGCCCTCCATCATGTTGTGATTTGTCTCCAGAGGTGTGTGTCTGTGTGTGTGTGTGTGTGTGTGTGTGTGTGTGTGTGTGGGTGTGTGTGTGTGTGTGTGTTAAACAACTGACTGACTGCTCCACTCTCACCTGTTTAACGATTAGTAGATGAGGTATGGGACAGAATGAGGCTGAAACCCTTAGGCCTAGAAAAGGAATAATTCTTTTTCTTGTCATTCCCAGTTCCCAAGCTCCTAATTTTCTTTTCGAAATCTTTGTGACAATCAGGTACTTTAGTTTTTCCAGATGCAATATTTAGTTTTTGTATCTAATTCAAGCAATCATCAGCCGTCTGTTTGTGGGTGGGTGTGTTTTGATTTTGTGCACTAGTGCAGTCTGTCTATGTCAGGATTTCTGGGTTTCTCCAGACAGAGCAGTGAACCTGGCAGAGGTAGGCATGCTGACAGAGCGGAACAGAGCAGGCTTTACAGCACTAAGGCCACATAGACCATGACAAGAGCTGGCAAAACCCATTTATCATCACTGAGAGCGAGAATATGAATGGATCTCATTCACAGCCTCTCATCTCTTTCATTTGAACTGTCTCCCCTTCTCTCTCCCTTTTGCTTTCTCTCTCTCTCTCTCATTCTCGCTATGTCACCTGTCTTTGTCTCTCCCTCTTTCTAAAGAGATTAGATATAACATTTATTTTGGATTATGTGGCTGCAATACTTCCAGTTTATTTGGGCATCCAATGTATGGGACATTGCAACTTAATATTTGCTAGTCAGCCTGCAAAGTAAACACTTCTAAGATAAATATGACTAATCTAGAAAATACAGTATATATTTCCTGAAAAACTGTTTGGACTTAATTCAGCTGTATAAAAAGATTTGTAGTCTAACATAGTCATTTGATTTTGGATATATACTGAACAAAAATATAAACAACAATTTCAAAGATTTGACTTTTACAGTTCATATAAGGAAATCAGTCAATTGAAATAAATTAATTTGGCCCTAATCTATGGATTTCACATGACTAGGCAGGGGCACAGCCATGGGAGTGCATAGGCCCACCCGGTGGGGAGCCAGGCCCAGCCAATCAGAATTTGTTTTTCTTCACAAAAGGGCTTTATTACAGACAGAAATACTTCTCAGTTTCATCAGCTGTCCGGGTGGCTGGTCTCAGACGATCCTGCAGGTGAAGAAGCCGGATGTGGAGCTCCTGGGCTGGCGTGGTTACACGTGGTCTGCGGTTGTGAGGCCGGTTGGACTTACTCCCAAATTCTCTAAAACGATGTTGGAGGCCACTTATGGTAGAGAAATTAACATTCAATTATCTTGCAACAACTCGGGTGGACATTCTTGCAGTCAGCATGCTCCGTCAAAACTGGCTTTGTGTTGTGACAAAACTGGACATTTTAGAGTAGCCTTTTATTGTCTCCAGCACAAGGTGCTACATGTAGGCAAAATGAAAATCTGAAAATCTATTCATAACTACATTGTTGAATGTAAATGACAACTTTATACTACTACATTACTAACTAGCCAGCTAATTATTCTGTGTCTTAACCAGTCTGATTTCATTGATCTGTTGCACGTTATCTTGAATGGGCCAAGTCAGCTGCAACACTTTTCAGGTCAGGGAAGTTGGAGCTAGCGTTTTCAAATTGGGCATGCTGGCTAAAATAGAAAAACCTTGAAAATCTACTATTTTCCTTAAGTTATCAAACAACATTTTTACATTACAATAAAGTAAATGGTTTAAAGTGTCAAAAACGATCAATCAGATTTTTGTTGCATTTTGGGTTTTTCCCCAACAGAGTTGTTGCGACATCTGAATTATTTTATAAAATCTTACAATGTTTTACATCAAGGGTTGTCAACCATCCTCCAGGAGAGCAATTGGGTGTGCAGGCTTTGTTCCAGTCCCCCTCTAACCAACCACATTTTAGAAGGGAGTTGCTCAACCTGACCTTGATAAACTCAAAAGCCTGAACACCCAGTAGCTTTCCAGGCCAAGGGTTGAACACATGTTTTATACAGTTGCCTAACATGTATTTTGCTTTGTGTGGGGGGGTGTTAAGTGCCTTGCACAACTACAGTGATCAGAGATTAGTCTCCCAGTGTCGATACCACATTTATGCAAACGCCAGGGTTGTGGGTACGAAAAAAGTATGAACATGTATGCACTCACTACTGTAATTCACTCTGGATAAGAGCGTCTGCCAAAAAAAAGAAAAAAAAAGAAATGTATACCTACATAGAGATGCCTCCAATTGTTGGTCTTGGAAATTTGGTTAAAAATAATGGAAAAGTCATGAAATTCCATCTGTCAAAATGTGTATGTACCCTGTGTTTTACATAATAGGTTGTATGCAAAGTTAGCATTGAAAATAGCCTGATTTTGGGACCCAATGAGGTCACAGAAGTCACCAGGCTAGGTTTCAGCTGAACCAGAGGGGTTTACTACAAAGCAAAGTCCATGGGTTAGTAAGCTAACTAAATATTTAGATTTTGTTTTGGAAATATAAGCTTGAAATGGGTGGGCATGGTCTAATTCAGGGGTTCCCAACCTAGGGGGCACCAACGTTTCGTGGGTAGGTGCAGGGCCTTCCTTGATTGGCCCGAGGAAAACGCGACTCTGCACATGGGAATATCTTTTGATTTGTTTCTGACATTCAGAATCTGAGATACAACCTTCTAAAGTGGAGGAGTAAAAACAAATTGATTTTGCTTGGGAAGTAATGTTATACAATGTGTGACTCTGTCGCTATCAATTCATCTAGTCAATTTCTGTAAAACATAATGTATAATTAAATTGAGGGTTAATATAAATGATCATAAAACATATTTTGTAGCGGAATAAAATTTGGTTAAATCTGGTCTGCACTTTATTTTTCTTATCCATTATAATGTATTATGATAGCCTACCTAAAATAAATCATGAGTCTGGTTAAACTATGTAGAATTGCATTAAATTAGCTTCAAAACAAAAGTTTCCTACGTCCCTCAAATTAAACAATCAAGCTGATGGTATTTTTAATAAAGGCTATCTCAATAAACAATAATAATAAAAAAGCTGGGAGGGCGTGACATTTTTCAAAGGTGAAAAAGGGGGCCCTGGGGAAAAAAGGTTGGGAACCCCTGGACTAATTGACTCAACAGCTTAAAACGCATATCTAAAAGATATCAAAGATAGCTGGCTAACTCATTGATCCTGCTTTGGAGTTTACTCAACTGAATCTCCCTGGCCTCAGGCAGGGGTCTAGTTAAGCACTGATTGATAACTGATAAAGATACTGTGCATGGGATGCGTCTGAAATGGCACCTGGTCAAAAGTTGCGCAATATAGGCCTATGACAAATAGGCTGCCATTCCAGACACAGACATGAATCATGATCTTAATCTAACCTCCGTTTTGGGGATAAAATATATCCGCTTTGAAAGAGGAAAGTTAGGCTAGTTCTGCCCCTCCCTGCCTTCTGACTGAAACGTGTATTTGTATTTATTATGGATCCCCATTAGCTGCTGTCAAGGCAGCAGCTACTCTTCCTGGCTTCCAGCAAAATTAAGGCAGTTTATACAATTTTTAAAACATTAGAATACATTCAGACTGTGTGCCCTCAGTTGACATCAGAACTCAAAGTGGGCATCTAATTCAATTGAACTCAATTCTGACATTTTGTTGAAAATCTGTGCTGGGATGGCGTTTCTGAGGTATTTCTCCAGTGTGTATGAAAATTGGATGAAAGTATGATCCTCAAATATGGTTTTCTAGGAAAAAGTCTCAGGGTTTAGTCGAGAGTAGATTTTCCAGGTAAAGCACTAGATGGCTAGTTAAGTTGTCTATTAAGACGACCTCATCCAATGACGAATACCCTGGAGAGTGGACCGTAGTGTAGGAGCGCAAGACACTCATTCCTCAAAAACATTAACAGCATCCCCATTTTGGAAAGTTGATCCACTATAGTAGCTCAAGTTTCTGTGTGGTACAGTATTTCACAGACCTCAATGTTAATTTAAGACCAGAGGCTAAATGACAAGTACTGTGATGATTATGTCTCTCATGGCGATGCCCTAGGCCGAAAGCTGCTCAACTGTAGCTGGTCTCACCAGGCAGGCCCTCAAGTGCCAGTTGTCTCCCTCTTCTGATTGCTAATTGCGTTATTACTTAGCACACAAAGTCAGGTGTATGGTAACCAATACAGGTTGTTTCTGCCTGTCCAGGCCAGTAATATGTTAAGGCTACTCTGAAGTAGGCCTAAGTTCCTAACTGCCGTAGAGCACCAACTTGAGTTGCTTTTAGTGTGTTTGTGTGCTTTTGACTTCATCAACAGATTTTCATCCCCAAATTGGAGGAATCCAGACTTGAAAGGCCTCTGGCCACCAACGATGGAGTTTTTCCCCAGTTGAACTTATGCAGTACTCAGTGGCTGACGAGCTTCTTAGGAAAGTGTGTCTAAAAGCGTCAGCCTGCTTCAATTTGGCTGCCACCTATTGGCGAACCGAACGAGTGTGCTCGCATACTACCTAAAAAGACCTTCATTTGAAAAATGAGAAAAAAGCGGCAATAGTGCTGTTTGTCCATTTTGAGACACTGTATACATACACTTCCTCAAAATAGTCTGAATTAATCTAAGATTACTCTAGATGACTCTTTTTACATTTTAGCCGAGCAGATATTCGTTGCACAATTTTACATCTAACTAAGATGTTTGGTGCAGTATCTCTCAATGAAAAAGTTTGCATGAAAACCAGTCGTCATAATATACAATGCATTCGGAAAGTCTTCAGACCACTTGACTTTTTCCACATTTTGTTACGTTACAGCCTTATTCTAAAATGTATTAAATACTTTCCCCCCCTCATCATTCTACACACAATACACCTTAATGACAAAGCAAAAAAGGTTTTTAAAAATGTTAAGAAATCTAATACAAATAAAAAAAAAGAAAATGCCTTATTTGCAAAAGTATTCAGACTCTCAGCTATGAGACTCAAAATTGAGCTCCAGGGCATCCTGTTTCCATTGATCATCCTTGAGATGTTTCTACAACTTCATTGGAGTCCACCTGTGGTAAATTGAATTGATTGGACATGATTTGGAAAGGCACACATCTGTCTATATAAGGTTCCACAGTTGACAGTGCATGTCAAAGCAAAAACCAAGCCATGAGGTCGAAGGAATTGTCCGTAGAGCTCGGGACCGGATTGTGTCGGCACAGATCTGGGGAAGTGTACCAAATAATTTCCGCAGCATTGAAGGTCCCCAAGAACACAGTGGCCTCCATTATTCTTAAATGGAATACATTTTTAACTACCAAGACTCGTCCTAGAGCTGGCCACCCGGCCAAACTGAGCAATCGGGGGAGAAGGCCCTTGGTCAGGGAGGTGACCAAGAACCCGATGGTCACTCTGACAGAGCTCCAGAGTTCTGCTGTGGAGATGGGATAACCTTCCAGAAGGACAACCATCTCTGCAGCACTCCACCAATCAGGAAACGTTGCACCATCCCTACGGTGAAGCATGGTGGTGGCAGCATCATGCTGTGGGGATGTTTTTCAGCTGCAGGGACTGGGAGTCTAGTCAGGATAGAGGAAGAGATGAACAAAGAAAAGTACAGAGATCCTTGATGCAAACCTGCTCTAGAGCGCTCAGGACCTCAGACTGAGGAGAAGGTTCACCTTCCAACAGGACAACGACCCTAAGCACACAGACAAGACAACGCAGGAGTGGCTTCGGGACAAGTCTCTGAATGTCCTTGAGTGGCTCAGCCAGAGCCCGGATTTGAACCCAATAGAATATCTCTGGAGAGACCTGAAAATAGCTGGTGTGCCAAGCTTGTAGCGTCATACCTAAGAACACTCGAGGCTGTAATCGCTGTCAAAAGTGCTTCAAAAAAGTACTGAGTAAAGGGTCTGAATACTTACGTAAATGTGATTTTGAAGTGTTTTATTTTGAATAAATAAGCAAAACTTTCTAAAATCCTGTTTTTGCTTTGTCATTATGGGATATTATGTGTAGATTGATGAGTAAAACCCCCAATTTTAATACATTTTAGAATAAAGCTGTAACGTGACAAAATGTGGAAAAGGTGAAAAAGTATGACTCACTAGATTACAGTGTGGTTCAATGGCAGCCATGCAGAGCTTGGTCTTCCTATAGTAGAACAAAGACAATGACTGTGAGCTCCCCATGAGCCAAATCACAACCAATATAGAGATCTGGTGGCTTCCTCATAATCCCTGCCACAAAACTGTCACTAAAACGTTTTAATTTACTCAACCTCATTAAAAAGCTGGCATCACACACAATTTAGAGACTAGGTAGAAGTTCAAAAAAAGTTAGTTTTTAAAAGTGTCATCTGAAATTAGAATATTGCACGTTGTTAACATCACGAGAGAAGTAGGATCATTTATAAGAAGTAGGGGAATTTATAATGCAATCAGTTTAAGAAGCCGACCACCTCTCTCTGCAGTGACTTTGAGAGGCCGGGCTAGGGGGTAGTTGACAGGGTCCTTACTGTACCGTTCACTCCCCAGTCATCTGCACTATATCTCACCATGACTGCGTCCCAAATGGAACCCTGTACCCTATATAGGCCTAGTGTGCTATATATGCTTGGGTCAAAAGTAGTGCACTTTATTGAGAGTAGGGTGCCATTTGGGCTGTAGACTACATTCCATCGTCCAGAATCCAGGTGGTAATACGGAGGAGTATCTTTTTACAAGACTCCTAATAGTTCACGAGTCTGTCGTTACCAGCTGCTTGTCTCTTCGTCCTTTACCTGAGTTAACAGCACTGTACTCTGCCTCTCACACAGACAGACATAGTGCTTAAGGTTTAGAGCATCAGCTAAAACTTTTACAGCGCCGCATAAATGCGTCAGGCCGGATGACATCCCTGTTAGCCATGATAGTGATGATGTGGAGGCAGGCCCTAGTTTATCTGCTGGGGATGTTGTCTTGGGCCCCTGCGTTTGAAGAAAAGGGGATCTGCCTGCCACTGAGATTGTAGCCTGTCCACCTTAGTTTTACAGGCCTACATCGGAGTGTATCGGGATGTTGCTGGGGATGTTCTTTATTGGGTTGTTGTCGGCCGTGATAGAAATAGGCCTACGGGATCTGCTGTTGCTGTCTGATGTTATAGCGTATCACTTTAGCAAGTAAGTGTTTGTTTTGTGTTGACATGCTTTTATTCAAAAGAGGGCTATGTTTTGGTACTTGTTGAAAATAGTGGGCTGTAGTGGATTCGTGGCAGCAGGGGAGTCAGTCAGAAGAAGTTGAGTGAGGTGTTTGTTTATTGATGGGTGTTTTCTGTGCTTTTGGTTGTGTGTGAGGACCTCTTGGCTGTCTGTCCGCCCCATTGCCCCCTCGCTGGCTGAGTAGTGTTTGAATAGTGCATGGCTCCGGCTTCCCAACTGACTACCTCACTCAGTCAGCACACAGACTGACAGCTCTCATCTTTCCTGATAAATGGCCTGTCTTGCTCTGCCTTTTCTATATATTTTATTATATTCCTCTCTTTCACGCACACACACACACACACACCACACACACACACACACACGTGATTTGGACTCAAATCTAAGCACTTGACTCTCCATCTGGAGAATGAAACGACACAATCTGTGTTGGGATTGTACAGTACATTATAAACATGGCCATATTTTTAAGGTATTTAGCATCCATTACTTTAACTTCACCCATAGGGATACAGTTGTTACTATACTTAAACGGGAGGTACACAATGTTACAAAGTACCGGCGTGGCCACAAGCGAAACTATACTAGAGCCAAAACCTATCCGGTGTGCGCTCATGAATAAACCATTATCTCCGTATTCTAAGGACTGGGATAGGACAGGAAGTGGTCTCAGGGAGAGAGAGAGTGTCTATGACATAATATAGTGTTTCCCCTAGGTGTATTCAGCAGCGGTGGAAATTTTACACCTCTCTTGTTGGCCGAGATTTCCAACCAATTTTTCACATTTTGTATGGGGCAGAGAATTATTTTGCTGTTTTTAAAGGTAATTTCCTGCAATTCTACACATTTTCCATGTCTTAGCTATGTGTGTTTATGCGATTCCAAGGGTTGAAGCCTGGCTGAGTCTCCCCCCCCGCCCCCCCCCCCTCTCTTTAGAAGAAATAGGCCTACAGTATATTCTATTTGTCATTAGTAGTCTGTACTGGGATTTTCATTTGACTTGGCCTGTGTCACCCTGTCCATGATACGCCTTTCCTCTGTTTCTCTTAGATTAGCCTCATAGCTCAGACACAATCACAATGCTGACTGATGTGCTTCACACTGTGCTTTCCCTCATAATCTCACACAGGGCTCTGAGACTTCTGATTTGATTTAGCTCTTAGTGCACTACTTTCAATCAGAGGGACCCATGTAGCGCAGTACTTTTGACCTAATCCCTATGCGTGAACAGAATGTAATTTTAGATTTTCCCAGTTTCGATTTTTCCAGCTGCGGCCATCTTTGTCAGTTTCGAGTAGTGTTTTAAAATGCAGCGAGCACAGAGGGTGTGTTCCATCATGTTCGGTAATATTCCTCCTGTGATGTATGGCTGCAGCAGGCAGATGCTCTCACACTGCTGGCCAGCTGGTGCCAGGTAAATGTCTGGCCTCCAGCCCTCCCAAACACAGAAGCCTTGCACGTATGGCCATGAGACCGGTTGTCTTTGGAGGTCATCAGCGCCGAGGAGAGAAAGTGTATAAGGCTGTGTACGACTCTCTCTCCCCACTGTGAGATTAATGTCAGTTACGATTGCACACTTCAGGAGGAAGGCGAGATTATTGGGACGCGACCATAGTGTTCTGTGGGCTGTGATTCACTATAGAGTCTATGTATGTTAGTAGAGACCCTGGAGATACAGAGAGGAAATATGGAACAATTGCTATGTCCTTTTATTTTACCCCGTTTTCTCTCCAATTTCGTGGTATCCAATTGGTACTTACAGTCTTGTCTCATCGCTGCAACTCCTGTATGGACTCGGGAGAGGCGAAGGTCGAGAGCCGTGCGTCCTCCGAAACCCAACCAAGCCGCACTGCTTCTTGACACAATGCCCACTTAACCCGGAAGCCAGCCACACCAATGTGTCGGAGGAAACACTGTACGCCTGGCGACCGTGTCAGCATGCACTGCACACGGCCCGCCACAGGAGTCGCTAGTGCGCGATGGGACAAGGACATCCCTGCCGGCCAAACCCTCCCCTTACCTAGACGACGCTGGGCCAATTGTGCACCGTCCCATGGGTCTCCCGGTCAGCTGCGACAGAGCCTGGACTCGAACCCAGAATCTCTAGTGGCATAGCTAGCACTGCGATGCAGTGCCTTAGATCTCTGCGCCACTCAGGAGGCCCTGAAAATGGTTTTGAATCTCAATGGGAATGAAAATAATAAATAAAAGGATAAATAGATGGAAAACGAACATGCTCAGAATGTTGTTTAGCCTAAGTGGCGATGGTATAAAAAGCATTAGTGATAGGCTATACAACGTATTAGTAATTGTATAAGTGGATACTTGATTTAACCAATGGACTAATCCAGGCCTTCCTGTTTAGAACATGCCAACATATTTCTCATTGCAATATCTGTCACTAACACAATAATCTATTGCGTTTGTTTTAGAACTGCCGGGCAAAGTAATTTGGAACTAATCAATATGTCTGCTGTGTTGTACCAATTTCATGCCAGCGCTCTGAACAAGAGTCGAGGTTAGGCCTAAGTCGGAGATGCTTCTGTTTTTACATGGGGGGGAGGTAGAGTGGGAGGGATGGAAAGATGGATGGAGAGGGGGAGGTGGTGTGGGGGAGGGGGAGAGGAAGCGGTGTTTTGCCTGCCGGTGTCATCTCATTTACACTCAAATCAGTTTCCCCCGCTCTCCTAACACGAGTGAGACAATGCACAATATGCAATTACACTGAAGAGATTCTTGTTGAATTTGGATTGGAATAGGCAAGCGGAATGTTAATGATACAGTCCTAAACTTTAGTTAGGCTGAAGCCAGGCTCGATGCGTTGCCATTTGTGAATTATGGCTGAATGACACCGGTGAAGGTCTTGAGTGCGTCCCAAATGGCACCCTAGTATTCCATTTTAGAGTGCACTACTTTTTACCATGGCTAATAGGGCTCTGGCTAAAAGTAGGGTACTGTATAGGGCTGGGGTCGGCAACAGTTGGCCTGCGGGCAAAACCGTCCCGCCAGTGATTTTATTTCGCTTTTTTGGGGGGAGGGGGAGCTTTTTGGTAAAAAAAAAAGACTAAAATCACCAGTTAATTCAGCCCAAAATTCGTTTAGTTTAGGAAATCTCAAGTATTTCCACGAATACAAAAAGAGACGTTATCGTGTGTCAATGTAAACAAGCTAGGAAATTATTATTTTAAAATAAAATCTATTTTTAGGTTAATTGTGTTCAATTTGCAGAGCGTAAATTATTTAAATTATGTTCCATCCACTCCAACAATAATCTTCTCACAGCTGAATCTAGTTGCAAATTATAGCAATACTGAGAATTCACTGCAATTCAATAGGATCTCAATATCTCTAAGGGCTCTCTGAGTTGAGAGATGGTTCAATGTCATATCTCTATCTAAAGGTTCCTATTGTTTAGTGCACAGACTAATGCAAACAATTGTAATTCTGTACCTCATGTGCATTCACTGCTATATACATGTATGTTCAAGGACTCTCATCAAGTGGAGAGAAATTGTTCATGGTCAGATTTCTTTAGGTTTCTGTAGAGTAGTTCACAAACCTTAGAACTATAAAGTTATGTACAGAGCAAAACTATTCAACTAGCAAGTCCCCAATCAATGTCATCCTTTTATTTTGCGATAGGAACGGTATCTAGCTCATTTGTGAATGTCCTGTTCTGAATATGTAAAGGTTCCTCAGCCAGTTTCCTCAGTCAGTCTTTTTGTTATGATAATACTCATCATATCTACAGTAATCAATGGGTAGAGTAGCCAGCATAGTTGTCCATGTTGTCAACAGGAAATGGAAATAAATACCTTTCCTCTTCAAAAAGGGGTGTTTTTATGCCCAATTTAGCATGGTCCACTCTCGCAGAGTTTGACGTATGCAGTAGACATATTGTGAAAGAATCCAGCGTTAAACCATTTCCTATATACAGTAATACACTGCTTTTGACCACCAGAGCACTAATGGGCCCTGGTCAAAAGTGCACGACGTAGGTTGCCAATTGGGACACAGCCAATGTGAAGAATCCAGCATAAACCATTTTTTTCGTGGTTTTATAGACCCAGTGGGAGCTCATCTTTCCCAATTTAAAAGTCCAATTTGCACCCCTCTGCGAGATTTATTCACATTAACGCTCGTGGTCCCCAGAACCCGGCCTCTTGACAATGTGGTGGGAAAACTCTTTAAACCCATCAAATTCTAATGTTATGGAAGTCAGAGACAGTGAGGAGAAGCTTTGGGTTTGGAATTCATTTCCTGGCACCCCAATGCCTGTATGTGTTGGATATCAGGGAATTTGGGAAAAATATACAGCAATTCAGAAATCTAGAGCGAACATATGTTTTGGGTTCATTTTCTGGCATCATGATCTCTGTAGGTGTTGGGAATTCTGAGTAATTGGGGGAAATAGGCTGTACAGTAAATATGCATGTCGCTGTCTTTCCAGGAAATGCATGTCACTGTCTTTCCAGGAAATATGTTTTCCCCCCCCGAAGCAAACATGATAAATGCATTAGGCTGATGCTGTAGGCTTATCTGTATCCTAAGGCTTCGTAGTGGAATATGGAATTGTTGACATTTGTGTACATTGAAAGGCAAAGAATCTCAGTGGTCTTGTATATTCTTTGAAAGTGTCATAATGTAATTCTCTGTCTGTTCCCCTTTCAGAGGAATTACGAAAGTTGAGCTGGTCTGGAATTCCACGCCAGGTTCGTCCAATCACGTGGAAGCTCCTTTCGGTAAGTAAGGGTGTTTTCACATATAGTCCTCTTTTAAAAGAACGATCTCAGTCGTCTTTAAAGGTGTTTTCACCCTTGGTCCCTTTCAGACAATTTTTGTGAACTCTGTCAATTTTTTGTGTAGTGTGAACAATCCAAAAGAACTCAGACCCCTCAAAAGAGAAGAGCCCCCGATGTGAACCGAACTGAGACCATCTCGAGAGGGGGGGTGGGGGGCTTAGCCTACCTAGGGTGCCTAATCAAATGTACATGTTAATAGGATTTTCTGATTACAATTATTATGTCTCATATTTTAACTAAATGCAATCTATTAGCTTCCACATTCATAAAAAGTGCCATTATTTACGCCGTTACCTAGCAACGCACTACTACTTTTACAGATTCACTTTCTCATCTGCCTAGCCGTGCAACTTATAACTTTATCTCCACTGTAAAAAGCATCTACACATTTGCAACATTGTTGCAATGTTGAAATTCGATCTTCACTGTGCTATAATAATGAACCTGTTGGGAGTCTGGACGAGACAGACACCTTTTCTCAGCCAGTCGAAAGCATGGAATATGCATAGATTTTATGGATATATATACAAAGAAATGTAAAAAGAAAACTGGTGAAATTAAATGCAGCTACTTTGCTATCTTTCCAGCTTCAGTCTAAAGTGATTGTGTTAGCTGTGTAGTTGGCTAGCAAGCAATGGGGGGGAAGAGCCTCCATATCAACCCTTTTTTTTGCCATAGCAACCTGTTCTGGAATGTCAACCAGCGCTCGGGTGGCTTTGCTTTACATTACATTTACATTTACATTTAAGTCATTTAGCAGACGCTCTTATCCAGAGCGACTTACAAATTGGTGCATTCACCTTATGATATCCAGTGGAACAACCACTTTACAATAGTGCATCTAAATCTTTTAAGGGGGGGGGGGGGGGTTAGAAGGATTACTTTATCCTATCCTAGGTATTCCTTAAAGAGGTGGGGTTTCAGGTGTCTCCGGAAGGTGGTGATTGACTCCGCTGTCCTGGCGTCGTGAGGGAGCTTGTTCCACCATTGGGGTGCCAGAGCAGCGAACAGTTTTGACTGGGCTGAGCGGGAACTGTGCTTCCTCAGAGGTAGGGGGGCCAGCAGGCCAGAGGTGGATGAACGCAGTGCCCTTGTTTGGGTGTAGGGCCTGATCAGAGCCTGAAGGTATGGAGGTGCCGTTCCCTTCACAGCTCCGTAGGCAGTCACCATGGTCTTGTAGCGGATGCAAGCTTCAACTGGAAGCCAGTGGATACCGCAGGGGCGGTCTTATGTTAGCCCTTGTCCTAGTGTCGAACTGGTAGCATATTGTTTTTATGTGTATGTGAATAACTCACGTCGGAGAGTTTGGTAAAGTTCAAGCATAATCCTTTACTCAGGAATAACATGTTACACAGGTCACAACATCCTAATCAGACACTCATAATGCACCTGTTTATATATCCTAAATAGGTGCCCCACTAGCGCCATCTCTGGGTTGGCATTATGCCCATTATCTTAACACCGTCCATGTGGAGGGGGGCGTAGGTTGGCACAGAGTTGGTTTTCGTAAATTGAACCACATACTGTATTTAAACACATCGGAACATTTATTAACAATGGACAACTAGCTCAGTTGTCAAAAATGATACATAGAAAACTCGATTACCTACTTAAATTAGTTAGGAAGGCAATAGTTTGAATTGTAAAGAAAAATAAGAGATCCGGGACCTCGGCGCGAACCCAACTAGCTAACGGTAGCCAGCTATCTTTTGAGGTTTTGCAGGAAACGCGCACGCCACAGTGATCCAAATTCATTTCGATACATATTGGTACAATATAGCGTTCCAGTTTAATAAACCGATGTGAAGGTACTGTAGCTAAATACCCACAGTATAACAGGTAGGTAGTTAGCGTAATATGCTAACTAATGTTACCGACCAGTGACACTGTGTGCAACGTACAGTAATCAACAACCTCCTGTCATTTCCAAAACAGAGCGCGTATTCTGATATGATTTTGTTGGTTCGTGTCTACAAAATCGAAATCTAACTTGCAAAATGTTTCCTTAATTCCAGTACAGTACATGAAAGTATATTTAAAATGTAAACAACTCACTTTCGCTTTACATGGCAGTCAGTACGAATAGAGCTAACGACCAGAAAATGGTTAACATTACGCTTGGACAACTAGTGTTAGTGAATGTAGCATCACATTGTGTTGAACAATTTATGGTTTGGGAAAGAATCTTGCTTTTTAATGCTAGTAACCTGTTGTATAAAAGCAATTCTACACTCGAGTCCATGTGTAATGACATTTTTACCGTGGCTGTTGTGGCCTCGTATTATTGCTTAATTAAATAATGCCGTAATTGAAAATGTAACACCCAATGTAGGCTACTGCCCCTTTAAGAGGTAGCATTGATTTTGTACCATATGTTGTGATTGTCACCAAATATGTTGTCTTCTCACACTATTCAAACCCCACAATCAAATAAACAGCTTATGAAGTTCTATTGATCACATATTGCAAAAATCTAATCAAAATCAAATCAAATGTATTTATATAGCCCTTCTTACATCAGCTGATATCTCCCAGCCTAAAACCCCAAACAGCAAGTAATGCAGGTGTAGAAGCACGGTGGCTAGGAAAAACTCCCTAGAAAGTCCAAAACCTAGGAAGAAACCTAGAGAGGAACCAGGCTATGAGGGGTGGCCAGTCCTCTTCTGGCTGTGCCAGGTGGAGATTATAACAGAACATGGCCAAGATGTTCAAATGTTCATAAATGACCAGCATGGTCAAATAATAATAATCACAGTAGTTGTCGAGGGTGCAACAAGTCAGCAACTCAAGAGTAAATGTCAGTTGGCATTTCATAGCCGATCTTTGAGAGTATCTCTACCGCTCCTGCTGTCTCTTGAGAGTTGAAAACAGCAGGTCTGGGACAGGGAGCACGTCCAGTGAACAGGTCAGGGTTCCATAGCCGCAGGCAGAACAGTTGAAACTGGAGCAGCAGCTCGGCGAGGTGGACTGGGGACAGCAAGGAGTCATCATGCCAGGTAGTCCTGAAGCATGGTCCTAGGGCTCAGGTCCTCCGAGAAAGAAAGAGAGAAAGAGAGAATTAGAGAGAGCATACTTGAATTCACACAGGACACCGGATAAGACAGGAGAAATTATCTGAACATTGTGTCAGTACAAAACTCCACAGATATTTTGGAATTTCTGTGCATTCATGACAATCGCTAATCAATTTTCAAAAACGGCACATGTTTCTTCTGTGAACCTGAACATCATCGTCTCTCTTTTGTGGCACCAATGTGAGGGGTTATGGCAGGGGAAACGGTGTTGCAATAGTCGAGTCGAGAATAATGACGAGAGAACGTGTGGAGCTTTGTGTTCACATTCAGGGGCTCTTTTGAGTTCCTTTGGAGTGTTCACAAATTGTCTGAAAGGCACCATGTGTGAAAACACCCTAAAACCATCTTGTCAGTTTTCTCCCAGGCGCTCGCTCTCTCTTGCGCTCGCTCTCTCTTGCGCTCGCTCTCTCTTGCGCTCGCTCTCTCTTGCGCTCGCTCTCTCTTGCGCTCTCTCTCTCTTGCGCTCTCTCTCTCTTGCGCTCGCTCTCTCTCGCATGCGCTCTTTCTTCTCTCTCTCTCGCACGCGCTCTTTCTTCTCTCTCTCTCGCACGCGCTCTTTCTTCTCTCTCTCTCGCACGCTCTCTTTCTTCTCTCTCTCTCACGCTCTCTTTCTTCTCTCTCTCTCGCACGCGCTCTTTCTTCTCTCTCTCTCGCACGCTCTCTTTCTTCTCTCTCTCTCGCACGCTCTCTTTCTTCTCTCTCTCTCGCACGCTCTCTTTCTTCTCTCTCTCTCGCACGCTCTCTTTCTTCTCTCTCTCTCGCACGCTCTCTTTCTTCTCTCTCTCTCGCACGCTCTCTTTCTTCTCTCTCTCTCGCACGCTCTCTCTCGCACGCTCTCTCCTCTGTCTCTCTCGCGCGCTCTCTCCTCTGTCTCTCTCGCGCGCTCTCTCCTCTCTCTCTCTCGCGCGCTCTCTCCTCTCTCTCTCTCTCTCGCGCGCTCTCTCCTCTCTCTCTCTCTCTCGCGCGCTCTCTCCTCTCTCTCTCTCTCTCGCGCGCTCTCTCCTCTCTCTCTCTCTCTCGCGCGCTCTCTCCTCTCTCTCTCTCTCTCGCGCGCTCTCTCCTCTGTCTCTCTCGCGCGCTCTCTCCTCTGTCTCTCTCGCGCGCTCTCTCCTCTGTCTCTCTCGCGCGCTCTCTCCTCTGTCTCTCTCGCGCGCTCTCTCCTCTGTCTCTCTCGCGCGCTCTCTCCTCTGTCTCTCTCGCGCGCTCTCTCCTCTGTCTCTCTCGCGCGCTCTCTCCTCTGTCTCTCTCGCGCGCTCTCTCCTCTGTCTCTCTCGCGCGCTCTCTCCTCTGTCTCTCTCACGCGCTCTCTCCTCTGTCTCTCTCACGTGCTCTCTCCTCTGTCTCTCCTCTCTCTCTCCTCTCTGTCTCTCGCACACTCTCTCTCTTTGTCTGTCTCTCTCCCTGTGATTCATGGAGATGAATAATGCTCTTTACCTCCATTTAGAAATTAATTGCCAGGCACACATAATGTATTCACGATACAGAATGTTTACTCATTAAGCTATTGTTGCAGTTTACAGTGACCCAACTAGTGAGTGACTTCAGTCTGGTGATCACTTCAGTTTGTGGAGCATTACTTTGAGTGGTGTGACTTTCACATTAATTGCTGTGTGTTAATGTCCCACAGACAATAGCTCATTAAATTGCCTAGGGGTACGGAAAATATTTTGTTGTCAACGCAAATTAGTGTCAGAGGTCCCCAGCTCTGTCTGAGGGGCTGAGATGCAGTGGTGTAAAGTACTTTAGTAAAAATACTTTAAAGTATTACATAAGTTGTTTTTTGGGGTGTCTGTACTTTACTATTTCTTTTTCACAATTTTTACTTTTACTTCAACACATTCCTACAGAAAATAATGTACTTTTTACTTCATACATTTTCCCTTACACCCAAAAGTACTCATTACATTTCGAATGCTTAGCAGGATAGGAAATGGTGTTTATTAGAAACTTTAGGGAAGTAATTGGCTACAGTACATTGCACTCTATCTGGGCTTTGCCTCTAAATGGAATCACCTATTCTTTTGCTGATGATGGTAGCACATCGATACAATATGGCTATCAGATTCAGATTAGTCATCAATACCCGAATCCAATATCACCCTCTCAGGTTGTGCTGTTGGCTCTCAACAGCTTGGTTTTCTTGGATATTTGATAGGTTTCCTTAGACCCCCAGACTTGTCCCACCAAATTTTTAATATAGGCCTATACTGCGCAACAGACACATGAGAGATGCAAGTGTTTGTGGTTTGAAAAAAAATGGAAAGGGAGGAGACAGAAAGAGATGCCAAATCCCTGCAACATGCCATCCCTATCCTCCCCTAAAGGATCCTGGGATATCTGAACACTCCCCTGACCTTTAAATCCTCCCTGTCAAGATGCAGTCTGCGATAGACAGGAGAGGCTCTGAGAATCTATTCTCCACCCTCTACCGCTATTCCATAAACTTGGAGCCACATAATAAAACTTCACTCTCGGCGCGTCCCCTGTGACCTTCTCTGCTCCCGACCGTGCCGTGGATATTCAATTTATTCCTTTCCAGAGGCTGGTTAGTGCTAGCTGTATTACCTCCTCTGAAAGAGACAATCCGGCATTCTAGGTTGTTAATACATTTTAATGCTGCATCACCACCCATACTATCCCCCCCAGTTGCATTTTAACAACTGACTGCACAAATTATACATAACTGTCTCAATCATTATTAGGAAACGGAGGTAATTATAAGGTAAGAGAACAGTGAATGAGCCTTTTTATATTCTCATCGTTCTACCTCTCCCTGGGTGATATCTCTATACGCTACAGTTATGTTTAGACTCGTTTCTGTCTGTCTGTACCATAAGACACAGAGAGAACTTAAGCTTCCGGCTCTGTGAAAAATAATAAGTGTTTCTGGAATAATGAATAAGAAGCTTTTAAAGAAGAATCGTCCACTTGGGTTCCAGTGCCTGGAGGGAGTCAATTAAGTGGATTTTCGGTGATAAAAATGGCTAAGCCGCCTGTGGCAATGTGTACACTTCCCTAATGGTGCGGAATTTGTAAATGTTAAGTGCTGGTAAAGTAGCAGCTAACTGGCTTTGTGGTATTGATGTGGCTGCAAGGCCAGATGTGATATATAGCCTAGTTTAGGCCCCATAGTCAGCACAGCATGTTAGCAGTAGCATATAGGCCTATGGGTCATTCTATATCAAATCGAGGGCCTTTTTCCAAAGCCATTTTTTTATTCATTGATTTTCATATGCAATGACCCATGTAGAAACTGTATATAGAAAATCATATCTCTGCACTCAAAACAACTCAGTGCCACTAAACCAGAAAAGTAGCAGCTATAACCAGCTTAACTTTATGACCTTTGAGATGCATACCATTTTTGAGTCATTTAGTGTCTTGCTTGGGTGGGGCGAGAGTCACCATGCCATTGAGTACTTCTCCCTACAGGCCAGGACTATGTCCCATTTCAGGCTACAGGAAGCCCTGGTGCCTCAGTGTTTGCCATGCTGAGACTGGCACACTGATGATGGAGGTGCCAATGAAGTACAGGGTAGATAGAAAGGTGCTATCACCTGCTATCACGGCCCGTGTGTCTGATCGGTCTCTGGTGAGGGACAAACACCAGTGATTTTTATGTAGAAAGACTGAGAAACTCAGTTCAGGTGGCTTTTTGAAAGGACCTTCGACTGCAAAATGAATGAAAATAAAATTGTACTTGCACCATCTGAAATATAATTTCCACCTCCAGAAATGAGCCTAACATATTGATAAAATGATTTGGTACAACATGGTCCATATTATCAGGTATGCTATTAGCAATAATCACGATCATCTGTAGCCCAACTGATGCAGCATAGTGGCTATAAATAAATAAGCTGAAGCATGGGGTTGCCTATTTGCATTTACCCTATTGGGCTAATCATTAGCTAGATCCGAAATGTAATATTTTAACTAGTTAGCATCCTATTTATGAACTTTATGTCCCAAACAAACTTGCATAAACACAGTGAATATAACCTAACAGGTAGGCCTACATTAACTTGGTAACCAGCCACCTGGGATAACATGCCCCCTGCCTGTACTTCTCACAGAAACCATCACAATTTTATCCCCCAACACTTTCCCTGGTTGCCACTCAACTAAAGTAAAAAAACAAAAATAATCTCCAATTAAAATGATTTTGACGTAGGATGGCCATATCTAGTTCACCTGTCTCACCTTCATCTGCCTATGGCTGGCTCATCTGTCATCCTGACTCAGACCCAGAGCTAGAGCTCCACTCAATCACTCCACATCGATGCACGCTATTGAACCCCCTGTGTGATGAGGGTTGGTATGTGTGTTTCTGTCTGTGCTCTTGTTTGTGTATCTGTGATTTTGACATAAGAATTAAAACAGCAGGGAATCATCTTTAAACAAGAGCGATGACTCGTCAGACCTCTGTGGGAGCAGAGGGGGCTGCCGTCACCGTTTGAGGCGCTGTTGTTTTCCTGCAAAATCAATTCTCTTGATCCTGCTGACTTCTCACAACCTCTTGCGCACACACACACACACACACACACACACACACACACACACACACACACACACACACACACACACACACACACACACACACACACACACACACACCTGTTCAGACTTCAGCAACCCTCTCTACTAAGTAGATTTTTTTTTTTTTGTCAGTTCTTCGCTAGAAAATAAAGATTTCATTTAATCCCTAAATTGATTCCAATGGCTTCTTTTTTCTGAGGGAGAGCGGTGGGAGAACAGATTGTGTTTGTGTCAGGTGCCAGCCCATGGATTCACAGAGCGATTAGTGGAGAAAGGAATCGCCAGCAAGTTAAAGGGATCTTTAGATGTATCTCGGCTGGCCAGCTGTAATACTGTCAGCACCTCATAGTTTTACTCTCTCCTCTTTAAAAACTTTCACAAGGGCCCGGCTATTGATTCTTCTAAGTTTCACAAGTACAGATGCAGTCAAATATATTGGCACCCTTGAATTATTCACGATTTCTTTTAAGTTGAAAAAAACTTTGTTTGCACGTGAATTTGTTTGACTTACAACTGCACAGGACCTAAGAGAACTGGAATTGAGATTTTTCACTTTAAAGTAAAAAATGGCTAAGACTATATTGTTGAATATTCATATTAAGTTGGTTGGAGGCAATGATTGTCATTTGCTGTGTAATTTATCTCACCTGGTAAGTTGCAGGTGCCTACATGATTAAAAATAGCTATTCAACCAGTTTTGAAAAGATTAAACAGACCATTCTACTCCATTGCACTTCATAGTAAAGTGCAACTGTGCCAATATATTTGATTGCATCTGTAAGTGTGGCGGATGGGTGGTAGTTTTGTTGAAGTTAGTTAGAATGCTCAGTCACTGCGATTCAAACGAATCCCAGAGTGGACTACAGTATCATGCACGAACCAGGGGTTGGAACCTGAATTACAGAACCACCTTTTTCGTTTTGTTTCATTGTGGCTACCAGCAAAATAAAGGTCTGAACCGGTTCCAGCCCCCAAAAAGTACCGGTTTATATCGTCCCTTTTTTAAAAGTATTATTTTACTTTTTACATTTAGCTCATTAAATTACTTAACCAATCAGTGCGGATAGAGCAGGCATGCTAGTTGTTTACATTCGTGATGCACAGACAAGTGTAGCCTATGGCGCACGATGCGACCTGTGCAGAGCAACACCAGAATTAAAAAGCATCTTACCTTTTTGTAGTTGATGTGAAAGTCCGATTTGAAACGTGATAACTACAGTAGGCCTATAGTATCCTTAACTAGCATTGTAAATGATAATCCATTCTCCTCTAGCTAATTAAAAATCTCTCTCCCTATCTTCTTCTGAATCAAGCTTGTAACGTCAATACAGCAGCCTATGCTTCAGAGGGGCGAGGGGCAGGTAACCTAAACATGCACATGTCAAGATTTTCAGCTTGCAGGCAGACACTGGAATACGTTTTTGAGTGACAGAGTGAGGGCTTTGCATAGGTGCTTTGTTGCATTTTGTGGGCCTGGAACGTAAAATAACGTAAAAAACCTTGATAAAGTGCAGCGCCTCCCTCTGCTGTGTGTGTGTGTGTGTGTGTGTGTGTGTGTGTGTGTGTGTGTGTGTGTGTGTGTGTGTGTGTGTGTGTGTGTGTTCTCCCTTGTTGACCCTCAGTTCACCCTCCATTAACCTTGGTGGAGGAAACTTTCTCTTCCCTTTATTATGTAAAGTCGGCAACAGCTGGGGAGACAGAGCACAGTGCTCCAGCTCATCTCACAGCCTTATCTATTCTTCTCACAACATCCTCTCCAAAAATAACACCTACAAGGCTATGTACAAACACTCACAAAATAAAAAAAGAGCACAAAATTCACACTTCATAGTTCGAAAAGACAGTTTGATGAAGATTTACTTGGATTTGACCCCTCTCCTCTCCCATCTTCACTAATGGGGTTACACGGTAGGATTAGGGGTCGGTTTTTAATTGGACAGGAGGACACCTCATTTTAGGAATGACACTTTCATTTACCTAACTGTGGTTTGTGTGCCTGCCTGGCTGTAGAGCACATCTGCTCACAACTATGACAGTCCTGACTCCAAAGGAAGAGGCAATCCTCCTGAATCTGCTTGGAACTGACAGCTCGCGCTGAGCAAGATTTTATTACTGTTGACATAGGTGAAGAGGAGAAAATTATAATATTTTATGTGCTCTCTACTGTATCCAGCAAACACCTGCCCAACTCCACATTACTATAACCAGTGTGTGACTCACTCAAACTGTGCTTGTACTGTATGACGGAGGGGTTTCAAACTTTCGAAGGACTCACTCCTTTTGACTCGCTCCTATTCATGTTCTGACTCATCCACTGCTGGAAAGTCCAACATGTTCCATCAATAAAGTAACCCATTTCTCCTCTCTCGATTCTTGAATCAAACTTCCACTCACATCCTGATTTAATGGAGTTTTCAAAATGATTTGACCCCACCCAACCTAGTTATCCACTGCATATCTCACAGCAGTAGCACTCAGATAATACTTCCGAGTTTCTTCAAATACTTGACCTTCCTCTATCACCAACAATAGAATACCAACCCTCACCCCCTCCCTTTACAGTACATTATCAAGTCAGTGTGATTACATGGATATATGGTAATGGCCCTTACAGCCAGTGCTCAGGGGGCTGCCTGGCACACATACGTCTTGTTAGAGCCATTTTGTTGGGCCATGGGAGTGAAGAATGGGCACAAGCCTCAACTGCTCCAGAGATGAATGGTTTTCTGGTGCTGTAGATTTCCAGGCACTCAATTACTGAATCACTATAGGCCTAGTCTACACCACCAGGACTTGTCTTTTCTGTCCCAGACATATGGTGTATACTGTAGCTAGATACATTCTCACTGGAGGAGAGGGAGAAGTGTGTGTGTGTGTGAGGCTCTGTAATCCGAAGGTTAGCAATGCTAAGAAGTACATTTAAAAATCCATAGAGAATGAGAACTAAATGCTAACGAGTGCATTGCAAACATTTTTTACAGTCTCTGAACTAAACCATACAAGTATACAAGCAAGTAAAAAAAGTTAGAAATCTAAGACAGCAAGGCTCTTGATCGAGCAGGGGTTTCTCTGCAGGGGTTTCTCTGCTGTTACCAAGTGAAGCTTGATTTTGGAAGAATCTAACCATTTAGCTAGATAGATAGCTAACTAGCTAGTACATTGTCAAATCAAATGCACAACTGCAGAGCTTTTAGCACATTTTAGTGCAAACTTGAACGTTGTGAAAATTCTGTGCGACTTCTGGCGCACCTTTACTGTGAACGCTGACAGTTGTACCCACTTTAAGTTACAGGTATAACAGTGGCCAAGTAGGCTACTGTGGCTATTTGATCATAATATGGGCCTATCAGAGTGGCCTAGCATAAAAAACAATGGAGAAAATGCGTCACATAACATTTTAACATGGAAATAGCTGTCCTGTATTTCATCCTACAGTAGCAGCCAATTTTGAGACTTTTGTAGGGATTGATATTAACCTGTTTATCCACTTGTCTTTCAGACAAGGAGGTGACTGAATATGTTGTGTTTGATTCAAGAAACCACTTTACAACATAAAATGCATTATTTTTCTCATACCATTATTACAGAGAATCAGGCAAATTATGCTGCCCTTTGCCTATTGGCTATTTAACTTATTCAAGCCTGTCTCAAAATATAACACTGCCCCAAAATACAACACTGCCCCTTGCAGAAAAAAAGCTCTTTACCTGACTTGCTTTTCAAAGATGGCAAAAAATGCACATGTTGTGCTCTTGTAGGAAGCAACCACTCCCCCATTGCTGACTAGAAATGAGCTATAACTGGGCTAATAACTCACTTACTAGCAAAGAATATGAACAAATGTACACACCTGGCTACATGCGGCTGTTGGTTTGATCGCAAAACAAACGCATCTACTCGCAACCAATCACGTTGCTGTAAACACAGTCCAGTGCAAAGTGAATGGCACAGATTCATATATGTCAATGGTCTATTTGCATATAGGGATACTGCACCTCTGATTGGTTATGGTGCACCGGTCTGTGTAGAGTATGGGCCTGAGTTGTGCCAGTTATAGAGGAGGAACTTCTTGATGCAATTAAGGCCTTGAAGTCCGGGAAAACTCCAGGGCTAGATTGCATACCAGTTGAGGTATATCAAACATTTTTTGATATGCTCAGAGGACCGTTATTAGCATGTTTTAACCACTCATATAAAAATGGTAGATAATCAGATACTGAACAAGGTCTGATTTGACTAGTACTGAAACAGGACCCATGTGGTAAATAAAGTGCATTTGGAAAGTGTTCAGACCCCTTGACTTTTTCTACATTTTGTTACGTTACAGCCTTATTCTAAAATGGATTAAATTGTTTTTTCCCCCCCTCATCAATCTAGAAATAATAACCCATAATGACAAATCGAAAACAGCTTTTTAATAATATTAAGACATTTTTAGAAATCTATTAAACATAAAACACTGAAATATCGCATTTACATACTGTAAGTATTCAGACCCTTTACTCAGTACTTTGTAGAAGCACTTTTGGCAGCGATTAGAGCCTCGAGTCTTCTTTGGTATGACGCTACAAGCTTGGCACACCTGTAATTGGGGAGTTTCTCCCATTCTTCTCTGCAGATCCTCTCAAGCTCTGTCAGATTGGATGGGGAGTGTCACTGCACAGCTATTTTCAGGTCTCTCCAGATATGTTCGATCTGGTTCAAGTCCGGCTCTGGCTGGGCCACTCAAGGGCATTCAGAGACTTGTCCCGAAGCCACTCCTGCATTGTCTTGGCTGTGTGCTTATGTTTGTTGTCCTGTTGGAAGGTGAATCTTCACCCCAGTCTGAGGTCTTGAGCGCTTTGGAGCAGGTTTTCATCAAGGATCTCTCTGTACTTTGCTCCATTCATCTTTCCCACAATCCTGACTAGTCTCCCAGTCTCTGCCACTGAAAAACATCCCAACAACACGATGCTGCCACCACCATGCTTCACCGTAAGGATGGTGCCAAGTTTCCTCCAGACGTGATGCTTGGCATTCAGGCCAGAGAATCTTGTTTCTCATGGTCTGAGAGTCCTTCAGGTGCCTTTTGGCAAATTCCAAGCGGGCTGTTGTAGCTTCCGTCTGGCCACTCTACCATAAATGGCCTGATTGGTGGAGTGCTGCATAGATGGATGTCTTTCTGGAAGGTTCTCCCATCTCTGCAGAGGAACTCTGGAGCTCTGTCAGAGTGCCCATTGGATTTTTGGTCAACTCCCTGACCAAGGCCCTTCTTCCCAAATTGATCTTTTTAGCTTGTTTGGCTATCTCAAGAAAGAGTCTTGGTGGTTCCAAACTTCTTCCATTTAAGAATGATGGAGGCCACTGTGTTCTTGGGGACCTTCAATGATGCAGAAATGTTTTGCTACCCTTCCCTAGGTCTGTGCCTCAACACAATCCTGTCTCGGAGCTCTTTTGACTATTCCTTCGACCTCATTGCTTGGTTTTTGCTCTGACATGCACTGTCAACTGTGGGACCTTAGACCGTTGTGTGCCTTTCCAATTCATGTCCAATCAATTGAATTTACCACAGGTGGACTCCAATCGGGCGGCAGGAAACCTAGCGTATAGGAACGTTGGGGCATTAACCGAAAGGTTGCTGGATCGAATCCCCGAACTGACAAGCTAAACATCTGTCATTTTGCCCCTGAGCAAGGCAGTTAACCCACTGTTCCCCAGGAGCCGATGACGTGGATGTCGATTAAGGCAGCCCCCCCCTCCTCTCTGATTCAGAGGGGTTGGGTTAAATGTGGTGGACACATTTCAGTTGAATGCATTCAGTTGTACAACTGACTAGGTATCCTCCTTTCCAATCAAGTTGTAGAAACATCTCAAGGATGATCAATGGAAACTGGATGCACCTGAGCTCAATTTCGAGTCTCATAGCAAAGGGTCTGAATACTTATGTAAATAAAGTATTTCTGGTTTTCAATTTTAATACATTTGCAAAATGTCGAATCTTGTGTGTAGATTGATTAAGAAAATGTGTTTAATCCATTTTAGAATAAGGCTGTAACAATGTGGAAAAAGTCAAGGGGTCTGAATACTTTTGAATGCACTATATAAAGATCCAATCCATAAAAAAAATTGGAGGCCCCTTACACTTCTGTGTTGTGATGCAAAAATGTGCATAGCACATAGAATTAAAAAGGTGTTTTCGGATATTATTCATCCCAATCAGGAAAGTTTTTTACATGGACAATAGATTCGAGATAATATAAGACAAGTACTGGAATCAATAGAACGCTATGAAAAATCAAGGGAACCTACCTGGTTTTCGAAGCTGACTATGAAAAAGCTTTTGGTAAAGTAGGACTGGAATTTATATATAAATGCCTGGATTTTTTTCCATTTTGGAGAGTCTCTGATACAGTGGGTTAAAGTTATGTATAGTAACCCTAGATGTAAAATAGTAAATATTGGCTACTTCTCAGAAAGTATTAAACTAACAAGAGAAGTATAAGAAGGTTGTCCACTATCAACATATGTATTTATTTATTATGGCCATAGAAATGTTAGCTATTTAAATCAGATCCAACAATATTATCAAGGAGCTAGAAATCCAGGGCTTAAATACAAAGGTGTCATTGTACGCTGATGATTAATGCTTTCTGACTGTGTATCGGTACCCCCTGTATATAGCCTCTCTACTGTTATTTTATTGTTGCAAGGCTATATTGCTATTATTGTTATTTTTTTATTTGATTTATTTATTTTAGATTTTGTTTATTTTTAGTAAATACTTACTTAAGAAAAAAAGTGTTAACTGCATTGTTGGTTAAGGGCTTGCATTTCACTGTTAGGTCTACACCTGTTGTATTCGGGCACATGTGACAAATAAAATTAGATTTTGATTTTCATCGAAATCCACAATATGGATCCCTCCAAGCCTCATAGAGGATCTAGATATTTTTTCTAACCTCTGACGAAGTCCTTGAGGCCAATATGTCTGATATGTAAAGCTTAATAAAGGGCAGTGATATTAGCAAGAGCAGTGTGCAGGTTTCTTATTTTTTTCTCTCATGTTATTCAATTGTTACCATGCACCTGCAACAAAGATAGCTCAGATGTGCGAGTGCCTTTTGAATAGAAAGTTTGCAAAAATAGATAAGATATTGCTACCATGGAACGGAAATACCTGTCTCTTTGTGGTAAAATCACCCTGATTTAACTCTTTAGTCATATCCCAGTTTACATATTAGCTTGCCTATACCTAACAACTTGTTTTTTAAATTATATGAGCAAAAAATGTAATTTTCTTTTGAATTGCAAGCCAGACAAAATTAAACCGGCATGTTTATATAATGAATATGAATTCGGAGGGCAGACATTTTTAAATATTAAAGCATTAGAGGCTTCAGTCATCCAAAAGTTATACTTAAATCCAAACTGGTTTCCTGGCAGCTTAGTCAGAATGGCTTACCCCGTGTGGCCTTTTTCCCTTTATTCATATTACAACCTCTCACTTTCGGTTATTTGAAAATGAAATATGCTCCAAAATATCTGTATTTTTAAAACAAGCCATAGAAAGTTGCAATTTCAGTTTAATACACCTGAAAAGACAGAACAATAATTTCAACAATTATTTTCAAATATGCTAACTGATAAAAAGAAATCTATCAAAACAGTAGAATTTTTGTAAATGATGTCACTCATGCAGCTAACAAGAATATATGGAAATGTCTGCTCTATCCAAAAATTGCATCCAACTAATTGCAGCATTACTTCAAAAATGGAAGGGGAAGATAGTAAGGAACTTGTCTGTCGGCCCTGCATTAAAGACCAAAATTGGTTAAAGAAAATGGTGATAAAAAAGTATACCAGCTTCATTTAAGGACCAAAAAAATGGCAGCTGTGCCATATAGATTTTCGATGGACTGGTTCCATGGTACATGGTTTATAAACGTATTATTATTTATTTTTTAATATAACCTTTATTTAACAAGGCAAGTCAGTTAAGAACAAATTCTTATTTACAATGACGGCCTACCAAAAGGCAAAAGGCCTCCTGCGGGGACAGGGGCTGGGATTAAAAATAAAATTAAAATATAGGACAAAACACACATCACGACCAGAGAGACACTACATAAAGAGAAACACAAAACCAGATTGAAACGTAGTTTTTCAATTTAAATTATTATACAGAATTCTTGCAACCAATAGAATGTTATATATGGGGGATACAGATTTAGCTGCGTAGAGACAATCATTGGATAATTTGTTTTAGTACTATCCATATGTAGCTTGTTTTTGGTCGCAGGTCCAGGAATGGCTGAAGAATTGCAACATTTACCTGGCGTCAACTCTGCAAATAGCACTACTGGGTGATCTGAAAAGACAGTCAATTGATCAATAATGTAATAATACTCTTACCAAAAATATTTATCTTTCATTTACAATCTGTAGAAACTGTGAATAGAAAGTTTCAGAACTTTAGTTGAACAATCACATCACAGTTGATGGGAGGGGTTGAGGGTAGCTGGAGGATGGGACTAAAAACAAACAAAAGATAAGTAATGTAAAATATACTGTGTCCATAAAATATTTATAGTATGTTTAATCTGGAAATAGAATCCTAAGTGTTGTCCATTAAGTTTACTCCAATTAGGGGAAGGGTTAGGGGAAAATAATAAAGGAACAAATATTTTAAAAAGGAGTGGAACTGGCTTCGCGGTTCAGTGTTGAGTTTGTAGGACCCTTTGCTATCCTAACAGTTCTGGTGTACTCTTCCCAGGGTTACCTTCCTGCCAACACCGAGAGGAGAGAGAGCACGCTACAAAGGAAGAGACAGGAATACTTTGGTTTCATAGAACAGTACTACGACTCACGCAATGACGAGCACCACCAAGACACATACAGACAGGTAAGGATGCTATCTATGACTACACACATTCACATTCTCTCTCTTTCTCAGTCACTTTCTTTCTTTCTCTCTCTCCTCCTCCCCCATGTCTTTCTGTATTCCTATATCCACTGAGCCATGCACTCATATATTGAGAGCAATCTGTCTATCCTAAGCTCAGCTCCTCCGTAGTTCGTCCATTCCAGTGGTGGATAAATATAATTCCTCAGCCGTCTACAGTTCAGACCCCTTCAGCTCAGTGACAGAGAGACGGCAGACATATTTATTTGTGCAGATAGAATGGGCTGTCCTGTGGGTGTAAATGCCCAAGCCCTCTTACCAGCCCTTCCCTTTGTCCCTGATGTGTTCATTCCCCCACAGCCCAGACTAGCCAAGCCACTGCCTGTCAGCGGCCATGAGTCTGCATTACAGATCCAGTTATACGGTGATAAGTGGTTTTCCATGCTGCTCTCTTCTCACACATAGCAGTGCCACTATGGAGACTAGACAAGAATGTCTGTCTGTCTGTCTGTCTGTCTGTCTGTCTGTCTGTCTGTCTGTCTGTCTGTCTGTCTGTCTGTCTGTCTGTCTGTCTGTCTGTCTGTCTGTCTGTCTGTCTGTCTGTCTGTCTGTCTGTCTGTCTGTCTGTCTGTCTGTCTGTCTGTCTGATCACTTCTGCTGACACACACAACATATATTTTACTATCCTTCTGGGGACCTAAAAAAAAAAAATATTTTCAAAATACAATTTTCCCTAACACTAAACCGAACCCCTAATCATAAAATAACCTTTGTCCCTAGGAAGGGAGAATTGTCCTTGTTTTACTATCCATTTGGAGATTTCCGGTACCCACGAGGATAGTAATACACACCGCATGCACGCATGATATTTACAATGGGGTGTGTTGTCGATATTTACTATGCAGAGATATACAACCGTTTCCCACTAGATTAAGATGAAGAGAGAAAAGTCCTCTATTTGCCTTAAAGAAAATGACTGATATTTACTTTAAAATGAGAGTTTTAGGCTTCCAGCAAACTGAGTAGAAATAAATGTAGTCTCAGCCGGGAGTCTTGAGAGAGTTCTTCTCTCGATTGATCTCAGTTCTGTGTTCAGTGGCAGAGGATGTTTTCTGTCTGATCACAGGCTCCCTGCTGTTCCCGAGTCAGCGCTCAACTTCCTGACATTGGCAGTGCAAGACCTCTGTCTGTCTGCCTGACCTGACGGTCAGCCTCCTGTGACTGTCTGTTCCCCAGTCTCTCTCTTCTGTAACTCCTCATCTCCCTACAGTAGTCTATCTCTCTCTGTTTTTGTACATGAATCTCTCTCCCTCTCTCCCTCAAGCTCTCCCTCTAACTTTCTCTTTCTATCAATCAATCAATGAAATGTATTTATAAAGCCCTTTTTACATCAGCGGATGTCACAAAGTGCTTATACAGAAACCCAGCCGAAACCCCCAAAGAGGAAGCGATGGATGTAGAAGCACGGTGGCTAGGAAAAACTTCCTAGAAAGGCACTCCCGCCCTCACCCTCATGAGGGTACTATCAGGCACTCGCTCACACATCTTCAGTAGTTTTTAGAGTTGACATGTTCGAATCTGTCAGAGGTTTCCTATTTTATACAGTCCCATTCCTTAACTGTTTCCTGTTGAATTGTTTTCTCATGTTTTTGTGTGTTTAGCGGTATGTACTGTTTGTGAAAAACAGCAGTTTTTTCCCCCCCTCATCTAGGGCTGGGAAAAACTCCATTGTGGATATCTGATCAATTGAGTGTGTTGACTTATTTCCCTAGTGTGGGTGTGTTGTGCACGGTCCATGTGTGTATGTGTGAAGACTGAGTATGCGTGTGGGTGTAATGTGTTTGTGTAAACTGTTTTCTCCACGCCACCAGATTCGTATAGACATCCCCCGGATGAGTCCGGAGTGTCTAATGCTGCAGCCTATGGTGACAGAGGTAAGACTGGTTAAAGGGGCTGCAGACCAACTCTCACTCGCCAGCATGACACCGGTCCGGTTCCTGTCTGGTCTGCCCTGTCTGTGTTTGTCCGTCTATTTGCAGGCTCCAAGTTCTGAACTGGTTGATGGTGGTTCTCTGGTTTGACGAAGCTCTCCTGCACACGTATGTGATGATAAGGTGTATTTGCTTGTGCCCTGCACTGACCCACTGTGGTTCTATAGAGAAAATGGGGTTTGGTTTGGATAGCTAGTGAGCCACACTACCCCTCCACCCAGTTCAGAAATATAGCCTAGGAGCTCCAGTTCTCTTCAGTTCTCTGCCGTCAATACACGCCCTGGACCCTCGATCCAGTGAATCCACTAACCAGCTCTCTCTCCTCTCTTCCCTCTCTGTGATGGCATATGATAACTTCGACTGCTCTTCTGTTTGTGTTTTCTCTCTTCTCTCTGCAGATTCACATTGACATACCAAGAACTAATCCCCTTATTCCTCTCTTTCAACAAGCTTCTGTCCAAGAGGTGAGACCTTCTATACAGAACACACTGACTACCCTGCCCAGGCAGTCACTAATGTATGAAATCCTGTTCGCTTTATTATACATATACACACACTGCACCATGCATGCACGTATACTCAAGCATTCTCTTGACTACTGAAGAGTGGAAACAATCTGGTGTAATGAAAGGTTCTTCAGTGAGGTTTTGCTGTTTTGTTTGCACTCTGGTATGAGTCGTTTTTGCACTCTGCAATGAGTATTTTAGAAAACAGATCGTTTTTGTCATCGGATATAATGGACTGTGTTTGCTTGTGTGTCCTGGATAAGTTTGTTCAGTATTTGCGAGTCACACCCCTCTTCCTCCATGTCCTCTATTGGCCTCTACCTCTGTTCCCTTCCCAGGCCACACTACTACCTCAGTGCTATGAGAGAATACTAATGAATGGGCCAACTGTCCTCACCCATACCCACCCCAATATCTATTTTTCTTAATTTAAAGTATCTCTCTCTTTCTTCGTATACCTCTCTCTTTCTCTCACTCACTCCTTTGCCTCTTTCTCTATCCCTTACCTATTTCTCTCTCTCGCTGCCCCTTTCTTCTCCTCTTCCTACTCTCCTCTTTCCTTATTCCTATTGTTTTTAATTTTTTTCCTCTGACACTCTCTCTTTATGCTGCTCTTTTTCCTCATCCCTCTCCCATTCCTTGCATGCTGGTGTATCTGGCCACAGGCCTGCATTGAAATATTTAGAGAATTTAATTGGGGATCATTTTTTATTTCTGCCCGAAATAACTTCTGATGGTGATGCATGCGACCGCAGAGCTGTCTAAAAATCACACATTTCAGTCTCTCTTAGTCTGTGTACATAGAGTGCCTATAGAAATCTACATCCCCTTTGGATTTCTTCACATTTTATTGTCTTATACAGTGCATTCGGAAAGTTTTCAGACCCATTCCCTTTTTCCACATTGTGTTACGTTACAGCCTTATTCTAAAATTGATTAAATAAATAAACATCCTCATCAATCTACTCACAATTACCCCATAATGACAAAGTGAAAACAGGTTTTTAGACATTTTTGGAAACCTTATTTACAAAAGCATTCAGACCCTTTGCTGTGAGACTCCAAATTAAGCTCAGGTACATCCTGTTTCCATTGATCATACTTGAGATGTTTCTACAACTTGATTGGAGTCCACCTGTGGTAAATTAAATTCATTGGACATGATTTGGAAAGGCACACATCTGTCTATGCAAGGTTGCACAATTGACAGTGCATGTCAGAGCAAAAACTCAGCCATGAGGTCGAAGGAATTGTCCGTAGAGCTCCGTGTCAGGGTGGTGTCGAGCCACAGATCTAGGGAAGGGTACCAAAACATTTCTGCAGCATTGAAGGTCCCCAAGAACACAGTGGCCTCCATCATTCTTAAATGGAAGAAGTTTGGAACCACCAAGACTCTTTCTTGAGATAGCCAAACAAGCTAAAAAGATCAATTTGGGGAGAAGGGCCTTGGTCAGGGAGTTGACCAAAAATCCGATGGGCACTCTGACAGAGCTCCAGAGTTCCTCTGCAGAGATGGGAGAACCTTACAGAAGGACATCCATCTATGCAGCACTCCACCAATCAGGCCATTTATGGTAGAGTGGCCAGACGGAAGCCAAAAGGCACCTAAAGGACTCTCAGACCATGAGAAACAAGATTCTCTGGCCTGAATGCCTAGCATCACGTCTGGAGGAAACTTGGCACCATCCCTACGGTGAAGCATGGGGGTGGCAGCATCATGCTGTGGGATGCTTTTCAGCGGAAGGAACTGGGACACTAGTCAGGATCGAGGGAAACATGAATGGAGCAAAGTACAGAGAGCTCATTGATGAAAACCTGCTCCAGAGCGCTCAGGACCTCAGACTTGGGCGAAGGTTCACCTTCCAATAGGACAACGACCCTAAGCACACAGCTACGACAACACAGGAGTGGCTTCGGGACAAGTTTCTGAATGTCCTTGAGTGGCTCAGCCAGAGCCGGACTTGGACTTGAACCCGATCGAACATCTCTGGAGAGACCTGAAAATAGCTGTGCAGCGATGCTCCCCATCCAACCTGACAGAGCTTGAGAGGATCTGCAGAGAAGAATGGGAGAAACTCCCCAAATACAGGTGTGCCAAGCTTGTAGCATCATACCCAAGAAGACTCAAGGCTGTAATCGCTGACAAAGGTACTTTAACAAAGTACTGAGTAAAGGGTCTGAATACTTAAGTAAATATTTCAGTTTTGTATTTATTATAAATTTGCAAAAACCCGTTTGTGCTTTGTCGTTATGGGGTATTGTGTGTAGATTGATGAGGACCAAAAAATATTGAATACATTTTAGAATAAGGCTGTAACGTAACAAAATGTGGAAAAAGTCAAGGGGTCTGAAGACTTTCCGAATGCACTGTAAGTGGGATTAAAACTGTAACTTGGCCACTCAGGAACATTTCACTGTCTTCTTGGTAAGCAACTCTAGTGCAGATTTGGCTTTGTGTTGTAACTTATTCTCCAGCTGAAAGGTGAATTCCTGTATGTGTGTAGTGTAAAGCAGACTGAAGCAGAGTTTGCATGTGTTGAGCTCTATCCCGTTTCTTTTCATCCTGAAAAACTCCACAGTCTCTGCCGATGTCAGGCATACCCATACCATGACGCAGCCATCACCGTGCTTGAAAATAGATACTTTTTTTAAATTTAACCTTTATTTAACTAGGCAAGTCAGTTAAGAACAAATTCTTATTTACAATGATGGCCTACCCCGGCGACGCCCTATGGGACTCCCAATCACGGCCGGATGTGATGCGACCTGGATTCAAACCAGGTACTGCAGTGACGCGTCTTGCACTGGGATGCAGTGTCTTAGACCATTGCGCCACTCCGGAGCCTATAAAAAAGGCACCTAAAGGACTAAGGAGGCAGTTACTCAGTGATGTGGTGTTGGATTTGCCTCAAACATAAGGCTTTGCATTTAGGCTGTGTTTTTTGCATACTTATGCATGTTTTGGACTATTCTTATTTTGTATATTTTTATTATTTTTTATTGTGGAATAACTACAATGTTGTTGATCCATCCTCAGTTCTCTTTTCATAGCCATTTAACTGTAGCTGTTTTAAAATCGTCAATGTCATCATAATGACATTTCTATGCAGTTTCCTATCTGTCTTGCAGCTCAGTTCAGAAGGATGACTGAATCTTTGTCTGGGTGGTTTAATATATTATCCACAACATACTTATTAACTTGACCATGCTTAAAGATACAGTACCTTTTGCCTCGATGACAGCTTTGCACACTCTTCGCATTCTCTCAACCAGCTTCACCAGCAATTATTTTCCAACAGTCTTGAAGGAGTTCCCACAAATGCTGAGCTCTTGTTGGCTGCTTTTCCTTCACTCTGTGGTCTAAGTCAATTGGGTTGTGGTCAGGTGATGGTGGAGTCCAGATCATCTGATGCAGCACTCCATCACTCTCTTTCTTGGTCACATAGCCCTTACACAGCCTGGAGGTGTGTTGGGTCATTGTCCTGTTGAAAAACAAATGATGAGTCAAATGATAGTCCCACTAAGCGCAAACCAGATGGGATGGCGTATCGCTGCAGAAAGCTGTGGTAGCCATGCTGGTTAAATGTGCTTTGAATTCTAGATAAATCACCGACAGTGTCACCAGCAAAGCACCATCACACCTCCTCCATGCTTTACGGTGGGAACCACACATGCAGAGATCATCCGTTCATCTACTCTGCATCTCACAAAGACACGGCAGTTGGAACCAAAAATCTCAAATTTGGACTCATCAGACCTAAGGACAGATTTCCACCAGTCTGATGTCCATTGCTTGTGTTTCTTGGCCCAAACAAGTCTCTTATTATTATTTTTACCCTTTAGTAGTGGTTTCTTTGCAACAATTCGACCATGAAGGCCTGATTCACGCAGTCTCCTCTGAACAGTTGATGTTGAGATGTCTGTTACTTGAACTCTGTGAGGCATTTATTTGGGCTGCGATTTCTGAGGCTGGTAACTCTAATGAACTTATCCTATGCAGCAGAGGTAACTCTGGCTCTTCCTTTCCTGTGGCGGTCCTCATGAGAGCCACTTTCATCATAGCTCTTGATGGTGTATGTTACAGCACTTGAAGAAACGTTCAAAGTTTTTGAAATGTTCAGCATTGACTGACCTTCATGTCTTAAAGTAATGATGGACTGTCATTTTTCTTTGCTTATTTGAGCTGTTCTTGCCATAAAATGGACTTGGTCTTTTACCAAATAGGGCTATCTTCTGTGTACCCACCCCTACCTTGTCACAACTGATTGGCTCAAACCATTAAAAAGGAAAGAAATTCCACAAATAACTTTTAACAAGGCACACCTGTTAATTGAAACGCATTCCAGGTGACTACCTCATGAAGTTGGTTGAGAGAATGCCATGAGTGTGCAAAGCTGTCATCAAGGCAAAGGGTGGCTACTTTGAAGAATCTCAAATATCAAATATATTTTGATTTGTTTAACACTTTTTTGGTTACTACATGATTTCATATGTTTTATTTCATAGTTTTGATGTCTTCACTATTATCTACAATGTAGAAAATAGTCAAAATAAAGAAAAACCCTTGAATGAGTAGGTGTCCAAACCTTTGACTATTACTGGATATTAAATGTCTGATTTGTTATTGTTACCCACCTACCAATCACTGCCCTTTTTTTGTGAGGCTTTTGAAAAACTCACTGGTCTTTGTGTTTGAATCTGTGTTTGAAATTCAATATTTGACTGAGGGACCTTACAGATGTATGTATTGGGGATAGAGGAAGGGGTATTCATTCAGAATCATTTCAACCCCTATTATTTCACACAGAGTGAGTCCATGTAACTTATGTGATTTATTAAGCCAAATGTTACTCCTGAACTAATTTAGGCTTGCCTTAACAAAGGGGGTGAATACTTATGCAATGACTATATTTTAGTTATTTAATTTTTGTATTAATTTGGAGAGAGTCATTTTATTTTCACTTTTACATTATGGAGTATTTTGTGGAGATCAATTACAAAACATTACAAATCATTACATTTCAGTTCCACTTTGTAATGCAACAAAATGTGATTAAAGTTCAAGGGTGTGTAGACTTTCTATAGGCACTGTATGATTATCCTGAGACTGTACATTACTGAGTAATGCAACATTTAGTTTTTCACACCGTGTGGGTTGAGGTCTCTTCCTAAGAGACCAACAGCACTGGACATAAACTTGGCCTCGGTGGACCACTATGGCTGTAGACATGCTGTTCGTACATTAGCAGTGAGCTAATGGGGACATGAAGCTAGCACCAGAGAGAAGCACACGTGTGTTTGTTTGTGCATCTGCGCACATGTGTGTCCGTACATACATTTCTGTCCTCATGATTTCCCTTGAGGAGGCAATGTAGCACCGTGGGTGGAAAGAGGAGAAGGATGCGGAGGGTGACAGAGGGGTGAAAGCCTAATGCTCATCCAAGCATGTCGTGCTTTTACGCATGATCAAATTAAAATAATTCATTGATGGTGCACTAAATTAAAATAATTCAGTGATGGTGCACTGAATTATGCACAAGCTATTGGATGAAAACTTACATAACTCATCAGCCCTATGGTTTTTAGTAGCCTTTTGTCCCTTTTTTTAATGTTTTTTCATCTGAGAGCTGTATTGTAAAGCTTGCCTTGTCCCAGATCTGTAATAGCCAAGCCAACTCCTCACTATTACATTTTTGGGCAAAATAACATGGAGATCTGGGACCAGGCTACTGACCACTCACTGTCCTTTATTCCCTGTGCTTGTGGCTTGATGGGCAGCCTGTTCACTGCATACACATAACACACCAATGTCTGGACCTAACCCTCACACACTGACAGTGTTCAACACTGTCCTCTCTTGATCACACACTGACCACTATCTAATCAGTTACCACCACGAGGTCAACATACCTCATCTGTAACTCTACTGCGTGTCATTTTTTGTTGTTGTTGATCCATTTATTTTTAATTACAATATTTTGTTATTTTGGCAGGGTCTTTCAGCCTCTTGAATCTCCTATTGGCCTCTCTCCCTAACTTTCTTACACTCACTCTCTCTCTGGCCATTGATTTCCTCCACCTGGTTTAGTGTCTATTTTCCACCCTCTGATGGGCTTCTGACGGAGTGTAGGAGCTCGGGCCATGAATTCTAGCAGGGAGATGATTGGTGAGAGAAAGATGAGGCGCAAGAACAATGGTTGTTTCAGGGAGTGAGAGGACAAAAAGAGAAGAGGGAAGGTGGGTGACGAGAGGGGGAGGGAAAGAGGAGGATGAGGAGGGGAGAGCATTAGCTTGGGAAGGAAAGGAAGGGGAAGACATGGATGAGGAGGAGAGAAGGGAGGGTGGGCTGTTAAAGGGAGAAACTCACATTAGCACTCCCCCTCCTCCTTCTCCCCGCCCCACTTTGATAGATGTGACTTTGATGATGAAAGCAGGGGGACAGCAGTAGGGAGATGTGAATCCCGTCCATGTAACAGCATTTTGAAAGGACACCGCCAAACCATACTAGCTAGCGTAACACGCCAGCATCCCAGGCAACCAACCAACATGTTTTTGGAGGCCGGGGCGATCACAATTTGAGAAATGTGTTTATTTAGAAAAATGACAGAAACATGGCGTCCGAGAAAGTGCTCTGCATGTGTGATGCATCGCCTGACATGTCAGAACACAGGCACAAACATTCAGGGGCCAGACTAGAAGAGGGATGAGAAAGAGAATGGAAATCCAAGGGTTGCGTCCAAAATGGCACCCTATTCCCTATATAGTGCACTACCTTTGACAGGAATGCCTGGTCAAAAGTAGTGTGCTTTTTTGGGGGGAGGAATGGTGTGCCATTTGGGACACAGGATTTGTGTGGTTGATTTGCGCTGAACTTCAAGCCTCCTTTAATTCTTGGGGGGTGACAGCAGCAAGGTGGAACATTAAAACCGAGGCTGTAACGAAGATGGAGGTGTTTGCCTTCCAGAAAAAGATTAGAGAAAGAAGAAAAGAAAGGAGAAAATAAAAAAGTTTGCGAGCATGTTCAAAGTTCTTGATCCAGCAGTAGTAGAGAGACAGACGGGTCCAACACGGTGATGAGACATTTATGTTGATGTGTCGTGTGCACGCTTCAATTCCATGTCACTGCTCACCGCACATGCATGTCCTATGACTAATTTCCTCACTTCTCTAACACGATCGAACCTTTATGTCAATGATTAAAACATGCATTCTTTATAATTTAATCCGATATTGCTCATTGATTGACTGGTGGGCATGGGATGGGGCTATTCTCGGTTGTTTTGAAACCACCATGTGACCTTGTTAAAGAAAGTCAAACATATAAAACATAGAAGTAAATCTACATTATTCACTGTTTTACATGGATTTGTCATCTGTAGTGTGTCTGTTTGTATTTAGGTATATCTTAGATGGAGAGATGGCTAGATTGACTTTATTGTCCTTGAGAGGGACTTTGACTTGCACATTAAAACAAGCAAGCTTACTTATTCTACTCAGTTTACAAATATTAACAAGATCGCTTGCGTATACTGATTCTAGAAGTAGCTTCAGTTTTCTTCTATGTACTGTGCTCTATACATAGTGTGTGTGCTGACTGTATTCCTCCGTCTGTCCGTCAGATCTTTGAGCGTATCCTGTTCATCTGGGCGATCCGCCACCCGGCCAGCGGCTACGTGCAGGGCATCAACGACCTCGTCACGCCTTTCTTCGTCGTCTATGTCTTTGAGTACATCAGTGAGTCCCTCTTCCTCCCTCCTCTTCCTCCCTCTTCGTCCTCGCTCTTTGTCCTCCCGTCTCCTCCTCTGTCCTCTTCCTCCCTAGTCTTACTCCCTCCTCTCTTCCCTTACTCAAGGGAATAGCCAAAGCCAAAGACGAGATAGTATGTGTTTGTACTTTGGTGAGTCCCTCTCTTCTAGCCGCTTCTCTCATTTAAGGGAATAATCCTGTTTTTTACTTCCATCACTGGAATAGATAGCCAAATACTAGATAGTAGTGTCCACTTCCCTCACTCGAGAGAATACCAAGCCATCAAGAGATCCTAATTTAAATGTTTTAATAGGCTCTCCTCCCACAATAGAGCTTGCCTGGATCCCTGCTGTATGAGTTTATGCGGTGTAAATTATTTGTGTTATGAATGTTTCATTAAATTGATGACTTAATGTTCTCTTGTGCTGTGTAGACTGAACTGCGCCTCAAACATTGATTTGCAGAGAGTAAAGCATCTCAAATGACGTGTGTGTGTGGGGGGGGGAAGGGGAGGGGAGGATTGTGTGTGTGTATGCACGTGCTTGCACTCTAGTGTGTTTGTGCTAGAGTAAATGGCTGCTCTGCCACTCCAGGGGTTGCTCTAAAGGTATGGTGAGAAGTTGGGTTGTGAACCCGGGGGATTGCAGCTGTTTTGTATGCTGAAGCGTGAAACAGAAAATAGTTATTTCTGTTGCTTTTGACTCCCCTCTCTTTCCTTGTCTCTGACTCAGACCTTGTCTCTCTGTCGGTCTGTCAGATCCCCAAAGTCTCCTGGCCTGCTTCGCTTTGTTTATATGCATCTTCACGTGCTGCTACTGATGAGCCTTGAAAGCTTACAAAGCCAACAAACCTTCAAACGTGCTCCGCCTGACACGTAACACGATGGTTTGATGTGCTGTCTGTTGTTTTTCACTCGTGTTTTTTGAGAGAGGTTAAGAGAAAGAGAGCGAGAGGGATAGAGCGATTTTTGAGCGTTCATGCCGGGGAATGAGCAGGCTAATTACGCTTCTGTCTGAAGCTTTCTCTCATGCGCTCGCTCGCTCGCTCACTCACTCACTCAAACACACACACTAACTTGTATACGCACACACTCACTCAGTTCAACTTTTCATGGTGCTGCGTCACAGCTAGCTGGCAGCCATTTATTATTTCCCAGTATTCTACAGAGCCTAATGACGGCTGACATTGGAGTGATTGAAAATGCACGTTAAATAGTTTGATTTTATCCCTTTCATTCATTTGTCAGACTGCGTGAACACCGCAGTCTGACTGAAATGAATCAAATCTAACTTTATTTAACGTGCTCCCTCTCTATCACTTTGGGAATAAAAAGGACTCTCCATCAATAGAGAGAGAAGAAAAAAGTCAGAGGTTTGGAGATTTCAGAGTAATTGAAAGCTGTTAGTGTAGGACATCTCTCTCTGAGTCAGATTCTCGTTGTTTGTGTGTTGTTGGACTTGGCTTTAGTCTCCTGATCTTGTCAGAAAGCTCCACTGACTAGCAGACCCTGTCTCTCTTTAAAGGAAATAGATGGGTTTGTACACTCCTAATGACTTTTTCTTCAGTAGCATTTCACAAGGTGTTAGTACAAACTCTTGGGGGACAATGCTGCTTTCTGTTTTAGCTGATTCTCTCTTATTAAATGAGTATTGAGGAGGAGGATGAAAGGAGGTGTGCTAGTGTGTGTTTGGATCTGTTTGTGTGTGTGTGTGTGTGTTGTTTTTCAGCAGAGTTTGCAGTAGCTGCAGCCATATCGTTATTCATACTCACTGGATTGTGATGGTTGAATCCCTGTGTGTTAAAGATGCATTTAAAAAACATTTATTTAACTAGGCAAGTCAGTTAAGAACAAATTCTTATTTTCAATGATGGCCTAGGCACAGTGGGTTAACTGCCTTGTTCAGAGGCATAACAACAGATTTTTACCTTGTCAGCTTGGGGATTCGATCTTGCAACCTTTCGGTTACCAGTCCAACGCTCTAACCACTAGGCTACCTGCCGTCCCATGATGACAGGGATGTAATAGAAAGGACAGTAAGTCATGCTGTGTTGTGCCTGCTGCTGTTTGGTACCATGCATTATAGAACTTGCCAGCTTGTAGTCCTAAAACCCGGAGATCAGTTACATCTGGTTCATTCAGCTGCTCCTTCGGGGAAAATTCATGGGGAAAGATTCAGGTTTTGGGATGAATGCAGAACATAAGGGCTTAAGTTAACACAGGCTTAGGAGATCTATGTTTTGTTCTAATGAGATATCAGTCAGTTGACCTTTATGAATTATGAAGCCTTTATGTGCTTTATGTAATTTTTTAAATGACATAAATGCTTCAAAATTCACAAAAGGTGATTTTAGCTGATGAAGATTCTCATAGAACAAAATCTCCTACGCCTGTGTTTGACAGACCTTATTTTCTGCGTTTATTCAAAAGCTCATAGGCTTTGCCCAAAAAGACACCATTGCTATTGCTCTCTATAGAAGAACAAAAGGGTTTTTTCCCTCTGCTACACACACACACACACACACACACACACACACACACACACACACACTTATGCACATATACACACGTCTCTCAAAAGTTTTTTTTTTTTTTTTTTGCGGTAGTCAGTATGCCTACATAATGTAGCTGTAGCATGTTGGCTATAGGCTTTTGCAGTGTACTGTAATACACTGCTTAACCTGTCACCCTGCCTGGCCACTAGGGGCAGTACTGACTCTGTTTAATCTACCTTCAGAAAGTATTCATACCCCTGGACTTATTCCACATTTGTGACTAACCGGCTTGATTTGGTCCTATGTAGCAAAATTTTAAATGGTGTTTTTTACATTTGATAAAAGTAGAGACTCAGATCTAGAAAATTGTACATCATACACTACAGTTGAGGAACAATGGTGAAGTAATTCTGCTTTGAAAGTTGATAAACTTTTGATAAACCCACTTTTGAGAAAATGGCCCTTGAATATTTTGGTACACCTACTGGAGAGCTCTTCTTTGTCTACACCCATTCAGCATCGTTCATACCCTCTTAAGCCGTAGCCCCACTCATCTATTTAAGGATTCACATGTGAGGCCATGTGCTAAACAGAGTAAGGTAGTGTAGTAAACAACCAAAGATTTCAAGAGTAAAAGTGTGAAAGTAGTAGCAACGTGTCAATACATGTAAAATACACAAGATTTCAGGGGCCTTGCTTTAACAAAGTTAACCATTTTCACTGTAGTGTCCAAAACATCTTTCAAGCTGTCAGGCAAGAGCCTCTCGGTGGATGCTGCAGTGTACCCAAGTGCCGTCGGGAGCAACTGCTTGCATGCGTGTTACCACTCCACTTTGTCTCCCTGTCATGGCTTTTGTGCCATCAGTTCATATACCAACAGGAGCAGCAGCTACTTTTGGCTACATACGGTCCGTTAGTGGAATTCCCGAGAGAGGGTAATGGTTAATGTGATTGGATGTTAATTAGGCTACCTGTATTTGACATTGTTGTTATTTCGCTTATACACGAGATGGTTTATTTTATTTTTGGCAGTGAAACGAGGCTATTCAGGCGAGGAAGATTTTGTGCAGATTTCCCCAACCAAAAAATATATATATAAAAACAAATTGAATCACATTTTTATTTGGCGTTACGCGTACCCCTGCGGGAATACCTGCTCTATTGGATTGGATGAAGTTCTGGAGGAGAGGACAGATGAGCTCTGGTGGTCTTTTTCTGATTGTCAGTGTGGAGACTGGAGAGAGAGGATCTGTGCTGTCAGAAGGAAGCTACACGTGTTTCCTGGAAGATGACCTATGATAGTACTGCTGGGCTTTATACAGGAGCAGTAGTGATGTCAGTACAAAGTCAATGGAAAAAAGATAATTTAACTTGTGTCTGTGTGAGTGAGTGTAGGGGTCCGGTCAGGAGTAATAAAGGGGGGCTGCAGCAGGCAGTGTGCCAGTGGGCAGCAGGCAGGAACACCATGATGGTGTCACGGCCAAGGAGTTATGCCAAGGAGTTATGCCAAGGAGTTATGGCAGAGAGGAGAGGTGAGGGGAATTAATGTAATAATGAAGGGAGGAATGAGGTGGGCATTCAGTCCTGTCTGTCCAGAGCTCTCAACTACCTCAAGTCCTGCCTGCTGGTCCTGGCATTGAGGGGAAATAGAGGGACAGTGAGTGACTGAGACGGGCTGAGAGAGGAGCAGAGGCAGGGATTGGAAGAGAGGCTGAGAGAGGGATACAGAAGGGGGGGGGGGGAGTGAGGAGCTCAGAGGGAGAAATCCCCCTTATTCGGATCCCCGTTAGCTGTTTTTATTATTTTTTTTAATCTTTGGACTTATACTTTGCTACCATGATTAGGGATAATCCTGAATGAGTTGTGAATAATGATGAGTGAGAAAGTTGCAGACACACAAATATCATACCCCCCCAAATGCAAACTTCCACTGTTATTGTAATAATGGTGAGAGCTGGGTATGATATTTTATTTACAATAAAAGTTACTCCAAAATGACACTATTTTATTTACCATTCATTTCTGTTGGGCACAAAATAATATGAAACACAACCAAAAAAAAGAGCAAATGCATCCAACAAATGTGTACAATCACAAGCTTGATGTAGTCATTGTATACTATTAATATGGGAACAAATACTTAACTTTATACTACTTTAATACACATAAGGGAATTTGTCCCAAATACCCTTTTCCCCATCATATGGGTGGACTATATACAAAAAGTGGTGTAAATACCCTCAAATTAAAGCTGACAGTCTGCACTTTAACCTCATAGTCATGGTATCATTTCAAAGTGCTGAAGTACAGAGCCAAGAAAAACAGAAATGTGTCACTGTTCAAATACTTTTGGAGCTCACTGTGTCTTAAGTGAACTAGGTCCCCATCATGTCCACTTAAATCAAATCAAATTTTATTGGTCACATACACATATTTAGCAGATGTTATTGCGGGTATAGCGAAATGCTTGTTTGTGTTCCTAGCTCCAACAGTGCACTTCTTAAGAAATTGAAAATGATACATTGTGACAGAGCTGGCAAATACATTACTTATCAGGTTTTTATTCAGAATAATAAACCAGACATATAGCCCAGCTCTGACGGAGTCTACACTGTAAGCCGACACATAGACATGAAGGTTGGTTTTAATAACAGCAACAGAACAGTGTGAAAGAAGACCAAATAAGCTAAGCGAAGAGAATCTACCTGCTCTGTTAGCAGTGCTATCCTAGCAAGTTGTTAGCATGGTTGGTTGGTTTACAGTCTGAGACCTAGCTGACACTGGGCATCTCTGACAAACTCTAAACAGCGCTAATGTTTTTTTTTAAATGTTTTATTGTGTGTCACTCTCAGCATCTGACAGAGGGATGGGGATTGTAGGCGGAAGGAGGAGCAGTCAGGGAAAAACCATGTAGAGAGGGGTAGAGAGGAATACAGTCAGCCTAAACAATAAACCATGTAGACGAGAGAGAAATACACATATTGAGCTTCAACGACAGCCCCATTGGACTACTCCAAGCAAGCTAGAGATGATCCCTTCCTACTAAGCAGAGAAGCGATTGAAGTCAACACGCTTTGATTGTGAGTAGGCCTATATTTTGTGTTTACACCATGTGATTAAAATGGGAGACGTTTGATGTAATGAATCAGAGTCAAAATGTCACTCTTCTGTTTTACTTGTCTCTCCAGCAGAGTCTTGTAGCTTTAGCCAACTACTTTGTCAGCTACTACCAGGCTGGCTGAGTTTCTCCACGTTTAAGTGGTCCGTATTGACTGTGTGAGGATCACGCCTACGGTCCGTCGTTCAGTTTGGTCTGGCTGTGGGTTGAGCGGGGGGCCAGAGGTGTGTGTGTGTGTGTGTGTGTGTGTGTGTGCTGTCTGGTGTCTGTGAATGGAGCACTGGGTCAGTTGGGGGTAGTCTATCTGGTGTCTGTGGATTGAGCGGAGGTTCAGTGGGCTGTCTGTCATTTGGTCTGTGGATTGAGTTTAGTGTCAGTGGGGTGTGTTGGTTCTCTGTCGTGCTGTCTGTTGATTGAGCGGAAGGTCAGTGGTCGGTGTCTGCTCTGTCTGTGGATTGAGCAGGGGATCAGTGTAGTGTGTCTTGTTGCTGAGTATTTAATGAGTATCGGTTTGTTCGCAGTCTCCCATCGCCAGGCGCTGATTTTAACGCTTAGCTGATTAATGTTCTTTATTTGCTCTAACGAGTCATTAAGTAATTGCCTCTGCACGGCCACTGGCATTCACTGGAGGTTTTCCCCCCTCTTTCCTCTGCTCTCTCTCATCCCCCTCTCTTCTATCGTTCTCTGATGGAGTTCCTCATTGACCCAAGTTTGTGTCTGGTAGACTGATGTGGGAGGCAGGGAACAGTGCACACACACAGTACTTATTGGCAGTAGTAAAGAAATGTGCATCTGAAGTAGGCCTAGCAATTAGAAAGAAGACTAACTTTAGTTTTGTTTTTGCCTCTTGCTCTGTTTTTTAAATATGGTTATTTAGAATCTGTTTTGGCTTGAGACACTTTTCTTTTACTTGGGCTTTTCATCTATATTTATTTATTACACAGTACTCATGTTTCTAGTTTATTTCTATTTTAAATCATTGTTGTGAAATATAATACAGTATCATACTAAGCACAGTACTTGGAATAGTTCGTATCACGTCTTGAAATATTTTCTTCTTTAAGATGATGGAGAAGCTGACTCATTATTCCAATGGCCAGGAACTGAAACACCAGATCTATTTTGAGACTTTCTCCACACATTTTCTCATCATTCCTGATTCCATAAAATGCACTGGAGCCGAGAATGGTTCTGAAAAAACTCCTTGTCAAGATGTAATACATTTTCCATGAATAATAATCACGGTTATTGAATATTTTGGTATTACCTTAATTCCTCTGCTATAAAAAGGCATAAATTGGATTTCTCGCCATGAAAAATTGCTCCTTTATCATTTTGTCACCCTGCTAAAATGCATTTGACATGATGCAATTCAGATTGTCATCTTTTTTAAGATACACATTTGTTGTTGAATCATCTTCCACTCTTCCGATGTCAATTTATTTGCGTCAGTAGTAATTCAGGTTGTAGCTACTGCACATAAACTGAGCAAAAAAAGAAACGTCCTCTCACTGTCAACTGCGTTTATTTTCAGCAAACTTAACATGTGTAAATATTCAACAACTGAGACATAAACTGAACAACTTCCACTGACATGTGACGAACAGAAATTGATTAATGTGTCCCTGAAAAAAGGAGGGGGTCAAAGTGTCAAAAGTAACAGTCACTATCTGGTGTGGCCATCAGCTGCATTAAGTACTGCAGTGTATCTCCTTCTCATTGACTGCACGAGATTTGCCAGTTCTTGCTGTGAGATGTTACCCCACTCTTCCACCAATCCACCTACAAGTTCCTGGACATTTCTGACGGGAATGGCCCTAGCCCTCACCCTCGAGATCCAACAGGTCACAGACGTGCTCAATGGGATTGAGATCCGGGCTCTTCGCTGGCCATGGCAGAACCCTGGCATTCCTGTCTTGCAGGAAATCACGCACAGAACGAGCAGTATGGCTGGTGGCATTGTCATGCTGGAGGGTCAGGATGAGCCTGCAGGAAGGGTACCACATGAGGGAGGAGGATGTCTTCCCTGTAACGCACAGCGTTGAGATTGCCTGCAATGGCAACAAGCTCAGTCCGATGATGCTGTGACACACCGCCCCAGACCATGACAGACCCTCCACCTCCAAATCGATCCCATTCTAGAGTACAGGCCTCGGTGTAACGCTCATTCCTTCGACGATAAACGCGAATCTGACCATCACCCTGGGGTGAGACAAAACCGCGACTCGTCAGTGAATAGCACTTCTTGCCAGTCCTGTCTGGTCCAGCGACGGTAGGTTTGTGCCAATAGGCGACGTTGTTGCCGGTGATGTCTGGTGAGGACCTGCCTTACAACAGGCCTACAAGCCCTCAGTCCAGCCTCTCTCAGCCTATTGCAGACAGTCTGAGCACTGATGGAGGGATTGCGCGTTCCTGGTGTAACTCGGGCAGTTGTTGTTGCCATGCTGTTACCTGTCCCGCAGGTATGATGTTCAGATATACCGATCCTGTGCAGGTGTTGTTACACGTGGTCTGCCACTGCGAGGACGATCAGCTGTCCGTCCTGTCTCCCTGTAGCACTGTCTTAGGTGTCTCACAGTACGGACATGGCAATTTATTGCCCTGGCCACATCTGCAGTCCTCATGCCTCCTTGCAGCATGCCTAAGGCACGTTCACGCAGTTTTCATAACTGTGACCTTAATTGCCTACCGTCTGTAAGCTGTTATTGTCTTAACGACTGTTCTACAGGTGCATGTTCATTAATTGTTTATGGTTCATTGTACAAGCATGGGAAACAGTGTTTAAACCTTTTACAACAAGATCTGTGAAGATATTTGGATTTTTACGAATTATCTTTGAAAGACAGGGTCCTGAAAAAGGGACGTTTCTTTTTTTGCTGAGTTTATTTATCAATTAACATCCCACTCAGCCTTGTAGACCAAGGCTACGTCCCAAATGGTGCCCTATTCCCTATAGAGTGCACTACTTTTGACTGGGTCCCATAGGGCTCTGGTCAAAAGTAGTGCACTATGTAGGGAGTAGGGTGCCATTTGGGGCATAGGGGCGTAGAGCATAATATCTCCCATTCTTACATTTTTATATATATTTTTTTTTTACCTTGTTTTTCTCCCCAATTTCGTTGTATCCAATTGTCTCCTGTACAGACTCGGGAGAGGCGAAGGTCGAGAGCCGTGCATCCTCTGAAACACAACCCAACCAAGCCACACTGCTTCTTGACACTATGCCCACTTAACCTGGAACCAGCCGCACCAATGTGTCGACGGCAACACCGTGCACCTGATGACCATGTCAGCGTGCACTGCGCCCGGCCGGCCTCAGGAGTCGCTAGTGCACGATGGGACAAGGACATCCCTGCTGGCCAAACCCTCCCCTAACCCGGACGACGCTGGGCCAATTGTGCGCTGCCCCATGGGTTTACCGGTCGTGGCCGGCTGCAACAGAGCTTGGACTTGAACCCAGAATCTCCAGTGGCACAGCTAGCACAGCGATGCAGTGCCTTAGACCACTGCGCCACTCGGGAGGCCCCCATTAACTTAACTATACTTCTAATGATTTCTGTGAGACTGCAAATTAATTTCTTAATGGATTGATCTTCTTCCATATCTCACACTCTAGAAATGTTCCCTCTTCTTTTCCTCTTCTCATCCTCCTCTTTTCTCCGTTAGTGGCAGCTCATCTAGAGTGATGAGTCTCTGTTTATCTCTGCCTCGATAACAGGTGAAGTCAGTGGGGATAGTGTGAGTGTTATATTGTGGTAAGTTTCAAGTTTTATTGTCACGTGCACAAGTACAGTGAAATGTCTTTCTTGCAAGCTCTTTTCCAACAATGCGGTAATCAAGTAAGCGGTAAGATGTTCACATTGTGTGTAGACTATAGTAATGTAGACTTAAGAGCCTTCCTAGACATACAGCTAGAGCCTAGTTCTCCCCACATTAGAGGTCTTCACGGGACTCATTTGGAAATGGACCTAGGGCTTTCCTACCCGTACACGTTTTTCATAAATACATTTTTAAAACATAGAGAAGCGTTCCGAATGGACCCGTGGACAACTAGACCCATTCCATATAGACCTGGTCGGTTCCAGACCCAATCCGAGTGAGGGAAGCAGAAGAAAAGTCATTTTTTAAGCTACTTTTTTACCCGGAGCTGATACAGAGCGAAAGGAGGGAGCGAGAGGTGCCTCTCTAGCAGATGGGGGAAGGGCCGTACTGTGAGCAAGTGACACAGGGAGCAGGGAGGGAGAGAGACGAGACGCCAACCAACCAAGCACACTTGTGCTTTAGTACACTAATAGCTGTCATATAGCTAGATTATTTATCATCAAATATGATTACGTAGTACCTGTCTTGACTGCATCAAACTGGGAGAAGCTAGTTAAGATAGCCTGCTAGGCTAATTAAGGCAGCATCCTACAGTTACAAATGACAACCACTCCATTCAGAATATTAAGTAGCAGCCTACCTGTTGGCTTTTGGTCGTTGTAGCCTATCCTTCTCCTTTAACTTATTCCGTCATTTTAATTCCATCTTCCATTGATTAGATATCTCAAAAATGTTGCAACACACGAGGCTCTATGACTATAGCCTATTTCCGCTTTGATGACTCATGGCCAACAACAACAACAAGCTACACGCGCCACGCTCCTCTCTCGTGAAAAGCAATAGCAGCAGCATAAGTTATAGAATTTCTCTCTCTCTACTGCAGCAGTCGAGTTTGGATCTCTTCGGGCCCTTCTGGACAAGTCAGTTACCCAAGACCCGTGACAATCATATCAGCTCCTACCCAGACCTGTGAAATGATTTAGAATTCTGGATCCAGATCTGTTCGGGTCCCGGATCGGGTATAGGTCGATCCGCGAAGACCTGTACCCCACATCTGTCCAATTGATAGGTCTATAGTCTATAGCTCCATAGTCTATAGCTCCATGTATTTCTTTGTGGCAGTGAGAGCCCTAGATACAGTACTGGACCACTAGCCAAGCAACCAGCAGGCCACAGAGAGAACAGCAACAACATCTCTGTGCATCTTTAATAGCACCCTATTCCCTACTGTATATAGTGCACTACTTTTGACCAGTGCCATTTCAGATACAGCCATAGAAACATCTCTGAAATGCAGCTCTGCTCTCCTCTGCTCTGCTCTGCTGCTGTACCATCGCCATGGTTACGTGATTGCGGAGCAAGCGTTGGACGTTGGTAGGTGAATCGTACTGCTGGGTTGGTTGGGTGTAGAGGAGAAGCAGCTGTGTGTGTTGGCTGACTACGTGGGCTGGGCTGGTGCTAGTCTAGTCCAGTGCAAAGCCTATGGCCATAGGCAGTTATTTTGATCCTCTAGCTTGTGTCCTCTGTAGGCTATCATACGTTTGCTATAGGAGGAAGACACGCAAGCACATAGAGTGCAGATCTCTTTGTTTATTACCGCACAATGTCTATTTCCATAAATCACAGATGGATTCACAACGCTCCCTCTCCTCTTTCTCTCACACTGTGTAATTACGCTCCCAGCATCACTTGTTTCTCAGCATCGCTTGTTTCTCTCTACTAAGACAACTTTGCCAAATTTGACTCTCATATTAATTATCCACTGTTTCAATTACCTACCTGAGAGGAATCTATGTGATAATCATTAACCAACACTAGGTTTAAGGATAATTGGTTTGTGTTAGTCAGGTTGGGTTAATCTCAGTGAGATTACTGATATCTGTGGTTTGTGGCCACTCTTGGCTCTGTGAAGACTATACAAGAGGATATTGACACATCTAGACATGACATACAGGCTTTCATAGACTCCAAAACCATCTCTCCACAATGTTTTCAGCTAAGGGAAGCCTGATGAAGAAAATTCAGTTGTGAATATAACACTTTTTGGGTGAAAATTTATTGAGAAAAACAAATGTTTTTAGACAAACAATCTGGGTACTCAGACTAGGTTGTAGATATACAGTATCAGTCAAAAGTTTGGACACCTACTCATTCAAGGGTTTTTCTTAATTTGTACTATTTTCTACATTGTAGAATAATAGTGAAGACATCAAAACTATGAAATAACACATATGGAATCATGTAGTAATCCAAAAAGTGTTAAACAAATCAAAATATATTGCAAATTTGAGATTCTTCAAAGTAGCCACCCTTTGCCTTGATGACAGCTTTGCACACTCTTGGCATTCTCTCAACCAGCTTCAGCTGGAATGCTTTTCCAACAATCTTGAAGGAGTTCCCACATATGCTGTGCACTTGTTGGCTGCTTTTCCTTCACTCTGTGGTCCAACTCATCCCAAACCATCTCAATTGGGTTGAGATCGGATGATTGTGGAGGCCAGGTCTTCTGATGCAGCACTTCATCACTCTCCTTCTTGGTTAAATAGCCCTTACACAGCCTGGAGGTGTGTTGGGTTATTGTCCTCTTGAAAAAGAAATGATAGTCCCACTAAGCACAAACCAGATGGGATGGCGTATCGCTGCAGCATGCTGTGGTAGCCATGCTGGTTAAGTGTGCCTTGAATTCTAACTAAATCACTGACAGTGTCACCGTCAAAGCACCATCACACCACCTCCTCCATGCTTCACGGTGGAAACCACACATGCGGAGATCATCCGTTCATCTACTCTGCGTCTCACAAAGACATGACAGTTGGAACCAAAAATCTCAAAGTTGAACTCATCAGACCAAAGGACAGATTTCCACCGGTCTAATGTCCATTGCTCATGTTTCTTTGCTCAAGCAAGTCTCTTCTTCTTATTGGTGTCCTTTACTAGTGGTTTCTTTGCAGCAATTTGACCATGAAGGCCTGATTCACACAGTCTCCTCTGAATAGTTGATGTTCAGATGTGTCTGTTACTTGAAGTCTGTGAGGCATTTATTTGGGCTGCAATCTGAGGTGCAGTTAACTCTAATGAATTTATCCTCTCCAGCAAAGGTAACTCTGGGTCTTTCTTTTGTGTGGCGGTCCTCATGAGAGCCAGTTTCATCAAAGCGCTTGATGGTTTTTGCGACTGCATTTGAAGAAACTTTTAAAGTTCTTAAAATTTTCCGGATTGACTGACCTTCATGTCTTAAAGTAATCTTTGCTTATTTGAGCTGTTCTTGCCATAATATGGATTTATAGGGCTAATAGGGCTATCTTCTGTATACCACCCCTGCCTTGTCACAACACAACTGATTGGCTGAAACGCATTAAGAAGGAAAGAAATTCCACAAATGAACAAGGCTCACCTGTTAATTGAAATGCATTCCAGGTGACGACTTCATGAAGCTGTTTGAGAGAATGCCAAGGGTGTGCAAAGCTGTCATCAAGGCAAAGGGTTTGATTTGTTTAACATTTTTTCGTTTACTACATTGGAGATGTATTTCACATATACAATGTAGAAAATAGTAAAAATAAAGAAAAACCCTTGAATGAGGGGCTGTGTCCAAATGTTAGACTGGTACTCTACATGCCATCCAAGTTGTCACAGACTCCAAAATAATTACTACACAATTTTTTCAGTTAAGGTAAGCTAGATAAAGCCTCCTGCAGGCTGCCATTAGCAACTCAATTATCTTTATGTGGTGTGGTGTGCAATTTTAAAAGAATTGGTTCAGTTACATCGCTATGCATATGATCTATTAGAAGCAATTATTGGTTCCATGATTGTTTTCCCCAACAACAAAAAATTTCACACGAAGATTGCAGACTGGAAGCTGTGGTATCTCACCGGCCAATAAGAAGCTGCTTGGCTCGGGCTTGGCAGATTTAGAGGAGGGGAGGATCTGTGTTAGGCTGATAGTGAAAGAGACTCATGGAAACACACATACACATCCACACTCTATTTGCATGGGGAAAATCACCTTGTATAGTGCCTTGCAAAAGTATTCACCCCCTTGGTGTTTTTCCCTGTTTTGTTGCATTACAACTTGTAATTTAAATTGATTTTTATTTGGATTTCATGTAATGGACATACACAAAATAGTTCAAATTGGTGAAGTGAAATAAAAAAACTTTTTTCAAAACATAAATACAAATTAAAACGGAAAAGTGGTGCGTGCATATGTATTCACCCCCTTTGCTATGAAGCCCCTAAATTAGATCTGGTGCAACCAATTGCTTTCAGAAGTCACATAATTAGTTAGATTGCACACAGGTGGATTTTATTTAAGTGTCACATGATCTCAGTATATATACACATGTTCTGAAAGGCCCCAGAGTCTGCAACACCACTAAGCAGGGGGCACAACCAAGCAAGCGGCACTATGAAGACCGAGGAACTCTCCAAACAGGTCAGGGACAAAGTTGTGGAGAAGTACAAATCAGGGTTGTGTTATAAAAAAAATATCTGAAACTTTGAACATCCCTCAGAGCACCATTTAAATCCATTATTTAAAAATGGAAAGAATATGGCACTTCAACAAACCTGCCAAGAGCGGGCCGCCCACAAAAACTCACGGACCAGGCAAGGAGGGCATTAATCAGAGAGGCAACAAAGAGAGCAAAGATAACCCTGAAGGAGCTGCAAAGCTCCACAGTGGAGATTGGAGAATCTGTCCATAGGACCACTTTAAGCCGTACACCACATAGAGCTGAGCTTTACGAAAGAGAGGTGAGAAAAAAGCCATTGCTTAAAGAAAAGAATAAGCAAACACGTTTTGTGTTTGCCAAAAGGCATGTGGGAGACTCCCCAAACATATGGAAGACTCTGGTCAGATGAGACTAAAATTGAGCTTTTTGGCCATCAAGGAAAACGCTATGTCTGGCGCAAACCCAACACCTCACATCATCCCGAGAGCACCATCCCCACAGTGAAGCATGGTGGTGGCAGCATCATGCTGTGGTGATGTTTTTCATCGGCAGGGACTGTGAAACTGGTCAGAATTGAAGGAATGATGGATGGCACTAAATACAGGGAAATTCTTGAGGAGAAACCTGTTTCAGTCTTCCAGAGATTTGAGACTGGGACGGAGGTTCACCTTCCAGCAGGACAATGACCCTAAGCATACTGCTAAAGCAACACTCGAGTGGTATAAGGGGAAACATTTAAATGTCTTGGAATGGCCTAGTCAAAGCCCAGACCTCAATCCAATTGAGGATCTTTGGTATGACTTAAAGATTGCTGTACACCAGCGGAACCCATCCAACTTGAAGGAGCTGGAGCAGTTTTGCCTTGAAGAATGGGCACAAATCCCAGTGGCTAGATGTGCCAAACTTATAGAGACATACCCGAAGAGACTTGCAGCTGTAAGGTGGCTCAACAAAGTATTGACTTTTGGGGGGGTGAATAGTTATGCATGCTCAAGTTTTCAGTTTTTTTTGTTTGTTTCACAATAAAAAATATTTTGCATGTTGTGTAAATGAAATGATTCAACCCCCCCCAAAAAAATATAGATTTTAATTACAGGTTATAAGGCAACAAAATAGGAAAGCCTAGTGGTTAGAGCGTTGGGCCAATAACTGAAAGGTTGTTGTATCGAATCCCTGAGCTGACATGGTAAAAATATGTTCTGCCCCTGAGAAAGGCAGTTTTAACCCACTGTTTCCAGGGTGGCCGAAGATATGCATGGTTCTATTTTGGGATGTGTGGTCTATAGAGCTGCAGCACTAGTTTTACCAGGCATAACTCATCCCTCTCTTTCTAATCTGTAGAGAAAAGGTTAATGAACCCAGATGATCACAACACCAGGCTCTAGGGATATGTGTGTGTGTGTGCGTGTGTGAGAGAGGGAGAGAGAGAGATGGCGTGTGTGTGTGAGAGATGACGTGTGTGTGTGTGAGAGAGATGGCTTGTGCGCTGCATATATGTAGGGCTGTCCCTGACTAAAACAATCTTGGTATACCTAGAGTCATCTGTTCTTTCGACCAATCAATCGATTGGTCAAAATTGTATTACTTGTAGGTTTTCATATATAGACACATCCTATGTGTTTTAATCAACTATATGCACTGAGCTTGTCTGATGCTTTAAGGGCCCTGTTTGATTAAATAATTAAGACGCACAAATGACTAGAGGGAGTCATTTGCTGTGTTTTAAACAAATGACAGCGAGTGACTGTGTGACTAGCACCCATTGTTGCTCTCTCCTCCCTACTGCAGCGTCCACCACAAAACATTAACAGTGTTTATTGCGTTGTGTGTGTGTTGCTGAAGCTGCAACATAATTACAGTAATTTCTGACTGAAAAGTTATCTTGCCGAAATCCCTCATTTGTTTAGGAAAAACATTCCCTGTTCCCTCAACCCTTGCTTTCTTTATGTGATACATATGCCTATAGCATATCATAATCACATCAATAAATTGGTTATAACAAACTCTGAACACTGTAAAACATGTGACAGCAAAATAGATGCAGATGACATGACAAACTCGAAACGGGGGAATGTTTGGTTGCTCAGGAGGTAAAGGGGAAGTCAGATGTGTGGAATAAATTTGAGTAGTTGTGGAAAACACTGGATATCAAGGTAATCAGCAAGCGCTGCGTGCATAATGTGTGCTAAACAGGTGCTGTTAGATTACAATAAAACATTTTCTGACCGTTTGGAACAATGTAAACAACACTAAATAAATTATAAGCATACCAAGGAGTATGTTGTAATGTTGTTGTTTTTTGAAAGCCTTTATTACAGCAAAGACCGAACAGTCGCATGCATTTGTGAATGCAATTGCCAAAATGGAACGGTTTGCTAATTATTCAAGTGCCGCATTTATCTAAAAAGAAAAATGAAATGCTTGATTGCATTTCAAATCATGAATGACTCATATGCTGTGTGATGACATGAACAAATGAATGAATGATTTATTTATACAATAGCCTATATAAGTATTGAAATATAGGCTTAAGTTAGTTACGGTATTAAGGCTAAACAGGATGCGGTCTTAGGCCTACAGCTCAATGGTGGTTATACTAAGCCTGCTAATGATAATGACTTTACTTTTTTTTTTATTTTACCTTTATTTAACTAGGCAAGTCAGTTAAGAACAAATTCTTATTTACAATGACGGCCTAGAAAGAGTGGGTTTTGCCCTGTTGATGATGATGATGATGATGATGATGATAATAACAATAAGAAGGAGATCAAGAAAAAGGATTGTTATTATTATAACAATTTTTTCTGACAATTTTGAACAGTGTAAACAACACTAAAGAAATTATAAGTAATACCAGAGAGGCTGTTCTAATGAAAAAAAGTGTAAAGCATAACAAAGGTTAAAAACAGCCGAATTTGTGAAATTGTTTATCCGACATGTTGTGGTCTCGATCGACCAACAGCCTATCGATCAAACAATCGACTGGTTGCGTGAGGCTTGGTGCTATTAAACAAAGACTGAGATCCTGCTTGTGTTGCCTGTTTATCTTATTTCGGTAGATATATATATATATATATATATATATGGTTGATTTATAAAGCCAGGCACATTTAACAGCAACAGCTATCCAACACGGGAGAAAGTGCATTTGTATAATATCATTTTTATTTGTGTTGCACCGTTGTCCTTACATAATATAACCATATACAATTTCAGTAGCACGTCTTAGACTGATGGACCGTGCCATCCCAACGGCCTCCACAGTGGATCAGTACACTCGAATCAGACAGGTGTCTTGTAGGCTACACCATGACCATTTTCTTTCTTTTATTTCTGCTGCTCGCAATCTCGATTGACCAACAGCCTATCGAACCAAACAATCGACCAGTTGACTCATTGGGGTTCAGACCTAGTGCCTGTGTGTGTATGTTTGCTTGTTCCTGTGTACTAGTGTGTGTCTATCCATACACCTGTATCCTGCTATTAATGGTCAAACACCTTTATCTCACCCTCCCATGGACTGGGCTTCACCTAGTATGGCTGTATCCCTGCTTTCTGGTCCTCTGTTCTCTATTGTCCCTCTGTCTCTCTGGTTCCTGTGTCCAGTCAGTGTGATGTTCAGTGCCTGTGTCATCTCTCTCTCTCTCTCTGTGTGTGTTTGTGATGCTCATGCCACCTTGCCTCTGTAGTGGCTGAATGATCACAGGCTACAGCCCCTCTCTCTCGCCTGACGATACACTTTGACAGATGACATGGTCCTACCGTGAGAGAGGGAGGGAGGGAGGGAGGGAGGGAGGGAGGGAGGGAGGGAGAGTGTGTGTGTGTTTGTGCGGAGCTAGGAACAGTACACCTTGGGACTTTTCACTCTGCCTATTTAACCCACATAATCTGACTGCTCACCTATAACTGTTCTTCTGTTCATTATGCCCGTAACACACTCTTACTAACACGTTCTTCCTCTCAGCAAAAGGCTTTTATTATTACATATGAACTACACCCTGGGTTTGTGTGTCATGTCGACTCATAGAAATATAACTTATTCTAGCTTTGTGGTGTCTACTGCTGATGACGTCAAACTGAGTGGTGGCCTAGTGACTTGTCTTAGTAAAGAGTGTGTAGGGGAGAGAGGTAGAGTGAGTGTGTGGCTGAATAAAGCAGAGAGCACTCTGGCTGTGAGAGAGAACACTGTGTAGGAGACTCAGATTTCCCAATATAACAAAATCATATTTGCTGTGCTTCCCTCGCAATGGAAATTCACTTCTATGGCATTGTCCTGTCAGAGCAGGCTTCAGTTCCTCCAGTGACCACAGGGGGAGCTGTTGATTTGTGGAACAAGTAGTACAGACGAATAGAAACACTGTGCCTTCTTTCTTGTACCCTTGTTCATGCATACTCTGAGTTAGCCCCAATTCCACATCAACCCCCTTACCCCAAGATACTTGTACACACTCCTATACAACTGTCTCCCCTACCCTCACCTCACTTGAACAGAACAATGTTAAACTGGCAGTTAAGACGAGATGGGAAGGGTCTGATTTGTATTAAGGCAGTGGTCACCAAGTCGAGATCTACCGCTCAGATTAAAAAAAACTAAAACATGACTTAATAAAAATAGCTCTGTAGGAATGAGGTTTGTGCTGTAGGTCTAATACATTATCACAGCATATTGGCTATGATTGGCCTGCCAATATTGTTCTTCTCAGACCATATTATATTTCAAAACTCGTGCTTTGGTAACAAAATAGATCAGTTGTATCACTTGCTAGGTATAGCTGAGCATAAATTGAAATAATTAGCTTTTTTATTTTACTGGACTGATACCTGTATCTGATGGTCAGTCTCAGCGGAGGAAAGGAGAGAGCAGCAGAGTGTCTGCTTCTCACGGCCCCTGCTCTCTCCTTTCCTCTGGTGAGACTGACCAGAGAGAGGGGACACAGTCTTCCACCTGATGGTGAAACTCGAGTCGCACCACTTTATTTCTGTCTCATGCACGAATTGATGGGGTTTGCATGACCAGAAAAAATGAAATATTCTTCGAAATTAAAATAGACACGAAGAGCTGCTAATAATAAAAAACGCAACATATTCATACACTTGGCTACTTCATTCATTGCAGCTGCAGTGCTGCTTGTAGCACGAGTGGAAGTAGGGATTAGCATATTTGATGTTTTGTAAAAGTGTTGGAGAACAAAACTGTGACAATGCTGAATAAAAACTTAAACATGAACTCACTCATAGAAACAGCAGCTCTTTGCTGTATTCTTTGATAGTTTCGTGGAAGCTGTAGGCACGTTGATATGAGCTATCCGATTGGCCAGCACAGTAGGCGCACTTGATTTAGCTCTCCTGGTCTGCCGGGTAGGCGGAGTTTATCCCTTCAGACAAATTAAACGGTTAAAAATGGGAAGACTTTGCCTACCCGGGGTGCAGGGCTTCTGAATCAAGTGGACCTACCGCCAACAGCGCAAGACGAATACAAATAAATAGAGAGGAGCGCAAGGCTATATCGTTGGCTTTTCTACAGAAATGTTTGGTAATCGACTGGTTGGTGACCACTGTATTAAGGGCTCCTGAAAAGGCTCTCCTGTCTTTGAACAATCCATCCAGCCATTCCTTCTCCCTGTCCTTTAGAGCCTGTCTTCAGCAGTTTGTCTCTTCTCCCTTTTTACCTGAGGGCGGCTGCTGCTCACCTCCCCTGGTGTTACCTGTCAGAGAAGCCACTGAGGGGACACACACCTGATAGGCGGCAGGCCAGTGATGTGTATAAAGAGATAGTGGTTCGTCAGGTGTGTGTGAGTAGTAGAGTGTGATTAATCAGTATCGTCTCTCTCTAGAGTTCCACTGTGTTGCAGTTGTCAAGAATGTGTCAAACCCTACATACAGCCCTCCCTACAGCCCACACCATATCTGTCATACACTCCTCATGTTCCCCACGCCTCACCTAATCTCATTATATGTTCATGATCCCATATGGCACCCATCAGCGTGATAACAGATTATATTACACCTGGTCTAAATTAACCCAGGTCGACACATGATGGACATATAGAGGTAATTAGAAGGACGTATGGTTAACAAGGCAACAAATTATTGTATTTTTTCATTCGCTGTATGTAATGGGTCGAGCTTATACAGTGAGGGGAAAAAGGTATTTGATCCCCTGCTGATTTTGTATGTTTGCCCACTGACAAAGAAATGATCAGTCTATCATTTTAATGGTAGGTTTATTTGAACAGTGAGAAACAGGATAACAACACAAAAATCCAGAAAAACGCATGTCAAAAATGTTATAAATTGATTTGCATTTTAATGAGGGAAATAAGTATTTGACCCCTCTGCAAAACATGACTTAGTGCTTGGTGGCAAAAACCTTATTGGCAATCACAGAGGTCAGACGTTTCTTGTAGTTGGCCACCAGGTTTGCACACATCTCAGGAGGGATTTTGCCCCATTCCTCTTTGCAGATCTTCTCCAAGTCATTAAGGTTTCGAGGCTGACATTTGGCAACTCAAACCTTCAGCTCCCTCCACAGATTTTCTACGGGATTAAGGTCTGGAGACTGGTTAGGCCACTCCAGGACCTTAATGTGCTTCTTCTTGAGCCACTCCTTTGTTGCCTTGGCCGTGTGTTTTGAGTCATTGTCATGCTGGAATACCCATCCACGACCCATTTTCAATGCTCTGGCTGAGGGAAGGAGGTTCTCACCCAAGACTTGACAGTACATGGCCCCATCCATCGTCCCTTTGATGCGGTGAAGTTGTCCTGTCCCCTTAGCAGAAAAACACCCCCAAAGTATAATGTTTCCAGCTCCATGTTTGACGGTGGGGATGGTGTTCTTGGGGTCATAGGCAGCATTCCTCCTCCTCCAAACGCATCGAGTTGAGTTGATGCCAAAGAGCTCCATTTTGGTCTCATCTGACCACAACACTTTCACCCAGTTGTCCTCTGAATCATTCAGATGTTCATTGGCAAACTTCAGACGGGCATGTATATGTGCTTTCTTGAGCAGGGGGACCTTGCGGTCGCTGCAGGATTTCAGTCCTTCACAGCGTAGTGTGTTACCAATTGTTTTCTTGGTGACTATGGTCCCAGCTGCCTTGAGATCATTGACAACATCTTCCCGTGTAGTTCTGGGCTGATTCCTCACCGTTCTCATGATCATTGCAACTCTACAAGGCGAGATCTTGCATGGAGCCCCAGGCCGAGGGAGATTGACAGTTCTTTTGTGTTTCTTCCATTTGCGAATAATCGCACCAACTGTTGTCACCTTCTCACCAAGCTGCTTGGCGGTGGTCTTGTAGCCCATTCCAGCCTTGTGTATGTCTACAATCTTGTCCCAGACATCCTTGGAGAGCTCTTTGGTCTTGGCCATGGTGGAGAGTTTGGAATCTGATTGATTAATTGCTTCTGTGGACAGGTGTCTTTTTTACAGGTAACAAACTGAGATTAGGATCACTCCCTTTAAGAGTGTGCTCCTAATCTCAGCTCGTTACCTGTATAAAAGACACCTGGGAGCCAGAAATCTTTCTGATTGAGTGGGGGTCAAATACTTATTTCCCTCATTAAAATGCAAATCAATTTATAACATTTTGGACATGCGTTTTTCTGGATTTTTTTGGTTGTTGTTATCCTGTCTCTCACTGTTCAAATCAACCTACCATTAAAATTTTAGACTGATCATTTCTTTGTCAGTGGGCAAATATACAAAATCAGCAGGGGATCAAATACTTTTTTCCCTTACTGTAGGTCCTTATGGGAAACGTGTTGCTCTTGAGAAGATGCATATACAGTTGAAGTCGGAAGTTTACATACACTTAGGTTGTAGTCATTAAAACTTGTTTTTCAACCACTCCACAAATTTCTTGTTAGCTATAGTTTTGGCAAGTCATCTACTTTGTGCAAGACACAAGTCATTTTTCCAACAATTGTTTACAGACAGATTATTTCACTTATAATTCCAGTGGGTCAGAAGTTTACATACACTAAGTTGACTGTGCCTTTAAACAGCTTGGAAAATTCCAGAAAATTATGTCATAGCTTTAGAAGCTACTGATAGGCTAATTGACATCATTTGAGTCAATTGGAGGTGTACCTGTGGATGTATTTCAAGGCCTTCCTTCAAACTCAGTGCTCTTTGCGTGACATCATGGGAAAATCAAAAGAAATCAACCAAGTCTGGTTCATCCTTGGGAGAAATTTCCAAACGCCTGAAGGTACCACGTTCATCTGTACAAACAATAGTGCGCAAGTTTTTATACCATGGGACCACGAAGCCATCATACCGCTCAGAATAGAGACGTGTTCTATCTCCTAGAGATGAACGTACTTTGGTACGAAAAGTGAAAATCCCAGAACAACAGCAAAGGACCTTGTGAAGATGCTGGAGGAAACAGGTACAAAAGTGTCTATATCCACAGTAAAACGTGTCCTATATCGACATAACCTGAAAGTCTGCTCAGCAAGGAAGAAGCCACTGCTCCAAAACCACCATAAAAAAGCCAGACTACGGTTTGCAACTGCACATGGGGACAAAGATCGTACTTTTTGGAGAAATGTCCTCTGGTCTGATGAAATAAAAATAAAACTGGTTGGCCGTAATGACCATCGTTATGTTTGGAGGAAAAAGGTGGAGGGTTGCAAGCCGAAGAACACCATCCCAACCATAAAGCACAGGGGTGGCAGCATCATGTTGTGGGGGTGCTTTGCTGCAGGAGGGACTGGTGCACCGCACAAAATTGATGGCATCATGAGGATAGAAAATTATGTGGATATATTGAAGCAACATCTCAATACATCAGTCAGGAGGTTAAAGCTTGGTCGCAAATGGGTCTTCCAAATGGACAGTGTCCCCAAACATACTTCCAAAGTTGTGGCAAAATGGCTTCAGGACAACAAAGTCAAGGTATTGGAGTGGCCATCACAAAGCCTTGACCTCAATCCTATATAAAATTTGTTGGCAGAACTGAAAAAGCATGTGCGAGCAAGGATGCCTACAAACTTGACTCAGTTACACCAGCTCTGTCAGGAGGAATGGGCCAAAATTCACCCAACTTATTGTGGGAAGCTTGTGGAAGGCTACCCGAAACGTTTAACCCAAATTTAACAATTTTAAGGCAATGCTCCAAAATACTAATTGAGTGTATGTAAACTTCTGACCCACTGGGAATGTGGAGCTGAAATAAATCATTCTCTCAACTATTTTTCTGACATTTCACATTCTTAAAATAAATTGGTGATCCTAACTGACCTAAGACAGGGACTTTTTACTAGGATTAAATGTCAGGGATTGTTAAAAACTGAGTTTTAATATATTTGGCTAAGGTGTATGTAAACTTCTGACTTCAACTGCATATGTACAAAATGTCCATGACTGTAACACAAATGGGACAGGAGATACGTTTGGAATTTGGTGTCTGCGATATCGTATGTGACTAAAGAACATAAGTATTAGGGTTTAATATTTTCCAGGTACTTTACAAATGTTACATCCCGAGAATAATTCACCTTTCTTCTGGGTAACCCGGTATTTCCCTCCAAAACCGGAAGTGTCATCCAAAGCATTTGAAATCATATAAATATGTCCGGATTTTATTAGGGCTTTGATCAGCATGAAAATTCGAACCTGATGCTTCCCGAGCCTGATGAGACATATATTAAATACATTTTTTGAGCCCTACATTAACCACATTTAATGAGCCCGATCCCAAAAAAGCCCAAATGTTCTTGCTGTTATCCAATGCATATACGATATAGGCTACTGCACATTACGCACGACAGAAAAACATACAATTCCAAAGATATATGCTCTCTTGGGTACATAAATGAAACTAGCTCCAGTAGGCTAATCTTTTGGAGTGTGAACTGTATTACTGTATTGAATTATATGGACTGGAATTACGCACATCGTTCAAACCATGGGCCTGAATAAATAACTGCTATAGCCTACCGCCATCGCAGGTTCGCTCTTCTTTTGGTTTCTGTGTTTAACATTCATCAAAAATTAGCTTGCGTCCCTCTTTGAATTGTCTATTGGTATAAGAAATGGCAAAAGAGCTAAGTAGTGTTTTTTTTTATGAGAGGCCAGCGGAGCACAGGTGCTTGCGTATTGCGCATGAGACAGAGGCTAAGCTTATGCATAACCCATCATTATTTAGCTAAATAAAAGGCTAATACTACATTGAATGTATTACCCGAAAGAAGTAGGCTAGGACATCTATATATAGGGTTATATATCAATCTAGAACAGGATTATCTATTTTGGATGCACTTTAAATGGAGAGAGAGAGAAAGACTGAGAGAGTAGTCACACGTGCATTGATTTAAAGCAACGATATTCAAGTGATTTTAAAAAATCTGCAGCTGCAATTAGAAAATATGTCTTTGCAATTAGAAAATAATGTGATGCCAGATGGAGATGGGTAAATTAGACACGACTCCAGTCTTTATATTACTGTAGCATAGGCTATGCTGCAGCAAATGCAGACAGGCCTACCTATCACAAGAAAAGAAAGTTAACATGAGATGATAGGTGTACATGCATTGTGAACTGCGTTGCATACGGCGATGGGCTGCCTGTCCCCACCCTGAGTGTTGATTCATCATGCAGAGGCCGTAGCAAAGCCAGATTTAGACATCACATATAATTTAGCAGGTCTGTTTCATGCTATGCTGTTCATATAGATAATTGATTATAATTTACGGGTTTCTCAGTTATTTATCCTGGTCAAAGGGAGTGGTTTTGGGTGGTAAATCTCATTCAACCCTAGTACGTATGTACACTACCGTTCAAAAGTTTGGGGTCACTTAGAAATGTCCTTGTTTTTGAAAGAAAATCACTTTTTTTGTCCATTAAAATAACATAACATTTATCGGAAATGCAGTGTAGACATTGTTAATGTTGTAAATGACTATTGTAGCTTGAAACTGTAGATTTTTTTTTATGGAATATCTACATAAGCATACAGAGGCCCATTATCAGCTAACATCACTCCTGTGTTCCAATGGCATGTTGTGTTAGCTAATCCAAGTTTATCATTTTCAAAGGCTAATTGATCATTAGAAAACCCTTTTGCAATTATGTTAGCACAGCTGTTTCTGATTTAAAGAATGCTTCTTTAAATCAGCACAACAGTTTTCAATCTGGCCTTCTATAGAATAGTTGAGTATCTGGAGCATCAGCATTTGTTGGTTTGATTACAGGCTTGATTACTAGACGTTGGAGCGTTGGACTAGTAACCGAAAGGTTGCTAGATCAAATCCCAGAGCTGACAAGGTAAAAATCTGTTGTTCTGCCCCTGAGCAAGGCAGTTAACCCACTGTTCCTAGGCCGTCATTGAAAATAACAATTTGTTCTTAGCTGACTTGCCTAGTTAAATAAGGGTACAATAAATACAATTTTTTTGCCAGAAACAAAGAACTTTCTTCTGAAACTCGTCAGTCTAATCTTGTTCTGAGCAATGAAGGCTATTCCATGCGAGAAATTGCCAAGAAACTGAAGATCTCGTACAACGCTGTGTACTACTCCCTTCACAGAACAGAACAAACTGGCTCTAACCAGAATAGAAAGAGGAGTGGGAGGCCCCGGTGCACAACTGAGCAAGAGGACAAGTACATTAGTGTCTAGTTTTAGAAACAGACGCCTCACAAGTCCTCAACTGACAGCTTCATTATATAGTACTCGCAAAACACCAGTTTCAACGTCAACAGTGAAGAGGTGACTCCGGGATACTGGCATTCTAGGCAGAGTTCCTCTGTCCAGTGTCTGTTTTCTTTTGCCCATCTTAATCTTTTATTTTTATTGGCCAGTCTGAGATATGGCTTTTTCTTTGCAACTCTGCCTAGAAGGCCTGCATCCCAAAGTCGCCTCTTCACTGTTGACGTTGAGACTCGTGTTTTGTGGGTACTATTTAATGAAGCTGCCATTTGAGGACTTGTTCTTTGTTTCTAGCCATTTTGAGCCTGTAATCAAACTCACAAATGCTAATGCTCCAGATTCTCAACTAGTCTAAAGTAGGCCAGTTGTATTGCTTCTTGAATCACAACAACCGTTTTCAGCTGTGCTAACATAATTGCAAAAGGGTTTTCTAATGATCAGTTGGCCTTTTAAAATGATAAACTTGGATTACCTAACACAATTTTCCATTGGAACACAGGAGTGATGGTTGCTGATAATGGGCCTCTGTACGCCTATGTAGATATTCCATTTAAAAAAATCTGCCGTTTCCAGCTACAAACATTAACAATGTCTACACTATTTCTGATAAATTTTATGTTATTTTAATGGACAAAATTGTGCTTTCCTTTCAAAAACAAGCACATTTCTAAGTGACCACAAACATTTGAACGGTAGTGCACGTACGAATGAACGAACGGACAGAGTCTGGGGGGGTGTAAATGGTTAAATCAGTGAGGTATGTTCCAACTGTCATTCAGGTGTTAATACACTTAACCCACAGATGGACTTCATTGCTGATGTATAGCTTCATAATCTGTACTGTATTTCAATGGCTTTTGAAGATATTATGCATGGTTTAAATGATAGGTCTATGTGCAGAGAACATACTGAAAGAGTAAGATGACACAAAAATGATCATTTATTTTTTATTTTTATATAGATTAGTACTGTATATTTGAATGACTGTGGAGAGTAGATGTGGTTGAATGACTGGTTGTAGATGTAAGAACCAACATTCTGCATAACCACAGCAACTCGCCCAAGCCTCCCTCATTTCTTCTTTACCCATATCCAGACAGCTGATGTTCTGAAAGAGCTGCAAAATCTGGACTCCTACAAATCAGCCGGGCTAGACAATCTGGACCCTCTTTCTAAAATTATCTGCCAAAATTATTGCAACCCCTATTACTAGTCTGTTCAACCTTTCTTTCGTATCGTCTGAGATTCCCAAAGATTGGAAAGCTGCCGCGATCATCCCCCTCTTCATAGGGGGAGACAATCTAGACCCAAACTGCTACAAACCAATATCTATCCTACCCTGCCTTTCTAAGGTCTTCGAAAGCCAAGTTAACAAACAAATTACCAACAATTTCGAATCCCACCGTACCTTCTCCACTATGCAATCTGGTTTCAGAGCTGGTCATGGGTGCACCTCAGCCACGCCCGAGGTCCTAAACGATATCATAACCGCCATCGATAGGAGACATTACTGTACAGCCGTATTCATCGACCTGGCCAAGGCTTTCGACTCTCTCAATCACCACATTCTTATCGGCAGACTCAACAGCCTTGGTTTCTCAAATGACTGCCTCGCCTGGTTCACCAACTACTTCTCTGATAGAGTTCAGTGTTCAAATCGGAGGGCCTGTTGTCCGGACCTCTGGCAGTCTATGGGGATGCCACAGGGTTCAATTCTCGGGCCGACTCTTTTCTCTGTATACAGCAATGATGTCACTCTTGCTGCTGGTGATTCTCTGATCCACCTCTACGCAGACGACACCATTCTGTATACTTCTGGCCCTTCTTTGGACACTGTGTTAACTAACCTCCAGACGAGCTTCAATGACATACAACTCTCCTTCCGTTGCCTCCAACTGCAACTTAAATGCAAGTAAAACTAAATGCATGCTCTTCAACCGATCGCTGCCCACCCGTCCAGCATCACTACTCTGGACGGTTCTGACTTAGAATATGTGGACAACTACAAATACCTAGGTGTCTGGTTAGACTGTTTCGCAACAAAGCATCCTTCACTCATGCTGCCAAACATACCCTTGTAAAACTGACCATCCTACCGATCATCGACTTCGGCGATGTAATTTACAAAATAGCCTCCAACACTACTCAACAAATTGGATGCAGTCTATCACAGTGCCATCCGTTTTGTCACCAAAGCCCCATATACTGCCGACCATTGCGGCCTGTACGTTCTCGTTGGCTGGCCCTCGCTTCATACCCGTCGCCAAACCCACTGGCTCCATGTCATCTACAAGTCTCTGCTAGGCAAAGCCCCGCCTTATCTCAGCTCACTGGTCACCATAGCAGCACCAACCCGTAGCATGCGCTCCAGCAGGTATATCTCACTAGTCACACCCAAAGCCAATTCCTCCTTTGGCCACCTTTCCTCCCAGTTCTCTGCTGCCAATGACTGGAACAAACTGCATAAATCACTGAAGCTAGAGACTCATATCTCCCTCACTAGCTTTAAGCACCAGCTGTCAGAGCAGTTTACAGATCACTGCACCTGTACATAGCCCATCTTTAAATAGCCCATCCAACTACCTCGTCCTCATACTGTATTTATTTATTTATTTATCTTGTTCCTTTGCACCCCAGTATCTCTACTTGCACATTCATCTTCTGCACATCAATCACTCCAGTGTTTAATTGGTATATTGTAATTACTTCGCCACCATGGCCTACTTATTGATGTTTTCTACTGTATTATTGACTATGTTTGTTTATTCCATGTGTAACTCTGTTGTTGTATGTGTCGAACTGCTTTGCTTTATTCTTTGCCAGGTCGCAGTTGTAAATGAGAACTTGTTCTCAACTAGCCTACCTGGTTAAATAAAGGTGAAATTAAAAAAATGATGTAAGTAATGTTTGTGTGAATGTGGTGGAGAGAAAATTGACGCGTTAACAGGTGTTGTTAGAGAGACCCTCCATGAAGCGCTGAGAACAACCATCTGTACCACTACACTTCGTCAAGGAGAGAAAGACTCCTCAGGCTCTCTTCAAGAACATCTTTCTCTTATTTTTTCCTTGTTTAATAGAAGGCCCCTGCTGTGATGCTGATAGACCCAATTCACTCTCTTTTTCACTCTCTCTCTCTCGGTACAGAGGAGGAGGTGGAGAACTTTGACGTGTCCAGCTTGCAGGAGGAGACTTTGCGGAACATCGAGGCTGACAGTTTCTGGTGCATGAGCAAGCTGTTGGACGGCATTCAGGTATATGGATTCTCCTTTCCGCTGTTTACATTCACTGAGTGCCTGTGTGTGTGTGCTTGTATGTGTGTACCACCGCCCCAGGAGAGAACGGTTAGGCGTGTGTATATTTATGTGAATGTGGAGTAGTAGTTCCAGGGGTGCAGCTATGATGCATTGTGTGTGTTGATTTGGCCACACACATGAATACATACAGGTTTAGTCACAATAGAGTCCCCTGTGTGTAGGTTAGTTGTTCCCTCCCACTTTCCCTCTCTGTTCCATCTCTTCAGAATTAGAGTGTGTGAATGGTACATATTCTCTCTCTGCACTGTACCGTAGCCAGATACAGCCTTTTACCCGTCAGCCTGGTGGCGGGCAGCGTTGAGCATATCACCCAGGGAACTGGTCCGCCTCCTCACTTTCTCGCTCTCTTTGTCGCTTATTGATTTACAGCCATAGCATTAGAGCCGTGTGTGTGTGTGTGCGTGTGCGCCCGTATGTGTGAGAATGCGAGTGTGTGTTTGGCCTTGATGTAATTGGCCCCATATACAGAGGTAGCTAGGCAGTGGAAGAAGGCAGGTAGGTGGCAAGGCTATATTATCCATACAGCCATTCATCAGTGTGTTCAGAGCGGAGTGCTGCTGCTAGCCACACGCCCGACACGGTTCCCGGGTGGTGCCCGCTTCCACCATTTTGTCTCGCTGTGTTTTTTTCTAAACACTCGCTAGGGATGAAATGTTGTGTAATTACACCAGGGAACCAGGGTGCTGACTTGAACTAGTTCTCTCTCTCTCTCTCTCTTTCTCTCTCATTCTTTGCTTTATTGGCATGAAATACAATTTGTAGATATTGACAAAGCAGGATTTAAGTAAGTACATTACATATGGGCAGTATTTCAGTAAGTACATTACAATGCAATGAGGATGCATTTACTTAACCTTTATTTTATCAAGGAGTCATACTGAGACCAAGGTCTCTTTTACAGATGAGCCCTGAATTACATACATTACAGAAAATACACACATCGATATAAATAGAAAATTCAAGCAGAAAGAAAAACACAGACATAAAAAAACAAATGCATTCATCAGTGATACAGTCCTCAATCAGCTTTCTGAATTGCACTCGAGGCACCAAAACATCAAATTGAAGAACATTTTGAAGATTTTAAAACAAATAAGGCTGCATGAACTTAAAGCTGATTTACCGAACTCAGTAGAGACCAAAGGAATTTCCAAAGTTATCCCTGAAACCGGGTGTGGTAACTAGTATGTCTAAAGTTTAGTAAAGATGTTAGGTACAGTGGTACTTTTTGTAAAAGGGATTTATAAATTAAAACATAGCAATGTATCAACCTACGTGACATCAAATAGGGCCAGCCAACTTTCTGGTAGAGAATGCCTTGATGAGCACTAAAATTGTCACCTGTAATATAGCTCAGTGCGCTATGATAAACTGCAACTAACTGCTTTAATGAAGTGGCAGCTGTGTTCATATACAGTTGAAGTCGGATGTTTACATACACTTAGGTTGGAGTCATTAAAACTAATTTTTCAACCACTCCACAAATTTCTTGTTAACAACTATAGTTTTGGCAAGTCGGTTAGGACATCTACTTTGTGCCTGACACAAGTAATTTTTCCAACAATTGTTTATAGACAGATTATTTCACTTATAATTAGAGGTTGACCGATTATGATTTTTCAACGCTGATACCGATTATTGGAGGACCAAAAAAGCTGATACCGATTAATCGGACGATTTTCTTTATTATTATTTTATTATTATTTTTTTATTATTATTATTTTTTTATGCATTTGAAATAGTGACAATTACAACAATACTGAATGAACAGTTATTTTAACTTAATATAATACATAAATAAAATAAATTTAGCCTCAAATAAATAATGAAACATGTTCAATTTGGTTTAAATAATGCAAAAACAAAGTGTTGGTGAAGAAAGTAAAAGTGCAATATGTGCCATGTAAAAAAGCTAACGTTTAAGTTCCTTGCTCAGAACATGAGAACATATGAATGCTGGTGGGTCCTTTTAACATGAGTCTTCAATATTCCCAGGTAAGACGTTTTAGGTTGTAGTTATTATAGGACTATTTCTCTCTTTACGATTTGTATTTCATATACCTTTGACTATTAGATGTTCTTATAGGCACTTTAGTATTGCCAGTGTAACAGAATAGCTTCCGTCCCTCTACTCGCCCCTACCTGGGCTCGAACCAGGAACACATCGACAACAGCCACCCTCGAAGCATCGTTACCCATCGCTCCACAAAAGCCGCGGCCCTTGCAGAGTAAGGGGAACAACTACTCCAAGTCTCAGAGCGAGTGACGTTTGAAACGCTGTTAGCGCGCACCCCACTAACTAGCTAGCCATTTCACATCGGTTACACCAGCCTAATCTCGGGAGTTGATAGGCTTGAAGTCATAAACAGCTCAATGCTTGAAGCACAGCAAAGAGCTGCTGGCAAACACACAAAAGTGCTGTTTGAATGAATGCTTACGAGCCTGCTGCTGCCTACCATCGCTCAGTCAGACTGCTCTATCAAATATCAAATCATAGACTTAATTATAATATAATAACACACAGAAATACGAGCCTTTGGTCATTAATATGGTCGAATCTGGAAACTATCATTTCGAAAACAAAACGTTTATTCTTTCAGTGAAATACGGAACCGTTCCGGATGGCATCCCTAGGTCTAAATATTGCTGTTACATTGTAAAACCTTCAATGTTATGTCATAATTATGTACAATTCTGCCAAATTAATTACCGTCTTTGTTAGGAATACATTTACTTCACACAGTTCGCAACGAGCCAGGTGGCCCAAACTGCTGCATATACCCTGACTGCTTACATGGAACGCAAGAGAAGTGACACAATTTCCCTAGTTATAAGAAATTCATGTTAGCAGGCAATATTAACTAAATATGCAGGTTTAAAAATATATACTTGTGTATTGATTTTAAAGAAAGGCATTGATGTTTATGGTTCGGTTCACATTGGTGCAACGACAGTGCTTTTTTCACGAATGCGCTTGTTAAATCATCACCCGTTTGGCGAAGTAGGCTGTGATTCAATGAGAAATTAACAGGCACCGCATCGATTATATGCAATGCTGGACATGCTTGATAAACTAGTAATATCATCAACCATGTGTATTTAACTAGTTTTGATGTTTTATTGTTTTATATAAGTTAAGTTTAATGCTAGCTAGCAACTTACCTTGGCTTCATGCTGCCCTTGCGTAACAGGTCGTCAGCCTGCCACGCAGGCTCCTCATGGAGTGCAGTGTAAGGCAGGTGGTTAGAGCGTTGGACTAGTAACTGGAAGGTTGCAAAAACGAATCCCCGAGCTGTCGTTCTGCCCCTGAACAAGGCAGTTAACCCATCGTTCCTAGGCCGTCATTGAAATAAGAATGTGTTCTTAACTGACTTGCCTAGTTAAATAAAGGTGTAAAAAAAAATATGTATATCGGCCACAATCGGTGCCCAAAAATACCGATTACCGATTGTTATGAAAACTTGACATCTGCCCTAATTAATCGTCCCTTCCGATTTAATCAGTCGACCTCTACTTATAATTCACTGTATCACAATTTCAGTGGGTCAGACATTTACATACACTTCTGATAGGCTAATTGACATCATTTGAGTCAATTGGAGGTGTACCTGTGGATGTATTTCAAGGCCTACCTTCAAACTCAGTGCCTCTTTGCGTGACATCATGGGAAAACCAAAAGAATCAACCAAGACCTCAGAAAAAATATTGTAGACCTCCACAAGTCTGGTTCATCCTTGGGAGCATTTTCCAAATGCCTGAGGGTACCACGTTCATGTGTACAAACAATAGTACGCAAGTATAAACACCATGGGACCATGCAGCCGTCATACCGCTCAGGATGGAGACGCGTTCTGTCTCCTACAGATGAACGTACTTTGGTGCGAAAAGTGCAAATCAATCCCAGAACAGCAAAGGACCTTGTGAAGATGCTGGAGGAAATAGGTACAAAGTATCTATATCCACAGTAAAACGAGTCCTATATCGACATAACCTGAAAGGCCGCTCAGCAAGGAAGAAGCCACTGCCCCAAAACCACCATAAAAAAGCCAGACTACGGTTTGCAACTGCACATGGGGACAAAGATCATACTTTTTGAAACAGAAATAGAAGTGTTTGGCCATAATGACCATTGTTTTGTTTGGAGGAAAAAGGGGGAGGCTTGCAAGCCGAAGAACACCATCCCAACCGTGAAGCACGGGGGTGGCAGCATCATGTTGTGGGTGTGCTTTGCTGCAGGAGGGACTGGTGCACTTCACAAAATAGATCGCATTATGAGGACGGAAAATGATGTGGCTATATTGAAGCAACATCTCAAGACATCAGTCAGGAAGTTAAAGCTTTGTCGCAAATGGGTCTTCCAAATGGACATTGACCCCAAGCATATTTCCAGAGTTGTGGCAAAATGGCTTAAGGACAACAAATCAAGGTATTGGAGTGGCCATCACAAAGCCCTGACCTCAAGCCTTTAGAAAATGTGGGGGCAGAACTGAAAAAGCGTGTGCGAGCAAGGAGGCCTACATACCTGACTCAGTTACACCAGCTCTGTAAGGAGGAATGAGCCAAAATTCACCCAACTTATTGTGGGAAGCTTGTGGAAGGCTAACCGACACGTTTGACCCAATTTAAACAATTTAAAGGCAATTCTACTAAACGCTAATTGAGTGTATGTAAAGTTCTGACCGACTGGGAATGTGATGAAAGAAATTGATGAAAGAAATAAATCATTCTCTCTACTATTATTCTTTCATTTCACATTCTTAAAATAAAGTGGTGATCCTAAATGATCTAAGACAGGGACTTTTTACTAGGATTAAATGTCAGGAATTGTGAAAAACTGAGTTTAAATGTAGTTGGCTAAAGTGTATGTAAACTTCCGACTTTAACTGTCGACGTTGCCGCTGTAGTCTAGGACTGATAGAAACATCGACTGAATAATCTGTTTTCTACTATTTAGCGAGTGGCAGGACCTATTTCTATAGAAGAAGCCCATTTTTATTTTGGTGATTTATTTTTTATTTATTTAAAATTTGCCGGTATTTCTTTTAGGGGGTATTCTCAGCTTCTTAACTAACTCATCAATATGCTTTTTTTTTAAATAATGAAATACAGTTCATTTGAGTAGTAACAATAATAGTACATATAATCATGTATACAGGTACAACACTACTGTTGTTGTATTGTGTAATCTTCAATAGATACCTTTTAAGATTCTAAAAGAAAAAGAAAGAATGGCAAATAAATAAACAACAAAATGTACATGCATGATGGTTACTATTTATTACTTATAAGTTATATACAATGTATATACTACACGGAATTAATGGTCATGGGATGTCGACCAGGCTATGGCAATCATATACATACTGTATCTCTCGCTCGCTCTTTCTCTCCTCTCACCTCGCTCAACTCGCTTACTTCTATCATCTCTCTCCTCTCGTCGTCTTTTCTGTGCTCTTTGTATCTGTCATTCAGATGGCGGTCTCTCCTCTCCTTCACTCCAGTCTCACTCTACTCCAGAGAGGGCCATTTGTATGCTGGTGACTCACCTCTCTTCAGAGGCAGCAGTACATTAGGATGCACTCCCAGCCAGCCAACCTTTTGTGCTGTTTTGTCCCTAATTACCGCAGTAACTTGTATGTACATTCTCACAGGCACTTATGATTTTCTTCAACTTTTCTTCACATGTAGACTCAGTTATAACCCAGGAATATTCATATATATTCGCTTTTACTCAGTGTTTAGAGGAGTTTGTGTGTGTCTGTGTGGGGCTGTGTCTGTGTGGGGCTGTGTCTGTGTGTGTGTGAGAGACAGGGACTGCCTCTGATTATTGCAGTAGAAAGGAATGCTTACTTTGAAGATTATCGGACACCATAGCATTCTTAAATCTCCATGGAAAGACATAAGATCGTGATGTACATATCATAATAGGTATTAAGCAGTAAACAACATTTTGTATCACAGCAAATTGCTTTTTTGACCTTGATCTTTGGACATTCACGGAAAATACAAAGGATGGCTAACAACACTAAGGATGTGTCCCATATGGCACCCTAGTCCCTACATAGTGCACTACCTTTGACCAAGAAGTGCACTATATAGGGAATACTTTGCCATTTGCGATGTAGCCTCAATGAGGCTAACAACACTAGATGGCCTTGCGCCTAGTATAGAAAGCAGACCGTTATTATTGAAATCTTGGTTTCCTAAAAACTCTAAAGTAAAATTCACAATAACATACAGCTTTCTGCCCTGAAGGCACTACACCACAAAAACACTGCTTCATATAGCAATGTACAATACTCAATGTGTGTCACTTGTCATATTCTCTTTCATTTTGCACCAGCATGCATCAGAATCAAGCATGAGACTAGCTAACTAACCCCATCTTCTGTTTATCTGTTCTTCTATTGGTCTCCTGCACCACTTGATGCAGTTTACATGTCACAATGACCTGTGTGGAAGGAAACATTCATTTCCTTAATCCTTGCTGTTTATGTTGAAAGCATTAGGTTTAGAGACAGATGGAGAGAGACTTTTCAGGCTTTGATTTTGCTCTCTAGAGGCTCTTCGTATGGCACTCAATCAACGACACAACAAGACCACTCCTCTCTCTCTCTCTCTCTCTCTCTCTCTCTCTCTCTCTCCTCTCTCTCTCTCTCTCTCTCTCTCTCTCTCTCTCTCTCTCTCTTTCTCTCACACACACACCACACACACACACACTTGGTGAACTCACACAGCTGTGGGTACACACACATCACCAGCTGTTGTTTTTGATGACTGATATGTGAGCGGTGCAGCCTAAACCACTGTGATTCGCCGAAGCGGGACACGGCACCACGCTGCTGTTTGCTTAACGCCGACCTCGGACCCCTGTGCTGGGCCCTGGGAGACCCCATCTCTGATTAGCACGGCTAGGTGATCTGTAAACAGATGTATGGTGTCATAGACAGGAGAGCAGCTCTCTCAGGGAGGCAAGGGGCCACACATCTTGCTTGTGAAGCTGGTTATCAGAGTTGAAGTATTTTAGTTGGTGTTTATTTGACCAAAAGACCAATAAAGGTGCTCTAGTCAAGTGCACTCACCTTCAAACACTAGGATTTTCTCTTGGAATTGATCATGTATTCAGTAGCAAGACAAAAGAGCCGACATACATCCTTTGAAAACACACTATAAAACACCCACACACAAAGAGGGTAATGGCTTTCCAGACCCCCCACTCCTCTGCTATTTAACCCCTGCACTCCCCATCTCCTCTGTGGCTATGGTAGTAGTGGGTATCAGAGAGAATAGGTTAACGGCTGGGACAGGATGGATAACAAATTAGCAAATTAAGGTGCTAGAGGTGTTCGGGCCCGTAAAGATTGTTTTAGAAACCATTAGGGGCAAAATGATGCGACCCTACCCCTCTCTGCCACACACACATAATTAGATATAGACAAGGTCACATGCACACACACACCCTCTCTCTGGTGCTCCTGTAGGAACTGCTGCTGTCGACAGAATGTAGTAGCATTTACGCTGGGACAAAGGATCCGAAGCACGCTTTTATTAAATCTCCTAAATAAATAGGTCCCTTATGGGGCCCTGTCGCTAAAACACATTCAGTGATATTAATGAGCCACTTGTTTATATAGCCTATTTTTAATGTGCTCTATAGCTAACTTAACAGAGAAGGAAATTGGAAGCATTTACCTCAGAGCCCCTAGAGATTAGTGGTATAAAACACTGTGAAAGCCACTGTGAGAGTAGTATCAGATCTAGAATAGAAAAGGCTTTTCTTTCTTTATTATATTAATGAATTCCTCTCAGCTTGAACTTTAAATGGAGCTTAAATGGCCTTCTTTTTAATTTAGCTTTTCTGTTGTGTTATAAAACTAGTATTGGCATCTAGTTTTACATGGTTGTTTAAAGTGCCATTTGTTCTGTTGTCTCAGTCTTTCAGAATTCTTCTTGTCTGTCTGGATTAGCTGTTTACATTTTTTTCAGTAATCTGCTGCACTACTTAACTAGATGCAGACAGACACACAAACATACAAAGATGTTAAACACTGGCTAGCTAGCCCACACACTAGGGTTGTGCAGTATCCAGATTTCCATATCTTCATACTGTCCTTCTTTCATTCCGGGATTTACGGTATTAATGGCTTAATACACAAGTAATATCACATTTCCATGGTGGCTGCTAGCTAAATATGCTAACGAGTGCAAACAAAAATAAAGAATTGTGAAGACAGGCAATCTAGCTTGTTATGGATAGGGGGCAGTATTTTCACAGCCGGATAAAAAATGTACCCGATTTAATCTGATTATTACTCCTGCCCAGAAACTAGAATATGCATATAATTATTAGCTTTGGATAGAAAACACTCCAAAGTTTCTAAAACTGTTTGAATGGTGTCTGTGAGTATAACAGAACTCATTTGGCAGGCCAAAACCTGAGAAGATTCCAAACAGGAAGCGCCCTCTCTGACCATTTCTTGGCCTTCTTGATCATCTCTATCCAAAACAGGGGATCTCTGCTGTAACGTGACATTTTCTAACGCTCCCATAGGCTCTCAGAAGGCGCCAGAACATTGAATGATGACTTTGCAGGCCATGGCTGAAAAACAGTAGCGCATTTGGTAAGTGGTCGATCTGAGAACAATGAGACTGGCGCAAGCGTGCACGAGACGACTCCATGTTTTCATTTTCAGTCTTTAAACGAAAACAACGACTCCCGGTCGGAATATTATCGCTTTTTTACGAGAAAAATGGCATAAAAATAGATTTTAAACAGCGTTTGACATGCTTCGAAGTACGGTAATGGAATATTTTGAAATTTTTTGTCACGAAATGCGCCGGGCGCGTCACCCTTCGTTACCCTTCGGATAGTGTCTTGAATGCACAACAAAACGCCGCTATTTGGATATAACTATGGATTATTTGGAACCAAACCAACATTTGTTATTGAAGTAGAAGTCCTGGGAGTGCATTCTGACGAAGAACAGCAAAGGTAATCCAATTTTTCTTATAGTAAATCTGAGTTTGGTGAGGGCCAAACTTGGTGGGTGTCAAAATAGCTAGCCCGTGATGGCGAGCTATCTACTCAGAATATTGCAAAATGTGCTTTCACCGAAAAGCTATTTTAAAATCGGACACCGCGATTGCATAAAGGAGTTCTGTATCTATAATTCTTAAAATAATTATGTTTTTTGTGAACGTTTATCGTGAGTAATTTAGTGCTCTTGTCACAAACACACTGAAACCTGGGCCTCTTGCTCTGGTCTAATGAAGGATCTGTCCATGGCCATATAATACATTTTCCTTAACTATATTTTAGTCAGTTATCTAGTAAGCATATTTTATGCTCGACAGTTGAGACATTTGTTTGCCTTTTTGTCACATGCTAATGTAAAAAGCTGGTTTTTGATATAAATATGAACTTGATTGAACAAAACATGCATGTATTGTATAACATAATGTCCTAGGAGTGTCATCTGATGAAGATCATCAAAGGTTAGTGCTGCATTTAGCTGTGGTTTTGTTTTTTTGTGACATTATATGCTAGCTTGAAAAATGGGTGTCTGATTATTTCTGGCTGGGTACTCTGCTGACATAATCTAATGTTTTGCTTTCGCTGTAAAGCCTTTTTGAAATCGGACAGTGTGGTTAGATAAAGGAGAGTCTTGTCCTTAAAATGGTGTAAAATAGTCATATGTTTGAAAAATTGAAGTTTTCGGATTTTCGAGGACTTTGTATTTCGCGCCACGCCCATCATTGGATATTGGAGCAGGTGTTCCGCTAGCGGAACGTCTAGATGTAAGAGGTTAAAATGGTGTAAAATAGTCATATGTTTGAAAAATTGAAATTTTCGGATTTTCGGGGAGTTTGTATTTCGCGCCACGCCTATCATTGGATATTGGAGCAGGTGTTCCGCTAGCGGAATGTCTAGATGTAAGAGGCTAGCTCATAAATGTGTACATAGGTAGGAGCTACCAAATTATATTTTTGGTGAGTTTTGACATTTACAAGCTAAAATGAACAAGAGACATTGCAAATGAACAAAGTTTTGACTCAGGCTTGTCTGAAGGAAGAACGTTACTGGCTCTGGAGCAGCATGTGTACACGCTGTGTCTTTGTCAAGGTAGCAGCGGCAGTTATACAGATGTCGCATCCAAAGGGATTTGGCTTTGCAAACACAGCAGAAAGCTAACACAATTTGATGCGCCGTCACCTTATTAATTCAGCAACTTACTTAGATAACGTGACCCCTAAGTTTAACTTGCTAGTTAATGCAGAATTCAGCTTTTTTTCACGCAGGAAAGAAAGAAAAAACACACAAGAAATATCTTGCTGCGTTTTTTTAAAAGCAGATCTAAAATTCTTCATATTGTAATTTCTGCTCGGCATCACACAAATGTTGTGCTTCAGTTGCACTTCTCCACTAGGATGAGATTTCATTCATGAAAGGGCATTCTATCAGCAGACAGTGCTCTGACTGATGTGTAGATACTTTTCTCCAGTTCTTTTCTCAGTGTAGCCAGACCACTTTCCTTTGGTTAAATGCTAGATTAACTTAGGAAGTGTATCTGCCTACATTCTTTCTATGATAAACATTAGAAATAGGATGCCCATGCATAATTTTTGCAAAAAAAAGACATTGCCTTTTCATCATAAGCTCATTTACTTGTGTGGCTGCCAGCTAAATAGCGTTGCACTTCTGTTGTCATCCGATGAAAATGAAGATATTTTCTGCCAAATGTGTTGCATTAATGTATTTTTATAGCAGCAATCTACCTCTTCAAGCAAAGTGAGAAGAATTAGAGCACCACATTGAAGCCGCCCATCAACACCCGTTCGGGTGGTGTTGTCATCATGTTTGACAGTCTCCTGGAGGGGAAGGAGTCTCTCCAAGAAATGGCCATATCACAGCCTGCCGATATGGACAGCCCCATCAAGAGGATCCTTCTGGATGATGTATTTTGGGAGAGAGTGGTAAGCAGCCTGAAACTCCTGAAACCTATAGCATTAGCCATTGCATGCATTGAGGGAGACAATGCCATCCTGTCTGATGTTCAGACTCTGCTTGCAGATGTAAGAGAAGAAATCCGTACTGCCCTGCCCACTTCACTGTTCCTCCAAGCAGAGGAAACTGCAGTTCTGAAATGCATCAAAAAGCGTGAAGACTTCTGCCTGAAGCCCATACACGCCGCAGCGTACATGTTGGACCCAAATATGGCAAGAGCATCCTGTCTGGTGCAGAGATCAACAAGGCCTATGGTGTCATCGCTACTGTGTCTCGTCACCTTGGCCTGGATGAGGGCAAGGTTCTTGGCAGTCTGGCGAAGTATACTTCCAAGCAAGGGCTTTGGGATGGAGATGCAATATGGCAGTCGTGCCAACATATAGTATCTCATCACCCACCTGGTGGAAGGGACTTTGTGGATCTGAGGCTTTTTCCCCTGTTGCCTCCATCATCCTCCAAATCCCACCAACTTCAGCCGCCTCAGAGCGCAACTGGTCCTTTTATGGGGAGCACACACACCAAAGCACGCAAAAGGCTGACCAATACAAGGGTTGAAAAATTGGTGGCAATCCGGGCAAAATGTAGGCTTCTTGAGCCTGACAACGAGCCATCCTCATCAAGGTTAAAAAGTGACAATGAAGATGAGGCCTATGAGTCTGATGTTCAAGACGTGGACATTGAGGAGGTCCAGGGATAAGACATGGAAGCCTGAGAGGATGACAACCAAAGGTTTAGTTTCTAGACTATCATTTTACAGATGTATGTTGAAAATGTTTTTGGGAGATGCGATGGATCATTGGTGATCATTCAATATTCCCTTTTGTTGTTCAGTAAAATCATCCCATGTGAACAGTCAACTCATTTAATTAAAGTTCAATTCGTAACTAAATTGTTTTTATTTCTATTGGAAGGATTTCATTAATTGCAATTATGTCTACTTATGATAAGGTAAAAGGTTTATGTTTCTATCGCCATATGATATGGTAAATACAGTTGAAGTCGGAAGTTTACATACACCTTAGCCAAATACATTTAAACTCAGTTTTCACAATTTCTGACATTTAATTCTAGTAAAAATTCCCTGTCTTAGGTCAGTTAGGATCACCACTTGATTAAAAAAAAATTGAAATGTCAGAATAATAGTAGAGAGAATTATTTATTTCAGCTTTTATTTCTTTCGTCACATTCCCAGTGCGTCAGAAGTTTACATACACTCAATTAGTATTTGGTAGCATTGCCTTTTAAAATGTTTAACTTGGGTTAAACGTTTTGGGTAGCCTTCCACAAGCTTCCCACAATAAGTTGGGTGAATTTTGCCCATTCCTCCTGACAGAGCTGGTGTAACTGAGCCAGGTTTGTCAGGGCTTTGTGATGGCCACTCCAATACCTTGACTATGTTGTCCTTAAGCCATTTTGCCACAACTTTGGAAATATGCTTGTCCATTTGGAAGAGCCATTTGCGACCAAGCTTTAACTTCCTGACTGATGTCTTGAGATGTTGCTTCAATATATATATTCTTCTCACTTTGCCCCCACAACATGATGCTGCCACCCCTGTGCTTCACGGTTGGGATGGTGTTCTTCGGCTTGCAAGCTTCCCCCTTTTTCCTCCAAACATAACAATGGTCATTATGGCCAAACAGTTCTATTTTTGTTTCATCAGACCAGATGACATTTCTCCAAAAAGTATGATCTTTTCCCCATGTGCAGTTGCAAACCATAGTCTGGCTTTTTTATGGCAGTTTTGGAGCAGTGGCTTCTTCCTTGCTGAGCGGCCTTTCAGGTTATGTCGATATAGGACTCGTTTTACTGTGGATATAGATACTTTGTACCTATTTCCTCCAGTATCTTCACAAGGTCCTTTGCTGTTGTTCTGGGATTGATTTGCACATTTCGCACCAAAGTAAGTTCATCTCTAGGAGACAGAATGCGTCTCCTTCCTGAGCGGTATGCCGGCTGCGTGGTGTTTATACTTGCGTACTATTTTTTGTACAGATGAACGTGGTACCTTCAGGCGTTTGGAAATTCCTCCCAGGGATGAACCAGACTTATGGAGGTCTACAATTTTTTGTTGATTTTCCCGTGATGTCAAGCAAACAGGCTCTGAGTTTGAAGGTAGGCCTGGAAATACATCCACAGGTACACCTCCAATTGACTCAAATGATGTCAATTAGCCTATCAGAAGCCTCTAAAGCCATGACATAATTTTCTGGAATTTTCCAAGCTGTTTAAAGGCACAGTCAACTTAGTGTATGTAAACTTCTGACCCACTGGAATTGTGATGCAGTGAAATAATCTGTCTGTAAACAATTGTTGGAATAATTACTTGTGTCAGGCACAAAGTAGATGTCCTAACCGACTTGCCAAAACTATAGTTTGTTAACAAGAAACTTGTGGAGTGGTTGAAAAACACTTAGGTTGGAGTCATTAAAACTTGTATGTAAACTTCTGACTTCAAATGTAGATATTACTGCACTGTTGGATCTAAAGTCAGCAAAAAAAGAAATGTCCTCTCACTGTCAACTGTGTTTATTTTCAGCAAACTTAACATGTGTAAACATTTGTATGAACATAAGATTCAACAACTGAGACATAAACTGATAAAAGTTCCACAGAGATGACTAACAGAAATTGAATAATGTGTCCCTAAACAAAGTTGGGGTCAAAATCAAAAGTAACAGTCAGTATCTGGTGTGGCCACCAGCTGCATTAAGTACTGCAGAGCATCTCCTCCTCATGTACTGCACCAGATTTGCCAGTTCTTGCTGTGAGATGTTACCCCACTCTTCCACCAAGGCACTTACAAGTTCCCGGACATTTCAGGGGGGAATGGCCCTAGCCCTCACCCTCGAGATCCAACAGGTCCCAGACGTGCTCAATGGGATTGAGATCCGGGCTCTTCGCTGGCCATGGCAGAACACTGGCATTCCTGTCTTTTTGGAAATCACGCACAGAACGAGCAGTATGGCTGGTGGCATTGTCATGCTGGAGGGTCATGTCAGGATGAGCCTGCAGGAAGTGTACCACATGAGTGAGGAGGATGTCTTTCCTGTAATGCACAGTGTTGAGATTGCCTGCAATGACAACAAGCTCAGTCCGATGATGCTGTGTCACACCGCCCCAGACCATGACAGACCCTCCACTTCCAAATCGATCCCGCTCCAAAGTACAGGCCTCGGTGTAACGCTCATTCCTTCGACGATAAGCGCGAATCCGACCATCACCCCTGGTGAGACAAAACCACGACTCCTCAGTGAATAGCACTTTTTTCCAGTCCTGTCTGGTCCAGCAAGTGGGCTGACCAAAGGTGACGTTTTTGCCGGTGATGTCTGGTGAGGACCTGCTTTACAACAGGCCTACAAGCCCTCAGTCCAGCCTCTCTCAGCCAATTGCAGACAGTCTGAGCACTGATGGAGGGATTGGGCTTTCCTGGTGTAACTCGGGCAATTGTTGTTGCCATCCTGTACCTGTCCTACAGGTTTGATGTTCGGATGTACCGATCCTGTGCAGGTGTTACACGTGGTCTGCCACTGCGAGGACGATCAGCTGTCCGTCGTGTCTCCCTGTAGCGCTGTCTAAGGTGTCTCACAGTACGGACATTGCAATTTATTGCCCTGGCTACATCTGCAGTCCTCATGCCTCCTTGCAGCATGCCTAAGGCACGTTCATGCAGATGAGCAGGGACCCTGGGCATCTTTCTTTTGGTGTTTTTCAGAGTCAGTAGAAAGGCCTCTTTAGTGTCCTAAGTTTTCATAACTGTGACCTTAATTGCCTACCGTCTGTAGGCTGTTAGTGTCTTAACGACTGTTCCACAGGTGCATTTTCATTAATTGTTTATGGTTCATTGATCAAGCATGAGAAATAGTGTTTAAACCCTTTACAAGGATTTTTACGAATTATCTTTGAAAGACAGGGTCCTGAAAAAGGGACATTTATTTTTTTGCTGAGTTTAGGAACACAACCATTTCGCTACACCCCCAAATAACATCTGCTAAATATGTGTATGTGACCATTAAACATTTTTTGATTTTAAAACATGAACATGGCTGATGAATTGCAAGACAATGGGCCTCAGGATATCGTCAAGGTATCTCCTTGTATTAAAATAGCCACAGATTAAATGCAATTCTGTTCGTTGTCCGTCATTTATACCTGCCCATACCATAACCCCACCTCCACCACGGGGCACTTTGTTCACAAAGTTGAATCCAGAAATCCGCTCGCACATATACGACACCATACATATTTTCTGCCATCATCTGTGAAGAGCACACTTGTCCAGTGTGCCAGTGTCCATCGATGGTGAGCATTTGCCCACTGAAGTTAGTTACGACACCGAGCTTCGGTCAGATCAAGACCCTGATGAGGATGACAAGCACACAGATGAGCTTCCTTGAGATGGTTTCTGACAGTTTGTGCAGAAATTCTTTGTTTGTGCAAACCCACAATTTCATTAGCTCTCTAGGTGGCTGGGCTCAGATGATCCCACAGGTGAAGAAGCAGGATGTGGAGGTCCTGGGCTGGTGTGGTTACACGTTGGAGGTGCCTTATGGTAGAGACATTAACATTCAATTCTCTGTCAACAGCTCTGGTGGACATTCCTGCAGTCAACATGCCAACTTCACACTCCCTCTTGTGGCATTGTGTTGTGTGACAAAACTGCACATTTTAGAGTGGCCTTATTTATTGTCTCCAGCACAAGGCGCACCTGTGTAATAACCGTGCAGTTTAATCTGCTTCTTGATATGCTACAGCTGTCAAGTGGATGGATTATCTTGGCAAAGGATAAATGCTTACTAGCCAGGAGATGTTTTTTGTGCGTATGGCAAATTTATGGGATCTTTTACATTATGGGATATATCATGTTTATATTTTTGTTCAGTATGATTTTGTAATCTAAAATATTTTTGCTGACTATCGGTGACTGACATAACAAGAGAGAAACGGTTGACGCACAAATAAATGTTTAAATTGCACCTTGTGTATTCTACTATTCGAACTCGCAAAAGTAAGTTGAGACCCCGCCTGGGGGGAATTGATCCTTCAAAGGGGGGCCCATCCCTGACATAGCTAGAGCGCCCGGATTAAGGTCAAGGTTTGTGTAATACCTGTCTCACTAGCAACTGGAGAGACCACACACAGACACACACTTGACTATATGCTGGTTTAGCTGTGAGCTAAAGGGTCCCTGCTGTGGGAGGCTGGTGCAGCCTGCTGGTGTAGCCAATGTTGAGGCGATATAGTGAGAGGTGCAGTGGGTTGCTATCCTGTTATTACTGCTCCGGGATGTTTAAAATGAACCGTGACTCATAGCTTCTGCCCGGGTTCAGCTTGCTCCTGTGTGTGTGGTGTGTCTGTGTGTGTGGGGGTGGCTGTGGTTGGAGCCCAGGGAAGGGTGATGCCAGTCTTTGTTTGGGGGAATATCTCACCCTAGCGCACCCCTGCCAATTAGATTCATTCAACTGTGCCCAGGAGGAGGCGGGGGAGACATGGAGAAGAGCCAGGGAGAGGGGGAGAATGAGAGTAAAGGAGAAGGGAGAACAAGGCTCCAGACAAACATTTTCAGTTGGTGGCACCAGTCCATAATTTGGTTGCACCCATTTTTCTTTGCAGCGTCACGTGAAAGAACAACATTTTATCATCTTATAAAGTTATTCAGTGCTTTATTAAAACGCGTAATCGACTACTGAGATGGTATACAATAATACATTTTTTTTCATATCTATTCATGTTTCAAAATATTCAAATTTTCAACCTAATCCAGTGTTTGTCATGCATTTTGGGTAGTTATTTTACTGTTAAAATAACTCTAAATATACTGTAATACCCACTAATAGCCATGTATTAGTCTAAAAGTTAATATAATCTCCAAAAACCGTTGCAGTTGTAGCCTACCACCCAATGAGGTCTATGCAATCGCAATGGCCAATATGCATTTATCACACTCTGTATCTCAAAGCCATATCAAATCTCTTGGTTGTAAAATAGTTGCTATTGGGCTCAAAATTGAGAGTTCATTTTTTTTAAAAGTACAGAAAGCTGAGAACCTCCTTATTTGTGACAACAGGATCGCTGTGTTTTCCCCGCTATTGGAATTTAAAATGTTATACAATTAGAACCAATTTTTTTTCTCCCAGAGCAGGCAGACACTTTCATTATAAGAATCATGAGAATAATTTACTTTTCTCTTTGACCAAATCCTGGTTTTAGCCTCCTAAAAATAGGAGGTGACCATGTAAAAATGTGCAGCTCGCCAATTCTAAATTTAACTTGCACAGTCAAAGGGTCAGAAAATGTGACTAAATGGTCACAGTCTGGAGCCCTGGAGAGAGGTAGGATAATGAAACAATGGGGATGTAAGGAGAAACATTGGGAGGGAGACTCAGGTTGAGGGAGGGGGGAGGAAGGGAGGGTGGCAGACAGGAGGGAGGCGGAGGCAGGAGAGACTGAGAGAATGGAATGAGACGGGGAGGGAGTGATGGGGACATGGGGAGGCAGGGGGAAAGGGGAGTTTTTCTGGCTGACTGCGGCTCTCTCCCCTACCTTTTATTGACAGCTGGATGCCTCTTTTTCAGCTCCGGTAGCTACTCAATCACACAGCTGATAGAGAGGCCTGTCACTCATATCCGCCTTGTTTCTGACACACACACACACACACACACACACACACACACACACACACACAAACACACAAACACACAAACACACAACACCCAGCCAGCCAGCACTCTCTCTATTCAGTCCTTTTGCTGACACATCTAACAAATACTCAAACTATAAGACCCCATTCATATGCACATTTAAGTACTTTGCAGACCCCGTTAAAATATGTGAGAGCACTCATAATCAATGAGTCCTAGAATTAGAGAGGTAGGGGGAGAAGAGAAGAGGACAGGTTCTCAGTGTGAGTGAGATCTTTTTCAGTTAAGCCCATGATTGCTGATTTGTTCCCACACAGTGAGGAGCCAGGTTATCCCTGAACACACACACACAGCCATCTGCCAGTCGGCAGAGGGAGCGATAGATGGAGAGAAGGTTGATGGAGGTGCGTCAATATGGCTTTGCCCTCCTCAACACGCCTCCTGTGTGTTTGTAGGGTGTGTGTTGTGTGTGTGTATACAGCCCGGTGTTCAGTAGGTCTATTGTGACTCAGGGTTATCTGTAGCTGTCATCTCTGTAACAGACGCCTCCAGCGACAGAGAGACAGGCACACTTTCTATGTTGTCCTCTGTTGTTCACTTTGTTGATAGACGCCGACACACACAATAAATAGCCTCAGTCTCCAAAGATTGTGTTTTACATTGTTTAGCCACTAACAGAATAGAAAGGGGAAGAAATGGCTGCCCTGAAAACCTCATTAGCCATGCATCGATCGTGAGAGTCTTGTCATTCCTGGGATGAAAAAGGGAATAGTTGTCATTGTTGGTGAGGGCAGAGACGTGACAGAGACAGACAGTGACCCAATGGCTCAGTTTCTAGTTGAGAATAACAGGACGGCGAGAAAATAAAAGAAGAAAGAAGAACAAAATGTGGAATCTGGATATTTCCTGCCATTGCCTCAGAGGATCAAAGCTACAGTCAAATACTTTATCACAGACAGTCTAGAGCTGTGGCTTTGTGGAGATATGGGGAGCGAGAAAGGGAGGGAGAGAGATGAAGAAGCGAGGGATGGTGTGAGGGAGGGATGGAGGGAGAGTGATTGAGAGCGAGGGCAGTACAGAGAGCGAGGGCAGTACAGAGAGCGAGGGCAGTACAGAGAGCGAGGGAAATACAGAGAGCGAGGGCAATATATCAAGTGAGAGAGCGCTAGGGAGGGAAGAATCAGATATGAGAGACAGCATCACACAGTCTTCATACTGACCTCTGACTGAGCTGGACAGTCTAGATCACAGGGTATCATCTGAGTGCTATGGGTCAGGTTAAGTGTACCATAACCCTTACACTTGTACTGTGGCCTCACTCCGTACTTCCCTAGTGCTCTGCAGTAGGCCAGGTATTAAGCATGCTTTGCCTGTTACAGTTACTAGTTACCTGTCCACAATTGTAATCAGTAAGGTAACTTTTGGACTACCCAAACTCAGTAATGTAATCAGATTATTTTCACTTACTTTTAGATTACATTCCCTTTAAGATAAAACATTATATTACTAATTCAACAACATCTGTTGCAGGATAAATCAGTGTTTAGAGTTTACATAGCTGGCCATAAATGGATTTTGCATTTAACTTTATGGGTTGGTTATGTAGGCTTCTTCTAACCCATTGCTTTATACTGCAGATAATAATACGATTAGGCCATATCTTTACATTAAAAACCAACGTCTGTCAGATTTCCAGTCATTACAATTAATGTAATATGGAATTATAGAATATGAAATTATAGATTAGCCAAATTGTTTTACCTGAGCATAACCCAAAAAACGAAGGACTTATTAGCCTAATCTGTTGTTAATGATTTTGTTGTCATGGAGGACTGATTGGGCTCATTGCTTTGATTTGAAAAGTAAACGCTGCCCTCGGAATAGCATGCTTTGAGCACTACCGAATTGTGCAATATACAGAACGTGAAAAATGAATGCCATAGGGTGCATTTGCTATATACCTATTGTTTATGTTTTTGTTGGTGACACTTTGTCTCTCTAATTTGCAGCTGTTTAAGAGTTTGTGCATGTGTCCGTTAAGCCCTCCCTCCCTATTTACGTCTCTCTGCATGGAGCAGTGCTTAGAGTGGACCAGAGAGACCGGTACAGTAGCTACTTCATTAAAGCAGGGGATCTTAAAGCTGACGTAATTATTGGTGCCTGTGGGCTATGGGTTAGTCATAATGCATGCTTCAAACTGGCCTACTGCTCACTCCCTTAACAGGTAATTGCATTTAAGCACAGAGAAAGAGGGAGGGAGAGCGATTAAGCCTATCATGGTCTGTTGACCTGAGGACATGGCTACTGCATGTGTGCAGATGGAGCCAGAAAGTCTCAATCCCTACTCTCTTTAATAAGTCAGACCTTAGCCCATCAAACCAGATATGATCTCACTGTAGTGATCTTAGGGGATTCAGAACACTCACTGTTAATGTGGTTAGGTTAGGGAGATTACTGTCTAGTCTGTCCGTGTAGCTCTACAATAGGAAAATGGGCTGACTCCTGCTGAATGGAGTTAGATGAGAAGTAGAGGTAACTCTAGGGAGCAAGAGAGGGAGTGAGGAAGGAAGAAACAAAGGATGGAAGAAAATGCCTTGACCCGGTACTGCTTTGTACTTCTGAATCCATGCCAGCCATTGAAATATAATTTATATGTGTCAGCCTACGTGAAATCCTTATCAAATTTTACATAGAGTATTATTTTCTTGAAGTAGCTTCTTATAGCTGGGCTGTACAGTAGCACTGGAAGGTCACAGTGAAGGGAGAGGTGATGGTAGGCCAAGGTTTCTCGCTATCTCTCTCGCTCTCTCTTTATCTCTGTCTCCCAACCCTCTCTATCTTTCTCCCTCTCTCCATCTCTCTCCCCCTCTCTCCATCTCTCTCCCCCTCTGTCAGTAGTGTGTTGTATCCAGAGGCACTCCTGTATTCATGGCCACAACACTCAGGCACCAGAACGCTCACTGCAGGATGCACAGCTGAGCCTGAAGGTCGGGCAGCAATTGTTTATCGGTTAATGTCTCACACTCTCTGTCCAAAATGTCTCGCGCACTCTGTCTAAAATGTATTTCGCTCTCTGTCTAAAATGTCTTTCGCTCTCTGTCTAAAATGTCTCTCGCTCTCTGTCTAAAATGTCTCTCGCTCTCTGTCTAAAATGTCTCGCGCTCTCTGTCTAAAATGTCTCTCGCTCTCTGTCTAAAATGTCACTCGCTCTCTGTCTAAAATGTCACTCGCTCTCTGTCTAAAATGTCTCGCGCTCTCTGTCTAAAATGTCTCGCGCTCTCTGTCTAAAATGTCTCGCACTCTCTGTCTAAAATGTCACCCGCTCTCTGTCTAAAATGTCTTGCGCTCTCTGTCTCGCTCCCTCTGTTCTCCTGTCTCACACTCCCTCTGTCAGAATGGCACACACACACATTTGTGGTAACTTAAACTTACAGAGCCCATGATTTGATCATTTATAGTTTCGTAAATGCATGGTTGATCCAAGGCCTGTTTTGAGGTTGTTGCTTTTTGTCCCCGAGCCCTTAATCAAATAATACATTATTTGATTACTTAAATGTACATTAGGATCAAAACTGGGATTGTATGTACATGTGACTTGCTCCACTATATAAAGTCCACTTCCAATGACAATTTGTACATTAGGACAAACCTCAAACAAAAGTGACTCAATTTCCAATTACTGTTCGCCTATGTTATTAGCACACCCATAAGCACTCTCTAAATGGAGCTTGTTATATAAAGTTGATTGTACATGTGCCCATTAGATGGATACCCTCTTCACTATGCTATAAGGAGACATCATTAGCTCCTCAAAAGGTATCATCTATTCATACTGTGGCTAAAGGCGACATCAATGGATGCCTAATGGTCTTACCTCTTCAAGAGCTGTCATCTATTCATACTGTGGCTAAAGGTGACATCATTGCATGTATAATGGTCTCAGTACTTTAAGAGGAACTGAACCAAAAAACGACTTCTCTGGTTGAAAAGCGGCCTATGTGGCATCGGTAGTAGTTGTCATGACTCTCCTGACAGTGGATGAAAGGACCCATCAGCTAGGCAAATGTTTGAAGATAGCCAGACCCCTCTCTCCCACAGAAGAGGGGAAGGGGGGCTGTGCAGTTCATGACACCTTAACACTGGGTCATAAATTTAAGTAGGAGGGAACTTTCCCTCTGCCTTTCAGTATCGGGATCCCGAGTGGCGCAGCGGTTTAAGGCACTGCGTCTCAGTACTAGAGGCGTCATGACAGACACCGTGGTTCGAATCCAGGCTGTATCACAACCGGCCGTGATTGGGAGACTCATAGGGCGGAGCTCAATTGGCCTGGGTTTGGCCGGTGTAGGTCATCAATGTAAATAAGAATTTGTTCTTCACTAACTTGCCTAGTTAAATACATTTTTAAAATCCACTAAAGAAAGGCCTTTGTAAACAGAAGACCTTTGCCGCCAAAAACTCGAACGGCCAAAGAATTAACTTTGGAACAATATTCAAAAGATAGGAATGTTAAGAATTGTTGGTGGGGATCTAAAGAATAATCGTGCCATATTGTTTATTATTTTGTGACGTCATTAAAACCTCTTAGCGCACGTATCCCGTTAACGGGATCATCATCGACAACATCCGGTGAAGCTGGAGCACGCCAAATTCAAATGACAAAATTGTAATATTAAACATTCATGAACATACAAGTGTCCTACATTTAAAAGCTTAACTTCTTATTCATCCAACCGCGTTGTCAGATTTCAAAAAGGCTTTACGGCGAAAGCATACCATGCGATTATCTGAGGACAGCGCCCCACACCAAAATACTTTTCCAAACCAGCACAGGCATCACAAAAGTAACAATTAGCGATATAATAAATTACTTACCTTTTGAAGATCTTCCTCTGTTTGCAATCCCAAGGGTCCCAGCTACACAACAAATGGTTGTTTTGTTCGATAAAGTCTTTCTTTATATCCCAAAAATGTCTTGATTCAGTAATCCACTCGTTCAACATGCATACAAACGAATCCAAAAAGTTACCAGTAAAGTTCATACAAACAAGTCAAACGATGTTTCTAATTAATCCTCAGGTACTCTAATATCTAAATAAACAATACAATTTAAGACGGAGAATAGTAAGTTCAATAGGGAAGATAAATAACGAAGAGCGCACACCTCATTCACGCTCGCAACAAGACTACATTTCTAATGAGAGACACCTTTGAAAACTACAACTACTCGCTCATTTTTTCAAAAGACAAGCCTGAAACCCTTTCTAAAGACTGTTGACATCTAGTGGAAGCCATAGGAACTACAATCTGGGAGCTATTTATTTGTATATCCCATAGACAAGCATTGAAATGGACTTTGACCAGGATGGATTTTCCTCTGGTTTTTGCCTGCCATATCAGTTCTGTTATACTCACAGACATTCTAACAGTTTTAGAAACTTCAGAGTGTTTTCTATCCAATGCTACCAATTATATGCATATCTTAGCTTCTGGGCCTGAGTAACAGGCAGTTTACTTTGGGCACGTCTCCGAACTTCCGAACACGGCCCCCTAGCCCTAAGAGCTTTTAAGGGTGGTATAACAAAGTAACTGTAACTCTGAAAGTGAACGCTTTATATGTATCAAGTTTACATCTAAATGTTGTATTAAATATGAGAATACTTTTGTGAGGATAGAAATGTGATTTTAGTCTTCTAAATGAGAATTGTTTGTCATCTAAACTTTTGGTCAGTCAGTAACCATGCCCAAGTGAGCACAGACATTGTCGGCATGATGGAACGCCCCCATTTTACCCGAGGATAAAAGCCTTGGTAACAAAATTTACATTAGACCAAGTAGACGGACAGTGAGACGGACGTCACGAATGGTTAAAACTACCAGACCAGACAGCGTGGAGCGGGGCTACACGCTACTAAATGGTAAGAAACTCTGAAACTCTCAACACGGGTGAAGAAGATAAAGACTAGACCAGAAACATTCACAGTCTGCGGCTATGCATGTAAAAGTAGTCCTAGAACTTTGACTGAAAACATGAGGTGGGACGGAAAAATCCCTCTCAGACAACCGTTGGTACATCTGAAGTATCTATCCTAATGAACACTCCAAGAGTCTCACTCAAGTGGGATAGAAAGTGGTTCAACAGAGAGCCGGCAATCAAGGACCGCTACGTGTAAATATACACTACCATTAAAAAGTTTTAGGGTCACTTAGAAATGTCCTTGTTTTTGAAAAGTCAGCACATTTTTTTTGTCCATTAAAATATAATAACATTTATCAGAAATACAGTGTAGACATTGTTAATGCTGACTATTGTAGTTGGAAACGGCTGATTTTATATGGAATATTTACATAGGCGTATAGAGGCCCGTTATCAGCAACCATCACTCCTGTGTTCCAATGGCTGTGTTAGCTAATCCAAGTTTATCATTTTAAAAGGCTAATTGATCATTAGAAAAAAAAAATTGCAAATAAAGCTGGCCTTTAGGCTAGTTGAGTATCTGGAGCATCAGCATTTATGGGTTCAACTAACCTGTACCCCCGCACACTGACTCGGTACCGGTGCCCCCTGTATATAGCTTCGTTATTCTTATTGTGTTACTTTTTATTCTTGTCTACTTGGTAAATATTTTCTTAACGGACCAGTAACCGAAAGGTTGCAAGATCGAATCCCCGAGCTTACAAGGTAAAAATCTGTCGTCCTGCCCCTGAACAAGGCAGTTAACCCACTGTTCCTAGGCTGTCATTGAAAATAAGAATTTGTTCTTAACTGACTTGCCTAGTTGAATAAAGGTTAAAAAAATGTAGATATTCCATTAAAAATCTGCTGTTTCCAGCTACAATGTTAATGTTGTAAATTACTGTATTTCTGATACATTTTATGGTATTCTAATTGACAAAAAATTATATTTTCTTTAAAAAACAAGGACATTTCTAAGTGACCCCAAACTTTTGAACGTTCATGTGCAAAGTATTATTACTCCTTAGAGCGTAAGTTCCATTTAAGTCGGAGGGAACTTTACATACCCCTCCCTCTCCATGTGTAACAAGCCGTCATATCTTTTATCTCGTGTACGTGTGTTTGTTTATTCTTCGTTATTATTTTGTTAGTAAATAAATGATTAAATCAATTTGTGTAGTACTGAATATTCAGAAGGGCTAGGGTTCTTGTGGATCCAAGGATTATGCCATGTTCAGAATGAGATTGAGGTAATAATTGACGTAAGATATATCTTTCGAGTTTAATTCGGACTAACTCGTTGAACAACTTCTTCCGTTGTGCCCCAAATTCCTAATGAGTTAATTGTTACATGATTAATTTAATCGAATAACACTTAAACATAGTTGGTAAGGTAAATAACAGTCATCACGTTAATGATTGTCACATCACAACATAGTTATAAACATATACATTCTAGTCTCAAAACAGTCAAATGTAGTAATGAGGAGGAGGAAAACGGATGCCAAATCCGAGTTCAACCCCCCTTCAAGCTCTGCTGTCTGATATTTGCATTTAGACTGTAAATGTTGCATTTAATCTCCTGTCAGCATGTGTTTAGTAGTTGAGAGGACAGCTCACCTCCTGATCTCTCCTGTTCTCCATCTCTCTCTCTCTCTCTCTCTCTCTCCTTCTCCTGTTCTAGCTCTCTCGCTCTCTCTGTCTGTGTGTGTGACCTCCCTTTCCCTTCAAAATGGCCACAGGGTGATCACGAGCTGTGGTAGCTAGCTGCTCACCCTTGAGATGAGACTATGTGTATGCTCTGTGTGCCAGTGTCACTCAGCTAGTATACACAGATGTTTGTTCATATGTCATCATTACTATTCCTCACACACATCCTCTTTTTCTTTAATGAAGTACAGTTTGGTAAAACAGTTTTGTCTCTGTTTTCAGGTCAAATCAATAATAGTGCACCCATCACCCCTAGTAAGTCAGGCCTCACCTGGCTGTGAAATTCATCTCTCTCTTTCTCTCTTCTCTCTCTCTCTCTCTTCTCTCTCTCTCTCTCTCTCTCTCTCTCTCTCTCTCTCACACACTCTCTCTCTTCACTCTCTCTCTCCCTCTCTCTCTCTCCCTCTCTCTCCAATCAAGGACAACTACACATTTGCTCAGCCGGGGATCCAAAGAAAAGTCAAGGCTCTGGAGGAGTTGGTCAGCAGGATCGATGGTGAGTGCTTTCTCTCTCCTGTCCTTTCTGCTCTCCCTTTCTCTCTTTCTCCTGTACTCTCCTGTGGTCCTCTACACTCTACTCTCCTGTGGTCCTTTCCCTCTTCCTCTCCATCTTTCTCACCCTCCCTCCCCTTGGCTTGTCCTCTCCATCTTTCTATCTCCCTCTTTCGATCTGTGTGGTTTCCGGAAGGGAAATCCTGTCTCTGAGCACACCCCTGCATCATATCTCTCTCTCTCTCTTTGTCTGTCTGACCATATCTCTCTTCCTGTCTGTCAGAATGATGATTAGTCTGTCCTTCTGTCAGAGTGATCACACGCGCACGCGCACACACACACACACACACAGACCCTGACTGCTTTGTGTCATCCCCAATCAGCGGCGGGTCAGTGTGGCTTTTAACAGAGTGGTGGCTGGCTGGCGTCTGATCCACCGGGGGGAAGCAGGAGCCACCAGAGCATGAGATCCTCTCATTACTTTAAATTACTGAGGTGTAATCAGAATTCACTGGCCATCCTCTCCTCCCGCCATCTCCTCACAGAGCAGGATAAGGCCAGGGTGGAAGGAGACCGGTCCCTGCACAGCACAAAACCCAGACCAGTACCAGACCTAGACTCAGATCTAGTCCTATACTCCTATACTTTCTTTACATTAGAGAGGTGTAATCAGGATTCAGTGGACATCTTCTTACAGAACGGGGACAGAAACCAAGCCCTGCACTGCACACAGTCAGCCCAGTTCTAGACCCAGATTCAACACCAGACCTAGCGCTTTACCCTATTGTCTGATCCAACCCAGCCCCATGCCCCATCTGTATACCCTAGCCCCAGACCCAGGCATTTGTATTCCAAAACTGTCTTATTTTTTATTTCTTTCTGACGTCTCTGCTCAGTTTGGACTTGGCTATATTTAACAACCAAATTTATGCAGGGAGGGAAATTGAGTTGGTCTTTTTGGACTAGATAAATGTCTTTAGGTCGCAGGTTAGATTTACCCTCTCTGGAGTAAGAGACTGTTCTTAAACAGATATTGAACTTTACCAGTCCTCCTTGAGAACTTCAGTTCTTTTTCTCTTACTTTATCATTTTGAGTTTCCAGTGTTGTTGCCTTTTCCATTTTCTTGATCCTACAGTACATGTCTGCTGTAAATTACCGGTAAATACTTATTAGTGAACCATACTTTGCCAGGTATGTATTTCTGTGAAATGTTTAACAGCTGTTAGGTGTCCTTTTCTCTGTTGATTTGTAACAGAGAATGTAGCCTAGCGGTTAAGAGCGTTGGGCAAGTAACCAAAAGGTTGCTAGTTCAAATCCCTGAGCCGACTTGGTGAAAAATCTGTCGATGTACCCTTGAGCAAGGCACTTAACCCTAATTGATCCTGTAAGTAGCTCTGGATAAGACCATTTGCTAAATGACAAAACATGTTTTTTTATTATTCCATTTGTTTTTTACAATTTAACATATCGCTCATTAACTCAACACACAGCTCCTTAAAGGTTTGATCCATAAAGACACACCTATGCACGCGCACACACTTATACACACACACACGCACACAGGTCTCCTTATAGGTTTGCACCAACACTATAAGCAAACTCTGTACTCATTGTAATTAGAGACAAAAGTTATACTTCATACCAGATTTCCTACCAGATTGCAATACTTCATACCAGATTTACTCCAGACACCCGGACAGGCCCTCATCCCCGTCATTCGCAGGAGAAAGAGACGGAAAAGGTATTGCGGAAGGAGATCGGGGTGCCTTGTGAGGATCCGCCGACAAGTGGCTAATTTGCTTTTGCCATCGGTACTATTGGCCAATGTACAATCGCTGGATAATAAATTGGACAAACTAAAAGCACATTTATCCTACCAATGGGACAGGATGGAACAGCTGCCTCTGGTAAGACAAGGGGTGCGGTCTATGTATATTTGTAATCAACAGCTGGTGCACGATATCTAAGGAAGTCTCAAGGTTTTGCTCGCCTGAGGTAGAGTATCTCATGATCAGCTGTAGACCACACTAGCTACCTAGAGAGTTTACATCCTCTATTTTTTTTAGCTGTGTACATACCACCACAAACCAATGCTGGCACTAAGACCACACTCAACGAGCTGTATACCGCCACAAGCAAACAAGAAAATGCTCATCCAGAGGCGGCGATCCTAGTGGCCGGGGACTTTAATGCAGGGAAACTTAAATCCGTTTTACCTAATTTCTACCAGCATGTTAAATGTGCAACCAGAGGGGGGAAAAAACTCTAGACCATCTTTACTCCACACACAGAGACGCGTACAAAGCTCTCCCTCGCCCTCCATTGTGCAAATCTGGTCATAATTCTATCCTCCTGATTCCTGCTTACAAGCAAAAATTAAAGCAGGAAGCACCAGTGACTCGGTCAACAAAAAAGTGATCAGATGAAGCAGATGCTAAGCTACAGGACAGTTTTGCTAGCACAGACTGGAATATGTTCCGGGATTCTTCTGATGGCATTGAGGAGTACACCACAACAGTCACTGGCTTCATCAGTAAGTGCATCGATGACATTGTCCCCACAGGGACTGTACGTACATACTCCAACCAGAAGCCATGGATTACAGGCAACATCCATGCTGAGCTAAAGGATAGAGCTGCCGCTTTCAAGAAATATCGCTATTCCCCCCGATGAACAATCAGGCAAACCGTCAATACAGGACTAAGATCAAATCGTACTACACCGGCTCCGACGCTCATTGGATGTGGCAGGGCTTGCAAACTATCACAGACTACAAAGGGAAGCACAACTGAGAGCTGTCCAGTGACACGAGCCTACCAGATGAGCAAAATTACTTCTATACTCGCTTCGAGGCAAGTAACCCTGAAACATGCATTAGAGCATCAGCAGTTCCAGACGACTGTGTGATCACGCTCTCTGTAATAACATGTTTCAAGCAGACCACCATAGACCCTGTGCCCAAGAACACTAAGGTATTTCATATTTTATTAGGATTCCAATGTGAGTAAGACCTTTAAACAGGTTAACATTCACAAGGCCGCAGGGCCAGACGGAATACCAGGATGTGTACTCCGAGCATACGCTGACCAACTGGCTTCACTGACATCTTCAACCTCTCCCTGTCTGAGTCTGTAATACCAACATGTTTCAAGCAGACCAACATAGTCCCTGTGCCCAAGAACACTAAGGTATTTGGTATTTTATTAGGATCCCCATTAGCTGTTTCAAAAGCAGCAGCTACTCTTCCTGGGGTTCACATAAAATATAATACAGAATGACGTAATACAGAACATCAATAGACAAGAACAGCTCAAGAACAGAACTACATACATTTATTTTAAAGGTACACGTAGCCTACATATCAATGCGTACACACAAACTGTCTAGGTCAAATAGGGGAGAGGCGTTGTGCCGTGAGGTGTTGCTTTGTCTGTTTTTTTAAACCAGGTTTGCTGTTTATTTGAGCAATATGAGATGGAAGGAAGTTCCATGCAATAAGGGCTCCACATAATACTGTACGCTTTCTTGAATATGTTCTGGATTTGGGGAATGTGAAAAGACCCTGGTGGCATGTCTGGTGGGATAAGTGTGTGTGTCAGAGCTGTGTGGAAGTTGACTATGTAAACTATTTGGGATTTTCAACACAATGTTTCATATAAAAAGAAGTGATGCAGTCAGTCTCTCCTCAACTCTTAGCCAAGAGATACTGGCATGCATATCAGCCCTCTGATTACAATTAAGAGCAAATCGTGTTCTGGGCCAGCTGCAGCTTAACTAGGTATTTCATTGCAGCACTGGACCACACGACTGGACAATAATCAAGATTAGGCCGAACTAGAGCCTGCAGAACTTGCTTTTTGGAGTTTGGTGTCAATAAAAGCAGAGCATCTATTTATTACAGCTAGACCTCTCCCCATCTTTACAACCATTGAATCTATATGTTTTGACCATGACAGTTTACAATCTAAGGTAATGCCAAGTAATTTAGTCTCCTCAACTTGTTCAACAGCCACACCATTCATTACCAGATTAGGCTGAGGTCTAGAACTTAAGGAATGATTTGTACCAAATGCAATGCTCTTAGTTTTAGAGATGTTCAGGACCAGTTTATTACTGGCCACCCATTCCAAAACATACTGCAACTCTTTGTTAAGGGTTTCAGTGACTTCATTAGCTGTTGTTGCTGATGCGTATATGGTTGAATCATCAGCATACGTGGACCCACATGCTCTGTTTAATGCCAGTGGCAGGTAATTGGTAAAAATAGAAAAGAGTGGAGGGCCTAGAGAGCTGCCCTACGGTACACCACACTTTACATGTTTGACATTAGAAAAGCTTCCATTAAAGAAAACCCTTTGAGTTCTATTAGATAAATAGCTCTGAATCCACGATATGGCAGAGGTTGAAAAGCCATAACACATATGTTTTTTCAACAACCGGCTATGGTCAATAATATCAAAGGCTGCACTGAAATCTAACAGTACATCTCCCACAATCTTCTTATCAATTTCTTTCAACCAATCATCAGTCATTTATGTCAGTGCAGTACATGTTGAGTACGCTTCTCTGCTGAAAGTCTGTTAATTTGTTTACAGAGAAATAGCATTGTATTTGGTCAAACACTATTTTTGCAACAGTTTGCAAAGAGCTGGCAGCAAGCTTATAGGTCTGCTGTTAGAACCAGTAAAGGCCGCTTTACCACTCTTGGGTAGCGGAATTACTTTGGCTTCCCTCCAGGCCTGAGGACAAAGACTTCCCTCTAGGCTCAGATTAAAAATATGACAGATAGGAGTGGCAAAAGAGTCAGCTACCATCCTCAGTAGCTTTCCGTCTAAGTTGTCAATGCCAGGAGGTTTGTCATCATTGATCGATAAGTCATTTTCCCACCTCTCCCACACTAACTTTACACAATTCAAACTTGCAATGCTTTTCTTTCATTATTCGTTTTTTTTTTGCATGAATACAATTGCTCACTGTTCGTTGTTGGCATTTCCTGCCTAAGTTTTCCCACTTTGCTAATGAAATAATCATTAAAATAATTGGCATCATCAAATGGTTTTGTGATGAATAAGCTTTCGATGAAAGATGGAGTTGCATTTGTCTTTCTGCCCATAATTTCATTTAAAGTACTCCAAAGTTTTTTTTCCATCATTCTTTATATCATTGATCTTGGCTTCATAATACAGTTTCTTCTTCTTTTTGTTGAGTTTAGTCACATATTTCTCAATTTGCAGTAAGTAAGCCAGTCAGATGTGCAGCCAGACTTATTAGCCACTCCTTTTACCCCATCTCTTTCAACCATACAGTTTTTCAATTCCTCATCAAGTTATGGAGCCTTAACAGTTCTAACAGTCAGTTTCTTAACAGTTTATCAATAATTGGAAGAAACAATTTAATAAATTAATCAAGTGCAGCGTCTGGATGCTCCTCATTAATCACATCAGACCAACTGATATTTTTAACATCATCCACATAAGAGTCGCAGCAAAAAATGTTGTATGATCTCTTATATACAATTTTAGGCCCAGCTGTTGGAACTTTGGCTTTCCTGGATATAGCCACTATGTTGTGATCACTACATCCAATGGATACGGATACAGCTTTAGAACGAAGTTCTACAGTATTAGTAAAAATGTGATCGGTACATGTGGATTATCTTTTTCCTGTGGTGTTTGTAACCACCCTGCTAGGTTGATTAATAACCTGAACCAGATTACAGGCACTGGTTACAGTAAGAAGCTTCCTCTTGATCAGACGGCTTGATGAAACCCAGTCAATATTCAGTTCCCCAGAAAGTAGATCTCTCTGTTTACCTCACATACACTAGCAAGCATTTCACACATATTATTTAGATACTGACTGTTAGCACTTGATGGCCTATAGCTACACCCCAAAAGAAAACGCTTCAGATGTGTCAAGTGAACCTGCAACCACAACACTTCAATAACACTTGACATAAGATCTTCTCTAAGCATGACAGGGATATGGCTCTGAATATATACAGCAACACCTCCCACATAAGCATCTTCTATAGATGGTATAGCTTTGTATTGCTACTGCTGTATCATCAAATGAATTATCTAAGTGAGTCTCAGAAATGGCTGATATATGAATGTTATCTGATGCTAGCAAGTTATTGATTTCATGAACCTTATTTCTAAGGCTGCATATATTAATATGGGATATTTTCAGCCCTTTCCTGGGTAGCTTATCAGAGATAGACATAATACTGAAAAGAGCGAACAAAGCAAGAGAAAAAAATATACATTCATCAGTCCATTAATCAATTGGTGTGTGTGTTGCGGGGTTGAATCTACAAAACCATAGGCTTGGCTCTCTCATCCCTGCCTAAATGACTACCGACCCATAGCACTCATGTCTGTAGCTGGTCATGGCTCACATCAACACCATTATCCCAGAAACCCTAGACCCACTCCAATTTGCACACCACCCCAACAGATCAACAGATGATGCTTCTCTATTGCACTCCACACTGCCCTTTCACACCTGGACAAAATGAACACCTATGTGAGAATGCTATTCATTGACTTCAGCTCAGTGTTCAACACCATAGTGCCCTCAAAACTCATCACTAAGCTAAGGACCCTGGGACTAAACACCTCCCTCTGCAACTGGATCCTGGACTTCCTGATGGGCCGCCCCCCCAGGTGGTAAGGGTAGTTATCAATGCATCCGCCACTCTGATCCTCAACACATTGGCCCATCGGGTGTGTGCTCAGTCCAATCCTGTACTCCCTGTTCGCTCATGACTGCACGGCCAGGCTCGACTCCATCATCATGATGTTTGCCGTTGACACAAGGACACGGCTATGGATGCCGTCTGGGCCGGCAGCCTTGCGAGGGTTAACACTTTAAAATGTCTTACTCACTTTGGCCAAGGAGAAGGAGAGCCCACAGTCCTTGGTAGTGGGCCGTGTTGGTGGCACTGTGTTATCCTCAAAGCGGGCGAAGAAGGTGTTTAGCTTGTCCGGAAGCAAGATCTGTGTCCGCGACATGGCTGGTTTTCCCTTTGTAAGACATAATTGTCTGTAGATCCTACCACATTTGTCTTGTGTCTGAGCCGTTTAATTGTGGCTTCAGTTTGTCTCTATACTGACGTTTTGCCTGTTTCATTGCCTTACTGAGGGAATAACTACACTGTTTGTATTCGGGCATATTCCCAGTCACCTTGCCATGGTGAAATGCGATGGTTCACGCTTTCAGTTTTGCGCGAATGCTGCCATCTATCCACGGTTTCTGGTTAGGGTAGGTTTTAATAGTCACAATGGCTACCACATCTCGATACACTTCCTGATTAACTCAGTCACCGTATCAGTATATACGTCAATATTATTCTCAGAGGCTACCCAGAACATATCCCTGTCCACGTGATCAAAACAATCTTGAAGCGTGGATTCCGATTGGTCAGACCAGCGTTGAATAGTCCTTAGCATGGGTACTTCCTGTGTGAGTTTCTGCCTATAGGAAGGGAGGAGCAAAATGGAGTCCTGATCAGATTTGCCGAAAGGAGGGTGGGGGAGGGCCTTATAAGGCATCCTGGAAGTTGGAGTAGCAGTTGTTGATTTTTTTTTTTCAACAATGTGTTGATACAATTACAGCATTCTTTTCCTCAAATTTGCTTTGTTAAAATCCCCTGCTACAATACATGCGGCCTCAGGATATGTGGTTTCCAGTTTGCATAAGTCCAGTGAAGTTCTTTGAGGGCCGTCGTGGTATCGGCTTGAGGGGGGATATACACGACTGTGACCTATAACTAAAGAGAAATCTCTTCAATTTCCCTGGGGGGTACGAACAAAGGATCCGATTCGGGAAAGTCGTATTCCTGGTCAAAATGCTGGTAGTGCTGGTGAGTTACCGCCGCTCTGATATCCAATAGTTCTTCCCGGCTGTATGTAATAACACAAAACATTTCTGGGCTAATAATGTAAGAAGTAACCCATAATAAAAAAAAATACTGCAAAGAGTCTGGTATCTTGTACGTCTAAGTGAACCATATAAGGTACGAAAGTTTATGTAGAAGGGCTTTATAAACAAAAAGAGTACAAGGCATCGATCTACGAGACTTTAGAGAGGGCCAACCTACTTCATACAGAATGCAGTGATGTGTACCGGACCCATCGCCCGTAATAAAGCGTAGTGCATTATGATAATCCTGCATACAGGTGTATGTTGTTTTTTTTTGTAGATGGAACAACATTGTTTATACGGACAGTAAAAAGTACAGGACTTAATGTAGATCCCTGTGGGACACCTTTCGTAATATAAATATAAGCTGACTTAACACCATCAGAAAAAACACATTGTGTTGTCTTTCTAGTAATTTTATAACCAATTACATGACGCCGACTGGAGACAATCTTTGAATCAATAAAGAGTGGTCAACAGTATTCTCTTATCCATACCCTTTACCACATCGTTTAACACTAAGGTGGCATTAGAGAGGGTGCTATGAACCGGCATGAAACCAGACTGGTGAACACTTAGAATACATCTCGTAGCTAGGAAGGGTCTAAGTTGACAATTGATTAATAGAACGTTTTCAGTGCTCTACATTAAGGCTTGTCTAGGGTAAGTAAAACAAAAGTTGGATTACCAGAATATACATTTCAGTAGAAAATCACTATCAAACAATTTCTCCAATCAGAATTGAATCAGGCAGTGCCGCAGCGCACAGCAGGGCAGTGCATGGTTTACATTCTGAGTAAATTGCCTATATTCCTATTTGCTATAACACATTTCTATAAATAAGTTATATTTATACAAAGCAAGAGAACAATGTAGACAGAGCTAAGAGCATCACCAAACCACCACAAAATATCCAGTCAGAAAATGTAGTTTTGACATGAATGTGACTTGGCCTATTAAGGCACTCTTTGAATTTAATTCATCCTAGATTTCTCCTGCCATGCTTTTTCATGATCAAGGTGCAATGAATGAATGTGACAGAGTTCTGGGCTATCTCAGAAAGTTTTGTTTTTGAATAACCCCAAAACATGGGAGGCTTATGGTAATAATGAGAGAGAAAGAAGAAACAATAGCAATATATACACATCGAATGAGAAATTTGTACAAACCTTCAGTTGAGCAAAGCATTATAAGACAGAAGGCCCCAAAAAAATCCTTCCTTGCCATTGTGAACCAAACAACCAAAAGCCTTATCCTCCAACTAAAATATAATAAAAGCATTAAGACAAATTAAAGTTATGAAGAGTATTTTCCAAAATATTTGAGTGTTTAATGTCCTAAAGTTGCATCTTTTAAATGAGATCAATTATGGAAGTCGGAGTCTATGCTATTCTCATTCACAGATTTATTTTGAATTACAAATATTTTAGCTCACTAGAAGTGAAATTGAGCAAACAATACCGAGATTAAAAAATCCAATGAGGTGTCAAAAACGTAGGCTTCAGCTGAGGAATGCTTATGAAACAAATGAGTAGTTGGCCTATGCCCATTTCCATATTATTCTAGCAATGTGCAACCTACTTACAATGCATATAGTAGCCTAGGCCTAGTAAGAGAAGAGGATGAGGAAAAAATGCGAATCAGTTTATAATTTTCCAGTTCTGAGGATAGCAGAGTTGCTCTACAGCCCATGATGATTTACAACCCAGCACAAGACGCACTGCTAGCGAGGCTCGTTGACTGTGTCACTCGCTCCATCTGCACACTTTGGCAGACAAAGATAGCCAGATAGGCCTAGGTTACTACACATCTCTTTCGTGTCACAGCTAAACCAGAGTGAAATAAGCTGTTCAAAAAGATTTGGCTCAGCTAAATGTATTTTGTCAATGTCATGATTCTTCTCAACCTTCCAATAGCATGCCAGCGAAATGCCTAGCAGTCTTTTTTCTTTAAAAAATTGAATAAATTAGTTTGCATTATTTTGGATGGCCGCTAGGGGGAGATAACAACATTGTTTATGGCAGGGGTATCAAATCAAATGTAATTATGTAGCCCTTCTTACATCAGCTGATATATCAAAGTGCTGTACAGAAACCCAGCCAAAAACCCCAAACAGCAAGCAATGCAGGTGTAGAAGCACGGTGGCTAGGAAAAACTCCCTAGAAAGGCCGAAACCTAGGAAGAAACCTAGAGAGGAATCAGGCTATGAGGGGTGGCCAGTCCTCTTCTGGCTGTGCCAGGTGGAGATTATAACAGAACATGGCCAAGATGTTCAAATGTTCATAAATGACCAGGATGGTCAAATAATAATAATCATAGTAGTTGTCGAGGGTGCAACAAGTCAGCACTTCAGGAGTAAATGTCAGTTGGCTTTTTATAGCCGATCATTGAGAGTATCTCTACCGCTCCTGCTGTCTCTAGAGAGTGGAAAACAGCAAGTCTGGGACAGGTAGCACGTCCGGTGAACAGGTCAGTGTTCCATAGCCGCAGGCAGAACAGTTGAAACTGGAGCAGCAGCATGGCCAGGTGGACTGGGGACAGCAAGGAGTCATCATGCCAGGTAGTCCTGAGGCATGGTCCTAGGGCTCAGGTCCAGAGAGAGAGAAGAGAGAGAGAAGAGAGAGAGAAGAGAGAGAGAGAGAGAGAGAGAGAGAGAGAGAGAGAGAGAGAGAGAATACACTTAAGTTCACACAGGACACCGGATAAGACAGGAGAAATACTCCACATATAACAGACTCACCCTAGCCCCCTGACACACAAACTACTGCAGCATAAATACTGGAGACGGAGACAGGAGGGGTCAGGAGACACTGTGGCCTCATCCGATGATACCCCCGGACAGGGCCAAACAGGCTCGATATAACCTTACCCACTTTGCCAAAACACAGCCCCCACACCACTAGAGGGATATCTTCAACCACCAACTTACCATCCTGAGACAAGGCCGAGTGTAGCCCACAAAGATCTCCACCAAGGCACAACCCAACCCTCCTTCCATGGAGGGCCTATTGTCTGCTGGTTTTAGTTGTTTCCTTTCAATTGAGACCTTGACAACCAGGTAGGGGAGTTCCTTACTAATCAGTGACCTTAATTCATCAATCAAGCACAAGGGAGGAGCGAAAACCCTCAGACACTCGGCCTTCCGTGGAATGAGTTTGACACGTGGTCTATGGGCAAGCGCAGAATTTTTTTTCATATCACTCCTATGTACTTCACTCATTTTCAGTCACATTTTTGGCTGATGGTGTTACAGACCTTTTATTTTGTGACTTCAGCTTTCGGACAAGTAGGAAATCTGTCCTACTTGTCCAAAGGACAAGTGGCTAAAAAAGTTAATATCAAGCCCTGGTTGTTGAAAATGAAAACATATTCACTAGAAGTTGACTGATCTTCCAACGAGCCAAGTGGAGGCTGGGAGAGGGAATAGCAGTCGACTGACTGCCCAGGGTCGATTTAACCACCATTTCTTAAAATAAAAAGCCTGCTGAGATAAAATGCCGAAAGCATCACTTATCAAATTTTTCTCAGTAATGATGCCAGAGTCTGACACAACTTGCTTATGAAGGGAAGGAGAGGAATTGCCACGCTTCAGTGCATTAACTGTTTTCCTAAATGTAAGTGGATCACCAGCAGAGTCTGTGATAGAACTTAGAAAGTGGCTTGATTTAGCTTTCTTAATTTAGGAAGTACATCTATTTTTACATTTTCACATTTATTTCTACATCTATTTTAAATCATGTATTTCGAAATATGTTTTTGAAAATACTTTAAAGTAGTATGCTATTTATAGGAAAGTGTTTGAAAATACTTTTGAAAATGTCCAATAGTGGTTGATTCAGGCCACAAAGACTCAAATACACGGGAAATAACAAATAATCAAATACAAGTGCGTGTGCATATCAGTGTGTGTGTGTGTGTGTGTGTGTGTGTGTGTGTGTGTGTGTCCGTGTACATGTATGTGTTTGTCTGTGAGCATGAGTTGTTGTAGATTGATTTCCACCTCTGCGTAACGAGATCCATTAGGGCTGTTCCAGGGGAGATGTTAAACAGCACCACTCTGCCAGCTAGCTGATTAAACCTGACACAGGACATGGCTCCAAGGGGGTCGTTTTGGGATAATGGCACAGTGTAACAACAGTCCTACAATGCCCAGAGTGACTTAAAACCACCATTCAACACTGGAAGTTATATCTTGAGAAGAGGAAACTGTTCAGAGAACAGCAGGGCACAAGAAAGAAAAAAGAGAGAAAAGGGGGAAGAGGAGGACAGGGAGCCAGTGAAGAAGAGAGAGAGAGAAAAAGGGAAGATGGGAAGAAAGCATCAGATGCAACAGCTGTGGTGAAGAGATAGATCAGTGCCCTTGCTACATTCCCTTCCTTCAGAGACACATATCAGCCTTAGTCTCTTGCTCTATGTGGTACACAAACCAGGTTGTATTTGATCCTATTACCACTGTGTAAGGTTTCCCCTACCACAGTCTCTGATGTTATAAGGTGTGTGTTAGCCAGGGCTGGAGGTGTACCACTGAGAGATGGCCTGCCCAGATTGGTGCTACTTGGTGGGCTGTGGCCTTGATGTTCAGACATGCTCCTGAAGCACACCTCTGGCTCTCCTTTGGCTCCTCAGCCATATGGCTCTGCTCTGTCAGGTGACAGAAAGGAGGAGCTGCCTTAGCGCCACAGGGACATGACAGAATCCGACCAGCCTGCCAGCCTTCCCTGACAATGTCTGTAGGCACAGGGGAGCGTCTGGACGCGACAGAGAAAGATGGGAGTGGAAGGAAGGCGTGGAGGTAGTGTGAGAGATGGTGAGAGAAAGACCTAAACTGTCCCTCACTCGTGATGCCATCAGCAAAGACACATTGTGGTCATACAGCTGAATAGCCACATCATGCTGGAACAGCAACCACAATATCTGCTTAGACTGTACACTGTATGAAGAGATATTTTCTAATTTCCCCCTGTAATTATATTAGATACTAATGATGCTGCATTTTATAGGGCTTTTCAAGGTGCTTTACGAGTTAACAGTGTAATGGTGAATTGACCTCACCTTGCATTGTCCTTTGCAGTGATGCTGATAGATTAAATTACATGCATATCAAATGTGTGATGACATGAGAAACTGATCTCCACCTGATGATGATAATACAGAAACTGATCTGTGTTGTGTTATACGGACTTACAGCAGAGTCTTGTAATTCCTGATACTTTGGCTGATACAGTCCAATTTGACCACCAGTGACGGAGGGGAGAGGTGGTGGAGTGGTGCTGATCTCACCCCAGTGTCTGATTCCATTAACACTTTGTCCTGTCCTACCCTGTGACTCGTCTGCTCTGTGTCAGTGGCTCAGGTCTGTCCTTCAGTCTCTCCCTGCCTGCCCTTCAGCCCAAACACTGCCAGCTCACCTGCCTTTATCTCCCTCAAACAGAGAGCAAAGGAGAGAGAGTAGAGCGAGCGAGTAGAAAGAAAAGCACAAACACACCACAGGGACAGAGAGACCAGAGAGAGAAGAGGGGGAAACAGAACAGAGAGGAATAGCGAGAGTGGGAGAGCACAGCCCTGCCTGGACCCTCAACCACCCACACTTGCCTCTAAAATCGACAGGGGTGGAGAGAGGAAAACGGTTTGGCACAATGCCTCAAGAACTCTCCCTTTTCTCTGCCTCTGTGTAGCACTAGGTCCATAGAGTACAGTAGCCTATATAGCAGAGAGCATAGTCTAGGCTGAATTTAGCAGAGGAGTGAACATTCAACCTCCAATAGGCCCCAATATTTCCCTGACAAATCACTAACACATTTTGGTGAACGACCCATCTCGGGTCAAAACAACCACCCTGGTTATTTTAGTACAGGGGTAGGCGACCCTAGTCCTGCAGTGCCGCAGACACTAAATTATTTTAATTTAACCGACCTGGAAGACCAGGTGTGTTGAATTTAGGCAATCACTGAACTGATCAATTAGCTCAGTTGGTCAGGTGTGGTGCCTAGATGGAACAAAATCATACAGTACCTGCGGCACTCCACGAACAGGGTTGCCTACCCCTATTCTAGTATAACCAGGTCTCTGCCTACAGTACCATGTCATCTGAGCCTTTGGGTCCTGTCCTCCTGTAGCAGTTCCCTGCTTCCTCTAGCTCTGTTATTACAGGCCTGTATTATTACGGGGGAGGAGAAGTGGAAGGATGGAGGGATGAGGGGTGCAGGAGTGGAGGGGTACCTGGTGTACTCCCCCTCATTGAATATCTGACTTTATACTATATTATTTGTTTCAGACTTCCCCAGAATGTTTCAAAGAATGTTAACTTTACTTCAGACGGTATAACTGAACTAGTGCAGTGAGCTTATACTTTATACGCCCACTGAGGCAGTTGAGTATGTTTGAGATTCACTCCGATTCTGTAATGTGTTAGAGGTTATTCAAGCTTGGTATATTCAAGGACAGATAGTTGTATAATAGTTGATTTGCCAGGATGATATGACGATAGCTGGAATGAAAGACGTCTGCTTTTGTAACAACCTGGCTGACGCGCGACCCATGTGACTACACAGCGAGCTGTGTCTTTGAGAGCTGGTGTCAGACATGCTACTTTTGTAAGGGTTTGACAAGAACATCACATGCCATTCAGAAATTCATGCGTGTGTAGAGAAATAGATTCAAGCTGAAGGGTTCTAACTCAATATGAAGAGTACATTTTTCACTTCTGACTAAGACAGGGGTTGCATGCACCCTAACCGTGTGTGGGACTGTGCGTCCCTCAAATCTCCTCTTTGTCCTCCCCATGGCATTCCTCTCTTCTCTCTCAGGGCCTAATCTCCTCTCCACACAACACAGCAGAAGTAATACACATCTCTCTATCTCTTCTCCTCTCTATCTTCTCCTCCTTTGTGTTGGGCTGTGTTTCTCTAAAAGACCGCATCGATCTCCCTCTGTTCCATTTCCTTTCCCCTTCTCTCTCCCTCTCTCTGGGCTTTGTTTATGTTTGACCGACTGATGCAGGGATGCGGCAGCTCGTCTCCTCTCTTCTCTCGCTGCTCTTTAGAAATACACTCCCCGTGGATAGTTGTGGATGGATGGATGGCCTGGGCAGTGTGGAGCTTTAGAATGGAGTCGATGCCAATGTGTTCACTCACTATAGCTTTAGAAATCAGTCAGTCATGCCATTGTGTTCACTCACTGCACAGTAGCCGCCTTAGGGTCACTGCTGTCTGTCATTAGCTGCCTGACCAGGGTGTCGTGGTGGTCGAGATTGCACATTTTGTTTTGTGCCTTTTAAGAACAGGGTTCTTAAGTTGATAGATGTGTTGATTAAATGGGTGTTAACATGTTATATGCCACAAGGAGTTTGTGAAGAGTAGAAAGATGGGCTCCTGTATGTGCAGTACAGTATGGAAGATATGTACTAAGGGAATTTATCTATATCTCTTCTAAGCAGAGATAAGGTGGTGTGTGTGTGTGGCATATAGATGTGTGTGTTGCGTTTGTCCCTCACGTGATCGATGACAGCCCCCTATCTCGTCCTGTAATCCCCCATGTTCCCCTGCTCCGTCGCGGCCCACACTACCATCATAGCTCTCAGGCCCTTTAAACAGACCCAGGCATGGAGAGGAGTGCATTCACAATTAAAATGAATGCGCTGAGGAGGTAGTGCACAGGGTGTGCTCTAGATAAATGAGGAGGAGAAAACGGTCACCTTCAATCCAGGAGAGTGGGACGGGAACAAAACCTAGTTTAAGCCAAAAAGGGGAGGTCGTTTTTTTTATGCGTTTAGCCTACCACAGCTAAAGATATCCTTTATACTCACTTTTCAATTTTCTACTTGAGTTGATGTTACAGATGACATTAGTCAGTGAGTTAGACACTGTTTTCCAGAAGTGTTGGGAAATGCAGACAGGTATGGAGGTTTATGTCCATTTAGTTATGTTGGGCTGCTGTATCAGTTGGACCATTAGGCTGTTGAGTGGTAGTGTAGCGTGAGATGACGCTTGTCGGACATGGGACACAAGGTGAGTTAACTGTCTAGCCACTTAGTCCTGATCTGGATGCTGAGATCCTCCTAACCTTTTGATCTTCTCTCTGAGGCCCTGGGATTCCCCCCTTTGACTCTATACCTAAAACAGAGCCGTCTCTAGTCTGTGGAACTCTTCGCCTCTCCACCCCTGGCTGCCCCTGCTCCCCTCATTATGCAATTCATTTAATCCCCTCTACTCAGGAGCCAAAAGGCAGAACCGTCACCGGGTGCTTTTAGCAACAATCAGGGGCTTCGCTCTAATTAACGACACAGTATTAAACGATAGCGCCGTTTTCTTATCGTGACACTAAAGCGTGTCATTTCTACCAGCACACTAATGTTCACCGGAAGCTACAATCTAACTGAAATATTAAAGCTGATCTATCCCCTAAAATGTATTTAAAAAAAATTTTTTCAATGTATTTGTCTCTAAGGTCTGTACATCTTTCCTCTGATCTCTCTGTTCTGTGTGAATACAGAATACATTCAGTGTTCACCAGCATGGAAATTGCTAAAGGTGAATTTATTTATGCAAACGAAGGAGAGAAACGGCATGGTTTCTGCGCTCTGAATCATGTATGTTGTATGTTTCCTTTGAAGATGTTAGATGGTATTATTCCGTGTGTATGCGCATGATGTGTGTGTGTTTGTGTGACTGTTCGTGCTTCCCTGCATGTGCCTTTTGCACTCTCTTAAGTATGCCTGTGATTACAGGTCCATGGCTGAGCTTCATGTTGTTCTGACATCAAGTCTCTGCTGTGAGGATTCAACCTGCAGTCACCCCACCTTTGATCTCTCTGCCTCTCCTCTGAGCTCCTCTCATCTCCTCTAGACCTCTCAATCTACCTACACATAACCTATTGATTCACACAGGCCCATAGAGCCTGACTTTCCTCTACCGTCTTAGCAGCACTATGCATATTGCTATATTGTTTACCATAAAAGCAACTCAAATATGCATGAATTCATTTGCATCAAAAAATAACATTTGTTTATTGTGCTTTGAAGAGTTTTGTAAGTGAGAGTATTAGGGAGTTCTTCTTTATAGCTGGATTTGACTTTGATCATGGACACTGGAGTCCCTGGTCGATGGTTTCGATCATAGTCGTCAGTGCATAGTCGTCACTGAATGACGCGTTCCTGCCGTTGTGACAAATGCCATCACTAAGCGCACAGAGAGAAAGAACTGATAGCCTGGCATACAGACAGTCACACTGTCAACTGTCATCCTGGGATATAGAGTACAGACACTCACACACACACTCAAGAATATAGGATGCACAGTTTTCACTAAAGCTAAGAAGGCTTGTTGTGGTGTGTCTATCAATCTCCTTACGTAATCAACTTTGCCTGCCACTGAAACATGACAATGTCAGAGCTGTCACAGATGCAAAAAGACACGCTGTTGGTATGTCATGGAAAATGGTTTCTATAGAGGACCTATCTTTCAGGGTGCATGCTGTCAGAGTACTGGAGGTCTGGTCAAGTAGTTGAAAAAGAGAACCGTTCAGACAGGCATGCACACTGAAAACGTAGCTAAGAGGGAGGGAGAGGGAGGGAAAAGAGAGGAGTAAAGAAAGGGGGAGGGGGAAAGAGATGGATGAAGAAAAATACATCTGAGAAAAGAGAGAGAGAGAGGGAGGGAGAGAGAGAGAGAAAGAGGAGAGAGATGAGGGACAAAGAGTGCGCACGAGAGCGGGAGAGAGAATGCGGAGAGAGAAAAAGAGGGTCACGGCATAGATGTAATTGTTGGATAGATGGAGGAGAGCAGACGTCAGGGAGAAGTGTGGAGCTCAGCAGAATGCATCTCAGTGCCATCACTTGTCTTTTCTCTGACCCCTGACCTCCAACTGTCCTCCCGCAACCCAAATCTACCTAGCAGGCCGTGTGCTGCCAGTCGGAGTCTGCCCGGATGCTAAACTCTCTACACAACTCTCTACCAAACAAACAGTCCTGCTAAAACTGGCATCTTCTTTACCATATTATAGTCTGACTACTCACAAACAAAATTCATGAGTTAATTACCACTGACTTTGATTTTGATCTGGTAAAGTACTTTTTGGGGCAAACGATTTCAACCACAGGCTTGACTGAATTCACCCTCAACCAATAAAATGCAGGTGCTTCCCTCCTCCCTGGGTTTGTAACAGAGTAAAATAATGTTCTCTATTGCAGAAAGAGAGAGAGAGCAGAGAGAAAGGGAGCAGAAAGAGTGGTTCCGTAGTACTGAAGCAAACACTAATAATCATCTAACTCGCTCTGTCTTTCTTCCCCAGCTATAACAGCTGTTTCTCTCCTCTACTGGCTCTAGAACAGATAAACAATAACTAACTAATTAACTTCCAGGGGACCAGGAGGAACTCAGACAACTCTCTCTCTCTCTCTCTCTCTCTCTCTCTCTCTCTCTCTCTCTCTCACTACTTAGTCTCTCTCTCTCTCTCTCTCACTCACTTTCTCTCTCTCCACTCTCTCTCACACACACAGTAGGATGGTTTCTCTACTCTTCTTACCATTAGTCTTAGCCTGGTACCAGATCTGAGTGTACTTTAGCCAAGCCAACTCCTCCAACTCCTCTGATGTGAGAAGTATAATTTCAAGATTTTTTATATTTATTTCCTCTAAAGTGTTTGTTTCCTCTTATTAGGGAAGCTGTTTGGAAGTGATATATTACTGTGATTTATTCACTGTTAATGAGGGTAGGCCTAAGTTGTTTACGCGGAGCATAGCTATGTGATAATTAAACTGTGGAGACGAGAGAGCAAAAGGGGAGAGTGCTCACTGTTTACCTCACCCTCTGAGAGTGTTTGTGTGGGTGTGCATGCGAGAACGAACTAATGTGAAGTGTTGATGTGCGTTGACATGTGTCGGGTGACAAATGAAGTGAATCGTGATGGGTACAGCAGGGGTCACGTTAATGCGTGCTTTTCTCCGGGTAGTTAAAATGCAAGATGAACTTCAAGCAAAACTTTAGGAAATGTAGCTGGCTACATTCTTCTATGATAAACATGAGGAATCGGATGGCCGTGCATCGTTTTTGCAAAATATACCTTGTTTTTTTCCCCTGTAAGCTAATGTACTTATGTGTGGCTGCTGGCTAAATAGTGTGGCACTTCTCTTTTCATCTGATGAATATGAAGCTATTTTCTGCCGAATGTGTTGCGTTAATTTATTGTGTGTGAAGAAAAACTAATTGCACTACCCTGGTCACTCTGTTGATGCAAACAAACTGATTGGCTCTGTCAGAGTCTCTGATTTATGCACACTAGAGGTCTTCACAGATCCACCTGTACCCAAGACCTAATCCGGGACACGAGTCGTTCCGGATACAGAACTCTAAATAATGTAACGGGTCGGATCTGATATGATTGTCGCGGTTCTCAGGTATGTTTAATTTTAGCTGACTAGTCCGGAAGGGCCCGTACAGATCCCAAACGTGACTGCTGCAGTAGAGAGAGAGCGAGAGACATTTGATCATTTATGCTGCTGCTCTTGCTTTTCACAAGTGGTGTGACGCTTGTAGCTTGTTGTTGGCCAATCATAAGTCATCAAAGTGGCAATAGGCTACAGTCATAAAGCCTTGTGTGTGTGGCAAAAGTTAGGAGATATACTACATGACCAAAAGTATGTGGACACCTGCTCGTCGAACATCTCATTCCAAAATCATGGGCATTAATATGGAGTTGGTCCCCCCTTTGCTAATATAACAGCCTCAATTCTTCTGGGAAGACTTTCCACTAGATGTTGGAATATTGCTGCGGGGAATTGCTTCCATTCAGCCACAAGCGCATTGGTGAAGTTGGGCACTGATATTGACTGATTAGACCTGGCTCGCAGTCTGCGGTCCAATTCATCCCAAAGGTGTTCGATGGGGTTGAGGTCAGGGCTCTGTGCAGACCAGTTCTTCCACACCGATCTTAACAAACCATTTCTGTATGGACCTCGCTTTGTGCACAGGGGGCATTGTCATGCGGAAACAGGAAAGGGCCTTCCCCAAACATTTGCCACAAAGTTGGAAGCACAGAATTGTCTACAACGTAATTGATGCTCGGCCATGGAAACCCATTTCATGAGGCTCCTGACGAACAGTTCTTGGGATGACGTTGCTTCCAGAGGCAGTTTGGAACTTACTGAGTGTTGCAATCGAGGGCAGGCAATTTTTACTCGCTACGCGCTTCAGCACTCGGCGGCCCCGTTCTGTAAGCTTGTGTGGCCTACCACTTCGCGGCTGAGCCGTTGTTGCTCCTAGACCTTTCCACTTCACAGTAACAACACTTACAGTTGACTGGGGCAGCTCTAACAGGACATACATTTGACAAGCTAACTTGTTTGAAAGGTGGCATCCTATGACGGTGCCATGTTGGAAGTCACTGAGCTCTTCAGTAAGGCCATTCTACAATGTTTGTCTATGGAGATTGCATGGCTGTGTGCTCGGTTTTATACACCTTTTAGAAACTGGTGTGGCTGAAATGGCCAAATCCAGTAATTTAAACGGGTGTCTCACATACTTTTGCGTATATAGTGTATCTAATCAATGGAAGATAAAGTTAAAAGAGAGGTATACGGAGCTGTGAAGGGAACGGCACCTCCATACCTTCAGGCTATGATCAGGCCCTACACCCAAACAAGGGCACTGCGTTCATCCACCTCTGGCCTGCTGACCCCCCTACCTCTGAGGAAGCACAGTTCCCGCTCAGCCCAGTCAAAACTGTTCGCTGCTCTGACACCCCAATGGTGGAACAAGCTCCCTCACGACGCCAGGACAGCGGAGTCAATCACCACCTTCCGGAGACACCTGAAACCCCACCTCTTTAAGGAATACCTAGGATAGGATAAAGTAATCCTTCTAACCCCCCCCCCCTTAAAAGATTTAGATGCACTATTGTAAAGTGGTTGTTCCACTGGATATCATAAGGTGAATGCACCAATTTGTAAGTCGCTCTGGATAAGAGCGTCTGCTAAATGACTTAAATGTAAATGTAAATGTAAAGGTATAGAATACAACGACCAAGAGCCAACAGGTAGGCTGCAACTTAATATTCTAAATGGAATTATTTGTAACTGTTGGATGCGAAAGCGCATGTACTCTACCCTAATTTTGCCTAGCTACCTAACTTTAGCTAGGTTAACTAGCTTCTCCCGGTTTGATGCAGTCAAGACTGGTACTACGTAATCATATTTGATGATAAATAACCTAGCAATGGCAGCTATTAGTCTACTATAGCACAAGTCGGCTTGGTTGGTTGCAGTCTTTCGTCTCTCCCTCCCTGCTCCCAGTGTCAATCACTCCCAGTAATACACCCACACACCCACACGTACGCATGCACGAAACACACACTGTTATAATGCTGTCTTTCTCCCTAGCTCTATAGTAGCTTCAATGTTCTTTGAGAGATCCACTGACAGCTATGCAATTACTGCTGTATTGTCTGACCGCCCAGCCATCATCGGTGGAAAGAGAAAGGTGTGTCTGTGTGTGTGTGCTGTGGTTATCAGAAGATTATCAGTGGCTGTCCATGTGAATTACGCATGTGTGTGTTCATCAGTGTCTGACGGGTGTGTGTGTGCATACTGTTTGTGTGTGCGTTGATCATTGTTTGACGGAAGTGTGTGTGTTTCAGTTTAACGAGTCTGTGTGTATGGGTGTGTTTCAGAAATGGTGCACGTCCACATGCAGCAGTATGAAGTGGAGTATCTCCAGTTTGCCTTCCGTTGGATGAACAACCTGCTGATGAGAGAGCTGCCGTTACGCTGCACTATACGCCTCTGGGACACCTACCAGGTACACACACACCACAAACACACACGTACACACGCACACATACTGTGGGTACACACACGCGTGTGCGTGCGCAGGAACACACACAAAATGCTCACATGCATTCACACAAATTGTCACATTTCACTCACTCACAGCGCATCGTGTGTGTATTATTCTCCCATTGTGTTCCTTCATAAGACCCTATCCAGCAGAGGTCATCAATCTCTGTCAGTCCTCTCCTCTGTGGTCTGTGCCTCTGGCTCTTTATCTCTCAATCTCTGTCTGTCAGCAGCTCAGAGCAATGAGCCCGAGCCTCAACACCACTGAACTATTACTAAACAAAAGCCTTGTTAACAAACCATCCTTTATAACTCCTCTACTTCTTCCCATCCCTCCATCCCTCCCCTCAGATTGTAGGACCTAGCTTGCCTTTGAAAGGCTGCAATAGGACAATGGTGCAGAACTCTGTGGCTTGGCCCTGAAGGGCCACAGTGTCTGCTGCTTTTCTGTCTGACTATAAACTGGCGGTGGACTTGAGGGTTCGTCAATGACATGAATTGATCCATTAAGTATCGGAGAGATAAAAATGACTGCGGCACTGAAGGACTGGTTCTATGTAGGAAGCAGGTGTATGTGTCCTGTATTGTGTTCCTTTGCCTCAGCAGTGCATCATCTAAGGTAGCCTGTTATCTTTTCCTTTTTTTAAAAATGTATTGTACATGTGCTCCAGAGGGAGCTACTTAAATGCTAGAACACCCTAGGCCACAGGTAGGCTGTTATCTAACAAACTACTCTCCTTTGTTCCGTCACGTACAGTATAATACACCATGCAACAGCACAGCACTGAGCCAAGGAAGGCGTTTTGTAAGGACATAAAAACACAGCACCCTCTCTCTATTCTACTTCCTAATTAAACCATAAAGTTTTACTACCTTGGTTATCTCCCAAATGGCACCCTAATCCCTATGTTTCACCAGATCCCTATGGGTCCTAATCAAAAGTAGTGCACTATACACTGAGTATGCAAAACATTGACTGACCAGGTGAAAGCTATGATCCCTTATTGATGTCACTTGTTAAATCCACTTCAATCAGATGGAGGGGAGGAGACAGGTTAAATAAGTTTTAAACCTTGAGACAATTGAGACATGGATTGAGTTATGTGTGCCTTTCAGAGGGTGAATGGTTAAGACAAAAGATTTAAGTGCCTTTGAATGGGGAATGGTAGTACGTGCCAGGTGGACCGGTTTGTGTCAAGAACTTCAACCCTGCTGGGTTTTTCATGCTCAACGGTTTCACGTGTGTATCAAGAATGGTCCAAGGGACATCCAGCCAACTTGATACAACTTTGGGAAGCATTGGAGTCAATATGGGCCAGCATCCCTGTGGACCATTTGGAATGGGCCATTATCATGCACCTGTCGGGACAGGGACATGGTAAAAAAGACGTCATCCGTTTGCACTTGAATAGTGAATTCAGGACGCTTTTCCTGCAGTTCATTTTCTTGCCAGCCAGGTAGGCTACTCCAGTTGTAAAGAGAAGCAGTGTGCTTCATATTAGGAACGTTTCAAAGTAAATATATAGTAGGCCTAGCCTATAGGAAGCTGATGGGATCCTCCTTTTTTTTAATGGAGGCCATCAAAACTCTGTTTTCTCACTCAAATGCATAGCATAGTCTGACTCGCTGTGCAACAAGTAACCCTATTCCACTCAAACTCAGGGTCGCACAAAGTGTTCGATTTGAACTTTGTTGCATTTGCATTGATGTCAGAGTGATTAGAGAGACAACAGGGTGCTGAGTACCCACTATTAGCTACTGGCTGTTGGCAAGTTTGGTAGGCATCAGAGTGCAGTTTTGGAGAAGCCTAGTTACTGTCATAACTCTCCTATGATGATCTGAAGGATCAGGTTACAGTGGGTCCACTCTACAGCATGCTCTCTCTCTCTCTCTCTCTCGTAGAGGGGGAGAGCGGGAAGTCGGCTGTTTTATGGGCGGTCATAAAATACGCTGCCTCTATGCTCTGTAGTGTTCGAGATTGGAATGGAAACTGTGGAACACAGAGAGACCCTTGGACATCAACAGCTTGAATAATTAAACAATATTTCTATTTTTGAGAATGTGGGAATGGTCCATGGACGCTTAAGGGACAGTCATGTCGAGTGTGTTTCATTTGGTGATCTCATGAAGGACGGGAAACACACATACAGTTGAAGTCAGAAGCTTACATACACTTAGGTTGGAGTCATTAAAACTCGTTTTTCAACCACTCCAAACATTTCTTGTTAACAAACTATAGTTTTGGCAAGTCGGTTAGGACATCTACTTTGTGCATGACACAATTAATTTTTCCAACAATTGTTTACAGACAGATGATTTAACTTATAATTCACTGTATCACAATTCCAGTGGGTCAGAAGTTTACATACACTAAGTTGACTGTGCCTTTAAACAGCTTGGGAAATTTCTGAAAATGATGTCATAGCTTTAGAAGCTTCTGATAGGCTAATTGACATAATTTGAGTCAATTGGAGGTGTACCTGTGGATGTATTTTAAGGCCTACATTCAAACTCAGTGCCTCTTTGCTTGACATCATGGGAAAATTAGAAGAAATCAGCCAAGACCTCAGAAAATAAATTGTAGACCTCCACAAGTCTGGTTCATCCTTGGGAGCAATTTCCAAACGTCTTAAGGTACCACGTTCATCTGTACAAACAATAGTACGCAAGTATAAACACCATGGGACCACACAGCCGTCATACCGCTCAGGAAGGAGACGCGTTCTGTCTCCTAGAGATGAACATACTTTGGTGCGAAAAGTGCAAATCAATCCCAGAACAACAGCAAAGGACCTTGTGAAGATGCTGGAGGAAACAGGTACAAAAGTATCTATATCCACAGTAAAACGAGTCCTATATTTACATAACCTGAAAGGCCGCTCAGCAAGGAAGAAGTCACTGCTCCAAAACCGCCATAAAATAGCCAGACTACGGTTTGCAACTGCACATGGGGACAAAGATCGTACTTTTTGGAGAAATGTCCTCTGGTCTGATGAAACAAAAATAGAACTGTTTGGCCATAATGACCATCGTTATGTTTGGAGGAAAAAGGGGGAGGCTTGCAAGCCGAAGAACACATCCCAACCGTGAAGCACGGGGGTGGCAGCATCATGTTGTGGGGGTGCTTTGCTGCAGGAGGGGCTGGTGCACTTCACAAAATAGATGGCATCATGAGGACGGAAAATTATGTGTATATATTGAAGCAACATCTCAAGACATTAGGCCCGAAGTTAAAGCTTGGTCGCAAATGGGTCTTCCAAATGGAATATGACCCCAAGCATATTTCCAAAGTTGTGGCAAAATGGCTTAAGGACAACAAAGTCAAGGTATTGGAGTGGCCATCGCAAAGCCCTGATCTCAATCCTATAGAAAATGTGTGGGCAGAACTGAAAAAGCATGTGCAAGCAAGGAGCCCTACAAACCTGACTCAGTTACACCAGCTTTGTCAGGAGGAATGGGACAAAATTCACCTGACTTATTGTGGGAAGCTTGTGGAAGGCTACCCAAAATTTTTGACCCAAGTTAAACAATTTAAAGGCATTGCTACCAAATACTAATTGAGTGTATGTAAACTTCTGACCCACTGGGAATGTGATGAAAGAAATAAAAGCTTAAATAAATCATTCTCTCTACTATTATTTTGACATTTCACATTCTTAAAATAAAGTGGTGATCCTAACTGACCTAAGACGGGATTTTTACTAGAATGAAATGTCAGGAATTGTGAAAAACTGAGTTTATATGTATTTGGCTAAGGTGTATGTAAACTTCCGACTTCAACTGTATATATATATATATATATATACTGCTGAAAAAAATAAAGGAAACAACACATCCTAGATATGAATGAAAGAAATAATCTTATTAAATACTTTTTTCTTTACATAGTTGAATGTGCTGACAACAAAATCACACAAAAATAATCAATGGAAATCCAATTTATCAACCCATGGAGGTCTGGATTTGGAGTCACACTCAAAATTAAAGTGGAAAACCACACTACAGGCTGATCCAACTTTGATGTAATGTCCTTAAAACAAGTCAAAATGAGGCTCAGTAGTGTGTGTGGCCTCCACGTGCCTGTATGACCTCCCTACAACGCCTGGGCATGCTCCTGATGAGGTGGCGGATGGTCTCCTGAGGGATCTCCTCCCAGACCTGGACTAAAGCATCCGCCAACTCCTGGACAGTCTGTGGTGCAACGTGGCGTTGGTGAATGGAGCGAGACATGATCTCCCAGATGTGCTCAATTGGATTCAGGTCTGGGGAACGGGCGGGCCAGTCCATAGCATCAATGCCTTCCTCTTGCAGGAACTGCTGACACACTCCAGCCACATGAGGTCTAGCATTGTCTTGCATTAGGAGGAACCCAGGGCCAACCGCACCAGCATATGGTCTCACAAGGGGTCTGAGGGTCTCATCTCGGTACCTAATGGCAGTCAGGCTACCTCTGGCGAGCCCCCCAAAGAAATGCCACCCCACACCATGACTGACCCACCGCCAAACCGGTCATGCTGGAGGATGTTGCAGGCAGCAGAACGTTCTCCACGGCGTCTCCAGACTCTGTCACGTCTGTCACGTGCTCAGTGTGAACCTGCTTTCATCTGTGAAGAGCACAGGGCGCCAGTGGCGAATTTGCCAATCTTGGTGTTCTCTGGCAAATGCCAAACGTCCTGCACGGTGTTGGGCTGTAAGCACAACCCCCACCTGTGGACGTCGGGCCCTCATACCACCCTCATGGAGTCTGTTTCTGACCATTTGAGCAGACACATGCACATTTGTGGCCTGCTGGAGGTCATTTTGCAGGGCTCTGGCAGTGCTTCTCCTGCTCCTCCTTGCACAAAGGCGGAGGCAGCGGTCCTGCTGCTGGGTTGTTGCCCTCCTACGGCCTCCTCCACGTCTCCTGATGTACTGGCCTGTCTGCTGGTAGCGCCTCCATGCTCTGGACACTACGCTGACAGACACAGCAAACCTTCTTGCCACAGCTCGCATTGATGTGCCATCCTGGATGAGCTGCACTACCTGAGCCACTTGTGTGGGTTGTAGACTCCGTCTCATGCTACCACTAGAGTGAAAGCACCGCCAGCATTCAAAAGTGATCAAAACATCAGCCAGGAAGCATAGGAACTGAGAAGTGGTCTGTGGTTACCACCTGCAGAACCACTCCTTTATTGGGGGTGTCTTGCTAATTGCCTATAATTTCTATTGTCTATTCCATTTGCACAACAGCATGTGAAATGTATTGTCAATCAGTGTTGCTTCCTAAGTGGACAGTCTGATTTCACAGAAGTGTGATTGACTTGGAGTTACATTGTGTTGTTTAAGTGTTCCCTTTATTTTTTTGAGCAGTGTATTTTACATAAATGTATATTATTTTAAATATATATATTAATTGTGATATATTTTCCCCTAACTCTACCACCCCTCCCCTAATTGGTGTAAACTAATGGACAACAACACTTAATCAACGTTTTATAGTGATATGGAATGACATTCTAATAGATTGATGGGGGGGGGGGGCCCTATCGACGAGCCACACAGACTTCAGCCATATCGACGAGCCACACAGACTTCGTGCGCCCTTGTGTGTGTGGTCTGACAAGTGGCAGTGGCTTTTATTTTGTTTACCTCAAAGCGTTATAGAGAGGGAAGAAATTATGAAGGGAGAGATGGAGGGCTTCCTCTGTACCTCTATATCCACCACTATCAGACCCTCCCATTGATTTAGATGCTTGTTGATGTATGTACTTTGTTGTGGTGTGCTCTCTTGTTAGGATAACACTAGGAGTCAATAATAGCAGGATATTACTTATTGCGTCTCTATTGATTCTCTGTGTTGGAGTATAAAATGTGTGTCTACATTATGGGATGTATAGGAAGCTGACCCTCCTCTCCTGATGACTCACTTTAAATACTGTGGCATCAACGTCTTGGTGGGGCGCTCGGAGGGTAGAGGGGTGTAATTGTGTACCTATACCCTTGTTCTCCTTCAATTACCGTTCTTCCCCCTGTATTGACTGGGAGAGAACACACACACACACACACAGGCAAAGTGAAGGTTGTAGATTCAGTCAGAGGACATTATGAAACGTAATAATAAAGCAAAATGGCAGGAGAAGCCCCTTAGTGGCAAGATAAAGTCACTGACCATACTAGTAAGTGGTTAGCCTGTAAACTCTCATGGCGTTGTTATGAAGTTTAAATATACTCGCGAGATCACTGTTCTGACTGCTTATGAACTCACCCAGTCAAATTCCCAGGTCGTAATCCCAGAGAGCAGCAGTCAGGAAGGCCTCAAACGTTCAGCTTTTATGAAGTCAACAGTGAGCTGCTGCCTACCAAAAATGAACTGCAGATAAAACTCAATTGATTTCCACCTATGAATTATTGGTAGTAAATCACATAGCCGACTTTCTCCAAAAACACTTCTGAGCCCTGGCTCTGCAAGCCCTGGCAGATATGAAGTATGTGCTGCCTGTACTATAGAACCACGGATGATGGGTTGTGATAAGGAATAACTGTCTAGACTTCATACTTGCTGATATGAGTTTTTGGAGGTTTGAGTGGTGAATGAGTGGAGTTTTTGTAATCAATGGTCGGGCCTGCGTGGAGTGACCACGACATGAATTAAACCCTGAGTGGTTGACCTTTGGGCTAACAACCTCGGTTGTTCCCCTCAGTTATGACCGTATGATCACTGCCAACAACCTGTCTACAGGGACCTCTCAATCCTCCACCTGGCTCTTCATCTCCAACCCCCCAATACACACACACACACACACACACACACACACACACACACACACACACACACACACACACACAGTATACCCACACACACGGTACGCATACTCAGCACACACATGCACACACGCACACGGTACACACACAAGTCTCACACCCACACACACAAGTCTCACACCCACACACAATCTAATACGTAGCTAAACGGTAAAAAGCTGTGTGTCTTCTCTTATTGAGTGAAAATGTCTGCTACTGCAACAGTGATTAAAGACATCCTCTACATGCGGTGTTCTCAGATGTGTGGTTCTGCCATTGTGGGGGTTTATATCCAAGTAGGGTCTGCAGTGTAGAAATGATCCCTTCCCCAATCATTTTGAGTAGGAAGAAAACAACACATAAATGGGGCCATTTTATGTCTGGGCACAAAGGTAATGTACAGTGCCTTCAGAAAGTATTCAAACCCTTGAACTTTTTCTACATTTTGTTGTGATACAGCCTCAAATTTAAAATAATAAAATAGAGATTTCGTGTCACTGGCCTACACACAGTATCCCAAAATGTCAAAGTGGAATTATGTTTTTCGAAATGCTTACAAATTCTGAAACATTTAAAGCTGAAATGTCTTGAGTCAATAAGTATTCAACCCCTTTGTTATGGCAAGCCTAAATAAGTTCAAGAGTAAAAATTAGCTTAACAAGTCATATAATAAGTTGCTTGTACTCACTCTGTGTGCAATAATAGTTAACATATTTTTTTAATGACTACCTCATCTCTGTATCCCACACATAGAATTAGTCCAGTAGTTAATTTCAAACACAGGTTCAACCACCAAGACCAGGGAGGTTTATCAGTGGTTCACAAAGAAGGGCACCCATTGGTAAAAAAAAAAGCAGATGTTGAATATCCCTTTGAGCATGGTTAAGTTATTAATTACACTTTGGATGGTCTATCAATACACCCAGTTACTACAAAGATACAGGCATCCTTCCTAACTTAGTTGCTGGTTAGGAAGGAAACCACTCAGGGATTTTACCATGAGGCCAATGGTGACTTTAAAACAGTTACAGAGTTTAATGGCTGTGATGGGACAAAACTGAGAATGGATCAACAACATTACTAATCCACAATACTAACCAACATGACAGAGTGAAAAGAAGGAAGCCTGTACAGAATAAAACTTATTCCGAAACATGCATCCTGTTTGCAATAAGACACTAAAGTAATACTATGAAAAATGTGGCTAAGAAATAAACGTTGTGTCCTGAATACAAAGTGTAATGTGTGGGACAAATCCAACACATCATTGAGTACCCTCTTCATATTTTCAAGCATGGTGGTGGCTGCATCAGGTTATGGGTATGCTTGTTGTCGGCAAGGACAAGGGAGTTTTTTAGGATAAAAATAAAAGGACTAGAGCTAACATTCCTTGACATTCCTGCAGTCAGCATGCCAATTGCATGCTCCATCAAAATCTGAGACATCTGTAGCATTGTGGTGTGTGATAAAACTGCACATTTTAGAGTTGCCTTTTATTGTCCCCAGCACAAGGTGCACCTGTGTAATGATCATGCTGTTTAATCAGCTTCTTGATATGGCAAACCTGTCATATCAAATATATAAAGTATTGACTCGGGTGTGAATACATGTAAATTAGATATTTCTGTATTTCATTTTCAATAAATTTGCAAAATGTAAAATTTTCTAAAGACATGTTTTCACTTTGTTATTATAGGGTATTGTGTGTAGATGGGTGAGAAAGTATATTTCATCATATTTGAAGTCAGGCTATAACACAACAAAATGTGGAATAAGTCAAGGGGTCTTAATACTTTCTGAAGTCACTGTATGGTTTATATAGTAACCCAGTAACTAAATTGAAGACTAGGCACTGAGATTAACTTCGAAGTTTAGGCTGCTGTAGCAAGGTGGAGAAGTGATTATCAATAATTATACAACTTGAAAAAGTATACCATAATGGAGAGTTTAAACAGATTAATTTCCTCAACAAAACCAAAAATGTATTGTAATTCAGTCCTTTAATATTTAATACATTTGCAAAATAGTTGAGAATGACGACACTCTCTCGCCCTTCTCTGAGGGACCTATGACGGTCTGTGTCCCTCCCTCCCCTCCTTTCCTTTCCACATGCTCCTGAGACCGTCTGTGTCAGAGTAAAGGCATCAGCATGCTTCAGTGCAGCTGGCGCCTAGCCGAACCGAGCGAGTGTGCTCCCATATTCCCTTTAAAAGCCTTCGCTTGAAAAACAAGAAAAAAGCAGCAGTAGTACTGTTTGTCCATATACACTTCCTCAAAATAGTCAGAATGAATCTAAGAAATCTCAAGAAATCTGTCATTAAATTAGATTTTTTTTGCCGAAGAGATCTTAGTCGTGCAATTTTCCATAATTTGTTTATGAGATAATGTGCATGATAACGAGTCGTCTCTCGTTGAATGACAACAAAGACTTCATTGAAGAATCCCTACTGTTGATCAGTCACAGACGAAGGGGCGTAGACTTCGGCTCCAAACTTGCCTCCAGAATTTTTTTTGTGTCCCTGAACAGCCGGGAAAAGACTCCCCGAAGTCTAAAACAAACAAAAACATCACAAAATCCCGTCATAATACACTATATATACAAAAGTATGTGCATACACCTTCAAACTAGTGGATTCGGCTATTTCAGCCACACCCGTTGCTGACTGGTGTATAAAATCGAGCACACAGCCATGCAATCTCCACAGACAAACATTGGCAGTAGAATGGCCTTACTGAAGAGCTCAGTGACTTCCAACTTGGCACCGTCGTAGGATGACAACTTTCCAACAAGTCAGTCCGTCAAATTTCTGCCCTGCTAGAGCTGCCCCAGTCAACTGTAAGTGCTGTTATTGTGAAGGTGAAAAATCTAGGCGTAACAACGGCTCAGCTGCAAAGTGGTAGGCCACATAAGCTCACAGAACAGGACCGTCGCGTGCTGAAGCATGTAGCGTGTAAAAATTATCTGTCCTCGGTTGCAACACTCACTACTGAGTTCCAAACTGTCTCTGGAAGCAACGTCAGCTCAATAACTTTTTGTCTGGAGCTTCATGTAATATGTTTCCTTTGCTAAGCGTTAGCTGGAGTGGTGTAAAGCTAGCCGCTATTGGACTCTTGAGCAGTGAAAATATGTTCTCCGGAGTGATGAAACAGGCTTCACCATCTGGCAGTCTGACGGACCAATCTGGGTTTGACGGATGCCAGGAGAACGCTACCTGCCCCAATGCATAGTGCCAACTGTAAAGTTTGGTGGAGGAATAATGGTCTGGAGCTGTTTTTCATGGTGTGGTTCCAATGAAGGGGAAATCTTAACGCTTCAGCATACAATGACATTCTAGACCATTCTGTGCTGCCAACTTTAAACCCTATCGAACACCAGTTTGGCGAAGGCGCTTTCCTGTTTCAGCATGACAATTCCCCCATGCACAAAGCAAGGTCCATACCGAAATGGTTTGGCGTTCGGTGCGGAAGAACTTGACTGGGCTGCACGTAGCCTTGAACTTAAACCCTATCGAACACCTTTGGGATGGATTGGAACGCCAACTGCGAGCCAGGCCTAATCTCCCAACATCAGTGCCTGACCTCACTAATGCTCTTGTGGCTGAATGGAAGCAAGTCCCTGAAGCAATGTTTCAATGTGTAGTGGAAAGCCTTCCCAGAAGTGTGAAGGCTGTTCTAGCTGCAAAGGGGGGACCAACTCCTTTTTAATGCCCATGATTTTGTAATGGGATGTTTGATGAGCAGGTCTCCACACACTTTTGGTAATGTAGTGTATATGCACAAACTCTATCGAACTGTTTCAACTGGAAAGCATTCGGACGCCTTAACTGACCTTAAGGAAATCTCAGTAGTGTCCGAATTAGCCCACTTTCACACATTAATATTTAATCTCCTGCTGAGCCATATGGCCTTTTGACAACACAGCAGTGCCTTACTGTCTTTGTCTGTTGCTCTCACTGGGGCATGTTTGTCTTGGAGACCTCTCCTTTCTCTTCTTCTCGCCTCTTCTCTTCCTTTATACCTCCCCTACATTCTCCATCAGACTGGGAAGGTTTATACTGTATTTACCAAGGCTGCTCTCGACATGCTTCCAAAGATAAATTCGGTCACACAAGGTTCAGAGGGGATTTCTTTACATTAGTGGTTATTGTGTCAGGAAGAGGACATATAGTTCTTCCTTTCAAACCTGAGAGTCTGTACACGTATGAGTATACGTATGAGTACATGTATACTTCTTGTGTTGTGAGATTTCGGGGAGGTTGGCTTTGTTTCCAAGCCTGTAGGCTGTAGAATGTCACGTATAGAATGTTCTCCATCGAGTGGCAGCATAAGTGTGCTGTTGCACAGTTAGTGATTGTTTTCATGAACACCAGAGAAGAGTGCAAAGCAATGTCAGAGCATGTGTAGTTATTGGTTAGGCTGGTGTGTGTGTGTGTGTGTGTGTGTGTGTGTGTGTGTGTGTGTGTGTGTGTGTGTGTGTGTGTGTGTGTGTGTGTGTGTGTGTGTGTGTGTGTGTGTGTGTGTGTGTGTGTGTGTGTGTGTGTGTGTGTGTGTGTGTGTGTGTGTGTGTGTGTTTGGTCTTTGTGAGCCGCTGAGCCTCAACAGGCTTGTAGTATTGTGCCATTAGAGCAGCAGTATGTTAGGGGAGGGTTTAACCTGTGTTGAACTTCTCTCTCTGCAGTCAGCCCATCTGCTCCCTCCACCCTGCTCTCCAACACATCCTCCATATGTAACGCCATGTGTCCGTATGCACTCACAAGACATTGTCATTCATTATCATCGCCTGCTTTAGTTGCTTTGTAAATGACTTACATATGCGTGTAAATTGCACAGTCTAACCACGTGGGATTATTCGATTTGTATCAGGTTGTTATTAGCCATGCCATGACTGCCGTGCCATCGTGTGCGTTTGTGGCCTTATTATACAGTGTAGTCATTGGTTGGGTCCTGTATCCGCTCTCACAGGTAGTTACTGTGGACAGACCTGGAGGTGGAAACGCCTGCAGCCAGCCCTAGGGCTATTCCTGTGTGTGTGTGTGTGTGTGTGTGTGTGTGTGTGTGTGTGTGTGTGTGTGTGTGTGTGTGTGTGTGTGTGTGTGTGTGTGTGTGTGTGTGTGTGTGTGTGTGTGTGTGTGTGTGTGTGTGTCATTAATGCAGGTAGGATCAGGGCATGGCATGTACAGCCCTTAGGGGTTCTGCTGCTGACCGCTGAAGTACGGTGGTGGTTCTGCCGCACATCACAGGTCAAATGTCAAACAGGCGACATAATGCAGCAGCCCTCCACAGCTGTTCACACAGAGAAGGGAATGTGTGAATTACCATTGTATTACCAATATGATTGGCTGGACTGAAATAGAGTAAATATGACTTTTGAAGGTGGGCTACCATTTGATTGTGTGCGCCAGAGAGAAAGACAAAGTGTGTGTTTGCATGTAATGGATGTTCATTCATTGCTTCTTCTCATACCCATACCACACACCAACTCAAACCACTGTTCCTAAAACCCCTCACACACACATTCACACTGTTCCCACCCTTCCTTCCCTCCCTCCACGCTCCACTCGTCCCTGACAGAGGGGTGTCCAAATTATCCTTGTTGCAACGGAGCATGAAATTAGCAAGTGGCTCTGTGTGAATGCATTAGCAAGGGGGTGTTAAGGAGCAGAAAGCCCCCCCCCCACCCTTGTGTAACCAGGAAGATAGAAACACGGTATGCATGGTGCAGAATGTGTGCCGCTACATAGGTCTGGGAGTTGCCAGGGACCTGATAATATGATATTATCACAATATTTAGGTGTCGATACGATATGTATTTGCGATTCTCATGATTCTATATGTATTGCAATTCAATACTGTGATTTTATTGCAATTCCATTTTCCCCAAAATATTTCTCACCACATGTCCGCTGCAGAGGAACAAGAGAGAGCCATGAGAAAACTATTTTTCCTCAGTCATGGAAATAAGTGCTGAAAACAAATTGGCTCTCTATTTAAAAAGGAGAACAAGCTATGAAGGAAAAATTGGAGTTCTGGTACGATACTGTCAAAACGATACGATATATCGTCCAAAATAATATCCTTGATATGTAACTGTATATATTTTTGCCCACATCACTACTGCTACACCGCTCCATTGTAAAGAGCCCCAAGACAGAGAGGTAGATTCCCTTCTCTAGAACTATGCTATGCAGGCTTACGTGTGTTGTTGTCGAGCAAAACCTTTTGTGGAAGGTATTATATAGGCCTATTTGGCAGGGAAACTGTGAAGCGAGCTGTAGCCTATTGCTTGTTTCTGTTTGTTTTACATTCTTTAATAAAAGACTCAATGCTGTCCGTTTGCTGCTTTTCACGAAATCATACGTACCTGTTCTTTATGGCCAGAAACAACTTTGTTCATCTGGGCGGAAGATAGTTAGGTTTAGGCAGAACTGTGCTAGCTGTTGGAATGGTTCACAGCATATCTGCCCTATTTTTATAGGTGGCGCCTCCAATAGAAGCTTCCCCTAAAGTAAATTACTAAAATTACAGTATATAATTACTGCTGTCTATACAAAAATATATACAATCCCTCAAAACACTACACCAGAGAGCATGATTTTGCCACAGATTATCATTAGAATTTGCAGATTCTTTTAAATCACAAGGCCAGGGCATTTCCTAAAGACGGGAGGCACGCAAATTCGCATATTCACTGTCTATCATTGGGTGAGTTCGTGCTCCTGAACAGTTTTTTTTTTTAGGGCAATTACCTCATCCAGGCTTGATGGACGTCAAAGCCTACAATGTGTCTCCCCTTTTCATCGGCCTCAATTAGATGGATGCTTTCACGACAATGTCGTTCTCAGTTTTTCAGTGTCAGCAGAGTAGCCTAGCCTGTCATTTTTGTGTATTAAAAATGCTGCTATTATCTCCAGTCGTGGAGAGTAAAGTGTCGTAGAATTGCATGAAATATCCTGCAAACAGTGAATCAGTTATATTATTAGCCTAATTTATGGACTATCCAATCTACTCATCACATTAGAAATAGTACACTATCTTACATTAGTCTGAAAATGCGATGATAGATGCATGGAATACTTATCATTAAAGATAATTTTTTTAAATAAAACATGATTTTTGTTGTTGTTGCTTCCCCAAACTCAAGCACTGCCAATGGCCCTACTCTTACTTAAAATGTAAGTGTTATCTTTGACAATGGTATAGCCAACATTTGTCTGTTCTGATTTTTATTTCTTTATTTTCCTATATTTTGGTTGACTATATTGTCAGAGAATGCTGTAATGTTTTACCTTATTACATTATGTCTATCCAGAGAGAGAGAATGACAGATGGAGACTGCAGGGCTTAAAGAGAGATTGAGGGAGATATAGTAAGGAAGAGAAAGTGTGTATACCTCTGCAGGGCACAGGAACGGCAAAATGATCCTAAGGGATGTGGCCCCAGCCCCTTTACCCCTCCCCACCAGGGTCCCAGGGGCCTCATAATGATTGGCTGATTGGTGACACAGAGAGCCAATCCCCAGCAGGCACAGACAGGGTTAGAGGTGGGGTCAGCCACACGGCCCCAAGCATCAATACTTAATCTGTTCTGCTCTCTATAAAAAACAGAACTCTGCCGCTTTGCTCACTCCATCTCTCTATACCTCTCCTCTGATGCACCGCTCTCCATCTTTCTCATCCTCTCTCCTCCTCTACACCGTTCTCTCTTTCACTCTATCCCTCTCCTCCACTGCCCTGTTCGCTTCATCCCTCTGTCTCTCTGTCCTTTTTCCCCCTATGCTGTAGACATACAAACACACTGCCAAGCTGTGTCGGAATCCATTCAGGACTGAGCTTTCACGTGTGAGGACACACAGAACCCAACACACGCCGTAAACACCTTGCTGTGCTTTCACACTGCTCTGGTCTGCAGTATGCTGCAGCATTTCGCCAAGTGCTAACCCCCTGTGTGTGAAGTGTTGCTGCTGATCTGACTCCGCTCGCACACACACACACACACGTCCTTCCCATGGATGTCCTCTGTCTCCCTCAGGATACAGCATGAGTTTTTCCTCACACACAGGCACACACACATCACCCACTACCTCAACTCTCCTGGCTACTCTCAGCTTCAGGGTTTGAATCCTGGTGTGATCAGTTTTCCACAAAGAGCAGAAGTTTAGTCCCACAACAAACATGACTAGTTACATTTTACATTTTAGTCATTTAGCAGACGCTCTTATCCAGAGCGACTTACAGTAGTGAATGCATACATTTTCATACATTTCATACATTTTTTTCTCCGTACTGGTCCCCCGTGGGAATCGAACCCACAACCCTGGCATTGCAAACACCATGCTCTACCAACTGAGCCACACGGGACTTAAGGTTGAGATGAGAGACAGACAGCTTGCGATGCAGTTTGTAGCTCCTGTCTCCCTGAATCTGCACCTCTCTCCTCTGATCACATAGTGAACCTCAGTACTGTACACCATGTCTGCAGGTCAGGCCCACTCAGACAAACCAATGCCTGTCTTCTCCAATACTGTGACTCTGACACCGGGACTGGCACCAGGAATAACAATAGGGAAGGAGCTTGGAGATGGAAGTCTGGAAGCATACGGCACACTATAGAGTAATTATCAGAGGGTGTATTGTAGTCTTTTAGTGTGAAGATCTTATATGGAGGATGAGGTAGTCTGTATGAAGGGCTGAGGGTGGAAGATAGAGTTGAATGGGAGGATATTGAGAGAGAGAGAGAGTGAGATGAGATATAGACTCAGAGAAATGTTGAAGAACATGGGGCTGAGGTAATCACAGTGATTGGTGATCACACACTCACTCCCAGAAGTCCCTCTGTTAATAAAGTGTGTGTCTGTGTCTCTGTGTGTGCGCGAGCGACTGATTCCTACCCATCAGCTGGTCAGATTAAAGCCGTGAGGGTAGACCAATAGGCAATCATCAACCAGACATAACTCACTCTGCAAAACACTTCACTCTCTCCCCCTCTCTCTCTTTCCCTCTCTTACTCACTCACGTTATCTATCTGTATCTCTGTTTTTCTTCCTTCGCTCTCTGTCAGTTTATCTGTTTCTCTCTTTATGTCTCGGTCTATCAGTCTCTCTCTCTCTCGGTCTCTCTACTACTCCGCCCTCTACCCTCTCTGCCTGCCCCCTGCCTGAGTGATTGACAGTGGAGATGAGGTGTGTGTTCTGCCATGTGTTAGCTCTCTCTCTTCCATCTCTCCCTCTGTTTTCTAATTCCTCTCCTCCTCCAGCTTCATCTCTCCTTCTCGAGAAGGTAAATCCCAGTCATATTAGCGTTTTATGCAAGACCTTTCTCCCAATCTAGCCTACATTCCACGCTACATGTATTGGCTAGTCTAAACGGCATAAGACTTATTTAACAGACATGTCCTTATTGTAATGTGAGTAGAGAGGTCTTGTACTTCATGTTCATTAGCAGGCTTGTTAAAGCAGATAGAATTGGGCAGCTTGGCTCACTCCAACACATCCTGCTCTGACCGCGTGGCAGAGGACTGCCATAGTGGCACAGGCAGCGTCTTAATGCGTCCCTCTTTTCTCTTTAGTGTGTGCGTGTAGGCGATGTGTAGGATAAGTGTCCTTGTTGTGAGGCGTCTTTGTGGCCCTCTTACATCTTTAAACAGGTTGCGCTGAAGAGGGCCTGGCACAGAGAGAGAGAGAGAGAGAGGATGGGAGAGAGGCTGAGAGGGAGAGAGGCTGAGAGGGAGAGAGGCTGAGAGGGAGAGGTGGAAAAAGAGGAGAGAGGCGGAAGAAGAGCAGAGAGAGGCTGAGGGAGAGGGGAAGAAAGGAGGGAGAGGGGAAGAAAGGAGGGAGAGGGGAAGAAAGGAGGGAGAGGGGAAGAAAGGAGGGAGAGAGGCTGAGAGGGAGGGGGAAGAAGAGGAGACGGAGGGGCTGAGGGAGAGACGAGGGGCTGAGGGAGAGACGGGGGCTAGAGAGAGAGGGGGGGGCTAGAGGGAGAGAGGCTAGAGAGATGGGGGCTAGAGAGATGGGGGCTAGAGAGAGGGGGGCTAGAGAGAGGGGGCTAGAGAGAGCGTGAGAGGCTGAGAGAGGGGGAGAGAGCGAGGGGGTGTTGAGAGAGGGGGAGAGAGCGAGGGGGGCTGAGAGAGGGGGGGGGAGAGAGGGGGCTGAGAAGGAGAGAGGGAGAGGGGCTGAGAGAGGGAGAGGGAGAGAGAAAGAGAGAGAAGCTGAGAGAGAGAGGCCGAGAGGGAAGAAGAGGAGAAAGATTGGCTGAAAGGGAAGAAGAAGAGAGAGGGAGGGAGGGAGAGAGGCTGAGGGAAGAAGAAGTGAGAGGGAGGGGGAGGGAGGGAGGCCGAGAGGGCAGAAGAGAGGAGAGGCTGAGATTGGCGGAGAGGGAGGAGGAGAGGCTGAGATTGGCTGAGAGGGAAGAGGAGAGGCTGAGATTTGCTGAGAGAGGAGAGGCTGAGATGGAAGAGGAGAGGCTGAGATTGGCTGAGAGGGGAGAGGCTGAGATTGGCTGAGAGGGGAGAGGAGAGGCTGAGATTGGCTGGGAGGGGAGAGGAGAGGCTGAGATTGGCTGGGAGGGGAGAGGAGAGGCTGAGATTGGCTGGGAGGGGAGAGGAGAGGCTGAGATTGGCTGGGAGGGGAGAGGAGAGGCTGAGATTGGCTGAGGGGAGAGGAGAGGCAGAGTTTGGCTGAGAGGGAAGAGGAGAGGCTGAGATTGGCTGGGAGGGGAGAGGAGAGGCTGAGATTGGCTGAGAGGGAGGAGGAGAGACTGAGATTGGCTGAGAGGGAGGAGGAGAGACTGAGATTGGCTGAGAGGGAGGAGGAGAGGCTGAGATTGGCTGAGAGGGAAGAGGAGAGGCTGAGATTTGCTGAGAGAGGAGAGGCTGAGATGGAAGAGGAGAGGCTGAGATTGGCTGAGAGGGGAGAGGCTGAGATTGGCTGAGAGGGGAGAGGCTGAGATTGGCTGAGAGGGGAGAGGAGAGGCTGAGATTGGCTGGGAGGGGAGAGGAGAGGCTGAGATTGTCTGGGAGGGGAGAGGAGAGGCTGAGATTGGCTGGGAGGGGAGAGGAGAGGCTGAGATTGTCTGAGGGGAGAGGAGAGGCAGAGTTTGGCTGAGAGGGAAGAGGAGAGGCTGAGAGTGAGGTGGAAGAGAAGAGAGAGTGGCTGAGAGGGCAGGAGGAGAGAGAGTGGCTGAGAGGGCAGGAGGAGAGAGAGTGGCTGAGAGGGATGGAGGAGAGAGAGTGGCTGAGAGAGGGGGGGGAGAGAGAGAGAGGGGGCTGAGAAGGAGAGGGGCTGAGAGAGAGGGAGAGGGGCTGAGAGAGAGGGAGAGGGGCTGAGAGAGAGGGAGAGGGGCTGAGAGAGAGGGAGAGGGGCTGAGAGAGAGGGAGAGGGGCTGAGAGAGAGGGAAAGGGGCTGAGAGAGAGGGAAAGGGACTGAGAGAGGGAGAGGGGCTGAGAGAGAGAGAGGGGCTGAGAGAGAGAGAGAGAGAGGGGCTGAGAGAGAGAGAGAGGGGCTGAGAGAGAGGGGCTGAGAGAGAGGGGCTGAGAGAGAGAGAGGGGCTGAGAGAGAGAGAGAGGGGCTGAGAGAGAGAGAGAGGGGCTGAGAGAGAGAGAGAGGGGCTGAGAGAGAGAGAGAGGGGCTGAGAGAGAGAGAGAGGGGCTGAGAGAGAGAGAGGGGCTGAGAGAGAGAGAGGGGCTGAGAGAGAGAGAGGGGCTGAGAGAGAGAGAGGGGCTGAGAGAGAGAGAGGGGCTGAGAGAGAGAGAGAGAGAGGGGCTGAGAGAGAGAGAGAGAGAGAGGGGCTGAGAGAGAGAGAGGGGCTGAGAGAGAGAGAGGGGCTGAGAGAGAGAGAGGGGCTGAGAGAGAGAGAGAGAGGGGCTGAGAGAGAGAGAGAGAGAGAGAGAGAGAGAGAGAGAGAGAGAGAGAGAGAGAGAGAGAGAGAGAGAGAGAGACACAGACAGACAGACAGACAGACAGACAGACAGACAGACAGACAGACAGACAGACAGACAGACAGACAGACAGACAGACAGAGAGAGCGAGCGAGCGAGCGAGCGAGCGAGCAAAGATGTATTTTGGGGCGGCAGGTGGTTAGCGCATTGGGCCAGTAACCAAAAGGTTGCTGGATCGAATCCCCGAGCTGACAAGGTAAAAATCTGTCGTTCTGCCCCTGAACAAGGCCGTTAATCCACTGTTCCCCGGTAGGCCGTCATTGTAAATAAGAATTTTTTTCTTAACTGACTTGCCTAGTTAAATAAAGTTTACATATAAAAAATGTATTGAGAGAAGGCAAAGGCACAGATTGGGAAGGCAAAAAGGACAAGGAAAGTCATAGAGAGAGAAGGAGAAAGAGCATCCCGTGCCTTTTCTTTTATTGTGGTCATTTATTAAGGTCCCATCATGGTCCCATTCCCCCGAGGAGCAGTGAGAGAGAAACAATTAAAATGATCCACGAGTAGACGCTGCTGCCGTTAACTGACACTTAAAGGAAAACTCCACTTAAATTATCTTTGTTTTTTTTTCATTAGTCCATTGTTGATATAGTCCCAAAATGTTTTGCATGTAAGTTTTCAAGATATTGCGAAACACATCATCATGATGATGTGGCCAGTGACACTTTGCTTCTTGAAAACGTGACTGCTGACATGCAACATTTTGGAACTGTAACAAATCTAATTTTATTTAGCAGATGTTATTGCCGGTGTAGCGAAATGCTTGTGTTTCTAGCTCAAACAGTGCAGTAGTATCTAACAATTCACAACAATATATACAAATCTAAAAGTAAAAGAATGGAATTAAGAAATAAATATATAATAGGACAAGCTATGTTGGAGTGGCATTTTGGGCTAAAAATGTAAGAAATAATGAATAAAAAAATACTGCAAAGTTGCTTTGGAGCTAAAAGCATCTTACTCCGTATCAACAGTGGACTAATGAAAAAGATACCAAAATATAGTGTATTTTTTCCTTTAAGGTGTACCCTGGCATCACTGCCATGTATAATTCTAATTATGTATAATTACACCCACTAGTCTACCATTAGTAATGTCTGCTTATTGAAAATGACCTCTTGTAGGAAGTTAGAGAGGTTGGATGATGAAGACTCAAAACTTTCTTGTATGTTTTAGTTTTATGGGGGAATTGTATGGAGTAGACTCCCGAGTGGCGCAGCGGTCTAAGGCACTGCATCTCAGTGCAAGAGGCGTCACTGCAGTCCCTGGTTCGAATCCAGGCTGCGTCACATACGGCCGTGATTGGGAGTCCCAAAGGGGGGCGCACAGTTGGCCCAGCATCGTCCGGGTTTGGCCTGGGGTAGGCCGTCATTGTAAATAAGAATTTGTTGTTAACTGACTTGCCTAGTTAAATAAAAGGTTAAAAAGGAATAATAATTTTGAGCAAGTATAAACTTTGATAGTAACTAATGTGTTTCATAATATGTACATAGCATAGCATGTACATAGCATGTACATAGCATAGATGTGTTGGAATTTCTATGTAGAGAAGTGATTTGCTTAGCTGTAGGCCTAGTCGATGTTCCCTACACAGCTATATCCATTTTAAACAGTCTGCACACTGCAGTGTGTCAAACCTGTGTATGTTTTAACCTCAATGTGAAGGGAATGTTTCCACAGCCGTAGCTCCAACAGTTAGTTACCCTTGAAGAGCACTATCCCTGTCCTGTCTGTCCTGCCTGTTATTGGCTTGAAGAAGGAACACAGCCATTGATTTTCATTACGTTCTCTCCGTGTCTGGCATAAACGACGGCGCGTCGCCCCTCGCTGTGAATACGCAAATATCACCCTCGCCCTGTGCTTTGCTTCACTGTGCTGCGCCACTGAACTGCAGCACGCCTGCCCAGGAATGGAGAATGTAATTTTTGAACAACCCCCTCTTCTTCAGTGAGAATATCATTAGTCCTGACTATTTACTCAGGAAAGTGGGAATAAATTCCCTTCCTTCAGAGGGTCTTGACATGGCGTCTGTGAGAGACGTCCCAGGGAAGTTTTGTAGAGACACTGGTGGAATGAATCATAAGCTGGCCCAGTCCGACCCAATGTGGTTATTGGGTTATTGCTTAGTGTGAGCTGCTCTCTCACTCCCAGACACACACGCATATGTACACACACACACAGTATGCGCACACTGTATCTCTCTGCTCCCTCTCTCTGAGACTGTTTGATTGTTGATTTTGGCTGAGATAATATGCAAATATACATTCAGTTGAAGTCGGAGGTTTACATTTACATTTACGTCACTTACAAATTGGTGCATTCACCTTATGATATCCAGTGGAACAACCACTTTACAATAGTACATCTATATTTTTTGGGGGGGGGGGGGTTAGAAAGATTACTTAACCTCTATGGGCTAGGTGGGACGACAGCCAGTGTAATCCCTTGGCGCGTTATTCAAATTCCTTAGAAATGCAAAAACTTCAATTTTTCAAACATATGACTATTTTACACCATTTTAAAGATAAGACTCTCGTTAATCTAACCACACTGTCCGATTTCAAAAAGGCTTTACAACGAAAGCAAAACATTAGATTATGTCAGCAGAGTACCCAGCCAGAAATAATCAGACACCCATTTTTCAAGCTAGCATATAATGTCACATAAACCCAAACCACAGCTAAATGTAGCACTAACCTTTGATGATCTTCATCAGATGACAACCCTAGGACATTATGTTATACAATACATGCATGTTTTGTTCAATCAAGTTCATATTTATATCAAAAACCAGCTTTTTACATTAGCATGTGACTAGCATTCCGACCGAACACTGCCGGTGAATTTACTAAATTACTCACGATAAACGTTCACAAAAAGCATAACAATTATTTTAAGAATTATAGATACAGAACTCCTCTATGCACTCGATATGTCCGATTTTAAAATAGCTTTTCGGTGAAAGCACATTTTGCAATATTCTCAGTAGATAGCCAGGCATCACACGGCTAGCTATTTAGACACCCAGCAAGTTTAGCACTCACCAAAGTCAGATTTACTATAAGAAAAATGTTATTACCTTTGCTGTCTTCGTCAGAATGCACTCCCAGGACTTCTACTTCAATAACAAATGTTGGTTTGGTCCAAAATAATCCATCGTTATATCCAAACAGCGGCGTTTTGTTCGTGCGTTCAAGACACTATCCGAAAGGGTAAATAAGGGTTACGAGCATGGCGCAATTCGTGACAAAAGATTTCTAAATATTCCATTACCGTACTTTGAAGCATGTCAACCGCTGTTTAAAATACATTTTTATGCCATTTTTCTCATAAAAAAGCGATAATATTCCGACCGGGAATCTGCGTTTACGTAAACAGACAAAAGAAAAGAAAGCATTCGGTCGACTCGGGCACGCGCCAAAGCCCATAGTACTCTGAGCGGCCACTTGCCAAAAGCGATAAAGTGTTTCAGCCAAAGCCTGCCTCGATATCCTTCAGCTTTGTCCCGGGCTCTGAGAGCCTATCGGAGCCGTAGGAAGTGTCACGTTATTGCAAAGATCCTCAGTCTTCAATAAAAAGAGCCAAGATAAAACACACCTTGTCAGACAGGCCACTTCCTGCATGGAATCTTCTCAGGTTTTGGCCTGCCATTTGAGTTCTGTTATACTCACAGACACCATTCAAACAGTTTTAGAAACTTTAGGGTGTTTTCTATCCAAAGCCAATAATTATATGCATATTCTAGTTACTGGGCAGGAGTAGTAACCAGATTAAATCGGGTACGTTTTTTATCCGGCTGTGTCAATACTGCCCCCTAGCCCTAACAGGTTAATCCTATCCCAGGTATTCCTTAAAGAGGTTGGGTTTCAGGTGTCTCCGGAAGGTGGTGATTGACTCCGCTGTCCTGGCGTCGTGAGGGAGCCAGTTTTGACTGGGCTGAGCGGGAACTGTGCTTCCGCAGAGGTAGGGGGGCCAGCAGGCCAGAGGTGGATGAACGCAGTGCCCTTCTTTGGGTGTAGGGACTGATCAGAGCCTGAAGGTACGGAGGTGGCGTTCCCCTCACAGCTCCGTAGGCAAGCACCATGGTCTTGTAGCAGATACGAGCTTCAACTGGAAGCCAGTGGAGAGTGTGGAGGAGCGGGGTGACGTGAGAGAACTTGGGAAGGTTGAACACCAGACGGACTGCGGCGTTCTGGATGAGTTGTAGGGGTTTAATGGCGCAGGCAGGGAGCCCCGCCAACAGCGAGTTGCAGTAATCTAGACGGGAGATGACAAGTGCCTGGATTAGGACCTGCGCCGCTTCCTGTGTGAGGCAGGGTCGTACTCTGCGAATGTTGTAGAGCATGAACCTACAGGATCGGGTCACCGCCTTGATGTTAGCGGAGAACGACAGGGTGTTGTCCAGGGTCACGCCAAGGCTCTTAGCACTCTGGGAGGAGGACACAATGGAGTTGTCAACCGTGATGGCGAGATCATAGAACGGGCAGTCCTTCCCCGGGAGGAAGAGCAGCTCCGTCTTGCCGAGGTTCAGCTTGAGATGGTGATCCGTCATCCACACTGATATGTCTGCCAGACATGCAGAGATGCGATTTGCCATCTGGTTATCAGAAGGGGGAAAGGAGAAGATTATTTGTGTGTCGTCTGCGTAGCAATGATAGGAGAGACCATGTAAGGATATGACAGAGCCAAGTGACTTGGTGTATAGCGAGAATAGGAGAGGGCCTAGAACTGAGCCCTGGGGGACACCAGTGGTGAGAGCACATGGTGCGGAGACGGATTCTCGCTACGCTACCTGGTAGGAGCGACCTGTCAGGTAGGACGCAATCCAAGAGTGAGCCGCACCGGAGATGCCCAACTCAGAGAGGGTAGAGAGGAGGATCTGATGGTTCACAGTATCAAAGGCAGCAGATAGGTCTAGAAGGATGAGAGCAGAGAGAGTTAGCTTTAGCAGTGCGGAGAGCCTCCGTGACACAGAGAAGAGCAGTCTCAGTTGAATGACTAGTCTTGAAACCTGACTGATTTGGATCAAGAAGGTCATTCTGAGAGAGATAGCAAGAGAGCTGGCCAAGGACGGCACACTCAAGAGTTTTGGAGAGGAAAGAAAGAAGGGATACTGGTCTGTAGTTGTTGACATCGGAGGGATCGAGTGTAGGTTTTTTGAGAAGGGGTGCAACTCTCACTCTCTTGAAGACGGAAGGGACGTAGCCAGCGGTCAAGGAGGAGTTGATGAGCAAGGTGAGGTAAGGGAGAAGGTCTCCGGAAATGGTCTGGAGAAGAGAGGAGGGGATAGGGTCAAGCGGGCAGGTTGTTGGGCGGCCGGCCGTCACAAGTCGCAGGATTTCATCTGGAGAGAGAGGGGAGAAAGAAGTCAAAGCATAGGGTAGGGCAATGTGAGCAGGACCAGTGATGTCGTTTGACTTAACAAACGAGGATCGGATGACGTCAACCTTCTTTTCAAAATGGTTGACAAAGTCATCCGCAGAGAGGGAGGGGGGGGAGGAGGATTCAGGAGGGAGGAGAAGGTGGCAAAGAGCTTCCTAGGGTTAGAGTCAGATGCTTGGAATTTAGAGTGGTAGAAAGTGGCTTTAGCAGCAGAAACAGAGGAAGAAAATGTGGAGAGGAGGGAGTGAAAAGATGCCAGGTCCACAGGGAGGCTAGTTTTCCTCCATTTCCGCTCGGCTGCCCGGAGCCCTGTTCTGTGAGCTCGCAATGAGTCGTCAAGCCACGGAGCAGGAGGGGAGGACCGAGCCAGCTGGGAGGATAGGGGACATAGAGAGTCAAAGGATGCAGAAAGGAAGGAGAGGAGGGTTGAGGAGGCAGAATCAGGAGATTGGTTGGAGAAGATTTGAGCAGATGGAAGAGATGATAGTATGGAAGAGGAGAGAGTAGCAGGAGAGAGAGAGCGAAGGTTGCGACGGCGCAATACCATCTGAGTAGGGGCAGAGTGAGTAGTGTTGAAGGAGAGGGAAAAGGATACAAGGTAGTGGTCGGAGACTTGGAGGGGAGTTGCAGTGAGATTAGTAGAAGAACAGCATCTAGTAAAGATCAGGTCAAGCGTATTGCCTGCCTTGTGAGTAGGGGGGACAGTGAGAGGGTGAGGCCAAAAGAGGAGAAGAGTGGAAAGAAGGAGGCAGAGAGAAATGAGTCAAAGGTAGACGTAGGGAGGTTAAAGTCACCCAGAATTGTGAGGGCTGAGCCATCCTCAGGAAAGGAACTTATCAAGGCGTCAAGCTCATTGATGAACTCTCCAAGGGAACCTGGAGGGCGATAAATGATAAGGATGTTAAGCTTGAATGGGCTAGTGACTGTGACAGCATGGAATTCAAAGGAGGAGATAGATGGGTCAGGGGAGAAAGATAGAATGTCCACTTGGGAGAGATGAGGATTCCATTGCCACCACCCCGCTGACCAGATGTTCTCGGGGTATGCGAGAACACGTGGTCAGACGAGGAGAGAGCAGTAGGAGTAGCAGTGTTTTCTGTGGTAATCCATGTTTCCGTCAGCGCCAAGAAGTCGAGGGACTGGAGGGTAGCATAGGCTGAGATGAACTCTGCCTTGTTGGCCGCAGACCGGCAGTTCCAGAGGCTGCCGGAGACCTGGAACTCCACGTGGGTCGTGCGTGCTGGGACCACCAGGTTAGAGTGGCAGCGGCCATGCGGTGTGAAGCGTTTGTGTGGCCTGTGCAGAGAGGAGAGAACAGGGATAGACGCTAATGCAAAGGAGATTGGAATGAAAATTAACTAAACAACTGGGGAAGCGAGAGAGCCGAGGGCCTCCCTCACTAACCATTCACTGAAACACTCAAATATAACTTTTCCAACTTCCACTTAGAAATGATAATTGATGTAAACTACAGTGATTCAATGTTTCCAGGAATAGGCTCAAACTTAGTTTATTCAGCTAGATAACTTGGTACAGTATTCTTCCGTGAAACCCACTCAGTGCACCGTGTCCTATGACGCCGTAGCTAACTAGCATGCTAGCATCCAATAACACATGGTTAGCACCAATACTTGGTTACAACAAACTACCAATGGATCATTCGTGTCCGTGTCTAGTTCCTTTAATAACGCAGAAGTAATTAAACGTTGGCTAGCTAACACAAAGTCAGTCCTGCTAGCTACACAAGTGGACTACACGACTCGAAAGCTTACGTTGCAAAAATCTTATTGACTAAAATGATACAGTACCGCTAGCTGGTAGAGTTGGCTAGCTAGCAGTGGCTGCGTTTACCTTTATCTTTAATACAAAGACAACTATGTAGCTAGCTAACGTTACACTAATCAAATCGTTCCGTTGTAATGTATTTAGTTTCTACAGTGCTGCTAGTTGGTAAAGTTGGCTAGCTAGCAGTGGCTATGGTGTTGTGATGTGATGATGTTGACGCCGTTTGGAAAACGGCGCGAACGAACGAATACAGCTGGCTAGCTGGCTAGCTAACCTTGTTAGTTTCTCAAAGTTAGTTTCTCAAAGCTACACCTACACCTTTAGCTACACCTTTATCCTTGATGCAAAGACAACTATGTAGCTAGCTAGCTAACATTACACTAATCAAATCGTTCCGTTGTAATGAAATGTAATATTACCCGCGGAGCGAAGTACAGCACGACTACTCACTCCAGCATCCGGAAGTAGTCAATTGCACTTTGGTTGGAGTCATTAAAACTCGTTTTTCAACCACTCCACAAAGTTCTTGTCAACAAACGATGGTTTTGGCAAGTCGGTTAGGACATCTACTTTGTGCATGACACAAGTAATTTTTCCAACAATTGCTTACAGACGGATTATTTCACTTATAATTCACTGTATCACAATTCCAGTGGGTCAGAAGTTTAAATACACTAAGTTGACTGTGCCTTTAAACACCTTGGAAAATTCCAGAAAATGATTTCATAGCTTTAGAAGCTTCTGATATGCTAATTGGCATAATTTGAGCCAATTGGAGTTGTACCTGTGGATGTATTTAAAGGCTTACCTTCAAACTCAATGCCTCTTTGCTTGATATCATGGAAAAATCAAAAGAAATCAGCCAAGACCTCAAAGAAAATTGTAGACCTCCACAAGTCTGGTTCATCCTTGGGAGCAATTTCCAAACACCTGAAGGTACCACATTCATCTGTACAAACAATAGTACACAAGTATAAGCACCATGGGACCATGCAGCCATCATACAACTCAGGAAGGAGACGCGTTCTGTCTCCTAGAGATGAACATACTTTAGTGCAAATCAATCCCAGAACAACAGCAAAGGACCTTGCTGGAGGAAACAGGTACAAGATGCTGGAGGAAACAGATACAAAAGTATCTATATCCACAGTAAAACGAGTCCTATATCGACATAACCTGAAAGGCCGCTAGCAAGGAAGAAGCCACTGTTCCAAAACCGCCATATAAAAGCCAGACTACGGTTTGCAACTGCACATGGGGACAAAGATCGTACTTTTTGGAGAAATGTCCTCTGGTCTGATGAAACAAAAATAGAAGTGTTTGGCCATAATGACCATCGTTATGTTTGGAAGAAAAAGGGGGAGGCTTGCAGGCCGAAGAACACCATCCCAACCGTGAAGCACGGGGGTGGCAGCATCATGTTGTGGGGGTGCTTTGCTGCAGGAGGGACTGGTGCACTTCACAAAATAGATGGCATCATGAGGGAGAAAAGCAACATCTCAAGTCATCAGTCAAGAAGTTAAAGCTTGGTCGCAAATGGGACTTCCAAATGAACAATGACCCCAAGCATACTTCCAAAGTTGTGGCAAAATGGCTTAAGGACAACAAAGTCAAGGATTTGGAGTGGCCATCACAAAGCCCTGAACTCAATCATATAGAACATTTGTGGGCAGAACTGAAAAAGCGTGTGCGAGCAAGGAGGCCTACAAACTTGACTCAGTTACACCAACTCTGTCAGGAGGAATGGGCCAAAATTCACCTGACTTATTGTGGGAAGCTTGTGGAAGGCTACCCAAAACGTTTGACCCAAGTTAAACAATTTAAAGGCAATGCTACCATATACTAATTGAGTGTATGTAAACTTCTGACCCACTGGGAATGTGATGAAAGAAATAAAAGCTGAAATAAATTGTTCTCTCCACTATTATTCTGACATTTCATATTCTTAAACTAAAGTGGTGATCCTAACTGACCTAAGACAGGGAAGTTGTACCAGGATTAAATGTCAGGAATTGTGAAAAACTGAGTTTAAATGTGTTTGGCTAAGGTGTATGTAAACTTCTGACTTCAACTGTATGCAGATGAGTTGACTCGATGTTGAGAGTTTGTGAAGACCAGTATTACTGTAAGCACTTGAACATATTGTCCCATTTCCACTCCTTTAGTTCTTCAGTCTGTTTTAAGAGCTTTAATTGTCTTCCCCCGGATAGCCCTTTAGATGATGGCTATCCAGGACAATAGACGAGGGCCATCTCAGACTCACTCTCTCTCATTTTAATTCCCCTCCTTTATTCAGCCCTGTAAAAGCCGGCCTGGAAATGTAATGAGCGTCTGAAAGAAGGGAGGAGAAAAAGTAAAGGGCAAATTTAACGGATTTGTCTTTCAGCTTCTAGTCGATTGTAAATTCTCTGATTGTGTCAGAAAATATTTAATATCTTCTTTCTATTTTTCCCGTCTTCTCTCGCTCTGCCAGGCAGTAAGCGTCCAAATTCCCACTCTGAGTGTAGATTTGTCTTCCTATCAAACATAATGTCAAGGTAGAGTAGGCCTAAGTGGAGAGATGCAGATGGAGGGCACTGGGAGGATGGTACAGTATTATCTTCACTGTCGTTCCACTGTTGCTAACTCCGGATATGTTAGAAAATGTGTTTAGTTGTGTAATTCTCTTTCTCTCTCTTTGCAGGCTGAACCAGAGGGATTCTCTCACTTCCATCTCTACGTGTGTGCTGCTTTCCTGGTACGATGGAGGAAAGAGATTCTAGATGAGAGAGATTTCCAGGTAAGAGAGAGAAGGATGGAAATGTATGTTGTCATACATACATCACCTTTAACTGACGTTCTGGGTGAGAAAAATACCCCACTTAATAGTGATGTTTCCATCACTTTATATTTGAATGAGTGAGGTCTCTATCTCTATTCCCTTGTTGCTCTATTTAAGAAAGTGTGTCATTTGGGCTTTGGTCATTTGGCCAAGGATGGTGCTGTTTAAAAGTAGTGCACTGTTTATTCAGGGAATAGAGTGTCATTTGAGACTGTGCCACTAAGTATGAATGTGAGTCCCAGTAGGGCTGAACAGAGTGTGCCAGCCAGTGTCCTCTTCTCTCCCAGCACATCCCAGACCAGCACCACGCTCATCATTAACTACAGGGATCAGGGGTCACATTGGCTGCATTAGTGGGATGACAGCAGCAGCTGCTGCAAGGTGACATTGGCATGAAGCAGGATTCAGACTTTGGGCCCTTTCCCCTAGTTCCTCTCTTCTATTCTCTCCGTTTCTCTTATTGACGGATGTATCTTCTCTTGCCTTCCCCTGCATGCATCTTCTCTTCTCTCAACCACACTCTGAAGAGTTTTAGGTCAATGGATGCTTCTTCAACTTTAATAAGACCCGTTTCGAAGTTCTCCTTTCCTCTACCTCCTAGTCCCTCATTAACCTTCCTCTCCCTCCTTTTCCCTCCCTCTCTTCCTTCTTCCCTCTCTGTGCAAATTGAATTGAAACTGGTGTGTGGTTGAATATGCAGAGGTTCAGTGGCGCATGTCGCGAGGGGCTCTGTGTGTGTGTGTTGGTGTGTGTGTGTGTACACGTGTGAGCATGCGCCTGTGTGTATGTGTTTCGCAGTTGATTTATAGTGTTTGCAGTGCCCACTGATTTAGTATTATCCCTGCTGCACCGCTGCACCACACACAGCTTGGCATGCAGACTGCCACCGACGCGCCAGAGGCCCTAACACTCGCATCCATCTATCCTCCTTTCGTCCTCCCCTGGGAGAGAGAGGGGGAAGAGAGGTGGCTCTCTTTTTCTCTGTCTTTATTTCATCACTCTCTGTACCTCTCCCTCCTTTAGACCATCAGTGTTCCTCTCTCCTCTCTCTCTCTCTCTCTTTATCCTTTTTCTCTCCCTTTTGCTTTTGCTCATTTTCTTTTGCTCTCTCTACCTTCGTCCATCTCTCTCTTCAGCTGAACATACAGTGCATTTGGAAAGTATACGACCCCTTGATTTTTCCACATATTGTTATGTTACAGCCTTATTCTAAAATTGATTCAATCGTTTTTTCCCTCATCAATCTAAACACAATACCCCATAATGACAAAGCAAAAACAAAAAAAATGATATCACAACAAGTTTGGAACACCTGTATTTGGGGAATTTCTCCCATTCTCTGCAGATCCTCTCAAGCTCTGTCAGGTTGGATGGGGAGCGTTGCTGCACAGCTATTTTCAGGCCTCTGCAGACATGTTCGATCAGGTTCAAGTCCGGGCTCTGGCTGGGCCACTTAAGGACATTCAGAGACATGTCCCGAAGCCACTCCTGTGTTGTCTTGGCTGTGTGCTTGGGGTTGTTGTCTTGTTGGAATGTGAACCTTCGCCCCAGTCTGAGGTCCTGAGCACTCTGAAGCAGGTTTTCATCAAGGATCTCTCTGTACTTTTCTCTGTTCATCTTTGCCTCAATCCTGACTAGTCTCCCAGTCCCTGCTGCTGAAAAACATCCCCACAGCATGATGGCTGCCACCACCGTGCTTCACCGTAGGGATGGTTCCAGGTTTCCTCCGGACGTGACGGTTGGCATTCAGGCCAAAGAGTTCAATCTTGGTTTCATCAGACCAGAGAATCTTGTTTCTCATATTCTGAGAGTATTTAGGTGCCTTTGGCAAACTCCAACTGGGCTGTCATGTGCCTTTTACAGATGAGTGGCTTCCGTCTGGCCACTCTACTATAAAGGCCTGATTGGTGGAGTGCTGCAGAGATGGTTGTCCTTGTGGAAGGTTCTGCCATCTCCACAGAGGAACTCTGGAGCTCTCAGAGTGACCATTGGGTTCTTGGTCACCTCCCTGACCAAGGCCCGTTTCCCCTGATTGCTCAGTTTGGCCAAGTGGCCAGCTCAAGGAAGAGTCTTCCATTTAAGACTGATGTATGCCACTGTGTTCTTGGGGACCTTCAATGCTGCAGAAATGTTTTGGTACCCTTCCCCAGATCTGTGCCTCGACACAATCCTGTCTTGGAGCTCTTAGACAATTCCTTCGACCTGATGGCTTGGTTTTTACTCTGACATGAACTGTCAAATGTGGGACCTTAAATAGACAAGTGTGTACCTTTCCAAATCATGACCAATCCATTGAATTTACCACAGGTGGACTCCAATCAAGTTGTAGAAACATCTCAAGGTTGATCAATGGAAACGTGAGCTCAGTTTCGAGTCTCATAACAAAGGCTCTAAAAACTTATATAAATAAAGTATTTCTGTTTTTAAATCTGTAATAAATTTGCAAAAATGTACAACCTGTTTTTGCTTTGTCGTTATGTGGTATTGTGTGTAGATTGCTGAGGATTTGTATTTATTCAATCCATTTTAGAATAAGGCTGTAATGTAACAAAATGTGGAAAAAGTCAAGGGTTCTGAATACTTTCCGAATGCACTGTATATATACAGTCACCACTGATTTACACTCCTACCTTACACCCACTGTGAAACCTCAAGAGAACTATACCTTTTTGACTATAGAGCTAAGGGCCATATTCACTTTTCTTCTTATTTAATTCCATACAGTACTGTATGGTTCTACTTGGAATGGGATGGAGGTTTGGCATTTCCCTCTGGGGATAAGTGTGATACCCTGCAGAGAGAGAGGCATAAAAGAGAGGTATAGGCAGAGAAAAGAGAGAAGTGTGATCCTGAGAACTGAAATGAGTGTTCAATCTAAATGTGTGGATTGGCTATACAATGAGTCACCACGGCGACCGTGTCACAGGATGAGACTTGGGTTAATGCCGCTGTTTGCGTGCGCGTGCAAGTCTGTGTGTATGTGTTTGAGTCTGTGTGTGTGGCTGACATTCTCCCTGTCAGTGTTCTGTGCCTCCTGCTCTGACTGTTCTTTGACCATCTGCAGCCCTAGCTAGCCAGTCCCCTCCTCTGCACTGACCACTGATGTCTTGTAGGCCAGGCCTATTCTTGGCAGAAAGGCTGGTAATAAGTTTGACCTAATTAGGCAGCCAGGCAGCGGAGGACCAGAACTTGACATTAGACCAGAGCTCTCCTCCCAGTCTCAGGTCCAGTATTTAGCAGGCAGAGGAGGACCAGAGACCAGACCTTACCTCCTTCCATCATCCCAGGCCGAGGCCTGCTGTTCAGGCCAGCCTGCCTCAAGCAAACCCACCCCAGTAATAGGGCTTTGATCCCCCGAAAAACAATCCTACCTCTGGGCTTCTTCCCTTCAAACTCACATCCAAAACTGGGTCTTTGGCTCCCAGCTAGCTAACCCACCCTAGTCTTTGGCTTTGCCCCTATTAAGTTGCTTTGGCTTTGACCTTAGCCTCCATCAAGCCGACCTCAGACTCTAGTTGATAGCCCCAGGAAATCCACCCCACAGTGGGGCTGGTCCCCACCAGCAGCCCACCCACCCTGACCCCAGCCCAGCCCTTGGCACTATCTCCACAGGTTGGCCAGGCCTCAGAGTCTGCTCCTTTACTCCCACACCCAGTCTGTCTCTCTCAGCAGTGACCTTTCGTCTGGGTCTTGTGATTACCATCCAGTGACAGTACAGAGCACACTAACTCTCACTATTCTGCTTTCCTCTCACACTACTATACTCTTCTGGTAGCTCCAGGCTACTCTTGCCCGCACTTTCTGACTGAGTTTCAAATGGTTCTCTTTCCCCAATATAGTGCAGTACTTTTGACCAGAGCCCTATGGGCCCTCGTCAAAAGTAGTGCACTATAAAGGGAACAGGGTACCATTTGAGACATACACTCTGCCTCTCTCCTCACTGGACTACAGCAAGGTTCAGTATTGATGGAGTGAACACTAGGCCCCCCTGGTAGGGATTAGCAAGTCATTGACATGATGACTGATAAAAAAAAACAAACAGGCTTCAGTAATCCATTATTCACTGCTTCTTTGTTGTGGGGTTGGATTGGGGGGGTCATTCCAATGCAATTCAACTCAATGCAGGATAGAAAATTGAATTGACTCAGAGTCTAAAGGGTTATTGCATCCCTCCTCCACCTCCAGTAAACTGAATGATCCATAGAGGAGTTAAGTAATGAGTGTGGTGCGTAGTGATGCCATGGTTCTGTTAGGCTGTTAGCTTGGCATTACATGGAACCCAAACCGGCTGTGTGCGTGCGCCATCGTGCATAAATGTATTTTGTCCCCCCACACCAAACGCGATCACGACACGCAGGTTAAAATATCAAAACAAACTCTGAACCAATGACATTAATTTGGGGACAGGTCGAAAAGCATTAAACATTTATGGCAATTTAGCTAGCTAGCTTGCACTTGCTAGCTAATTTGTCCTATTTAGCTAGCTTGCTGTTGCTAGCTAATTTGTCCTGGGATATAAACATTGAGTTGTTGTTTTACCTGAAATGCACAAGGTCCTCTACTCCGCCAATTAATCCACACATAAAACAGTCAACCGAATCATTTCTAGTCATCTCTGCTACTTCCAGGCTTTTTCTTCTCTTGACCGCCACCGACCTATTTCGTCTTTCAGTCACCCACGTTGGTATAACCAATGAGGAGATGGCATGTGGGTACCTGCTTCTATAAACCAATGAGGAGATGGGAGAGGCAGGACTTGCAGCGCGATCTGCGTCAGAAATAGAACTGACTTCTATTTTAGCCCTTGGCAACGCAGACGCGAGCAATAATTGAATAACATGTATGTCTAAATTTATTTTGCAGCGCACGCGACGCAAGCGGTGTAGTCAGCCTGTTAGCCTGGGGGGATAATGACAGCTTCCTGTGGTTCACAGACCTTGTTCTGGTCAGCCACTCTAATCACTGAGTATATTTGTGTGTGGGTGTGCGCACATGCATGTGCAGACACAGAGTTAGTTTTCTTGTTGTGTGTGTTGACAGAGAGTTGAAGAGTTCACCACTCCTCTCCACTGTGCCTGCCATCTGCTCTCCTCTCTCCTCTTTCTCTCCTCTACCCCTCTCGCCTCTATCCCCTCCTGGCCCCCCTGCAGTGAGCCACCACAGGCCACAGACAGCCAAATGTCAGAGCCCGCTGGCATGTACTGAGGCCAATATGCAGCAAATGAGTCCTCATTATCTATTTGTTTATCACATAATGGGAAGCCTTTTCTCAGGCTAATGAAACAGACAAAAAGGCTGCAGCCCAAAATGGTACCCTATTCCCTTTACTGTTTTTGAACAGGACTCTGGTCAAAAGTTGTGTGCTATGTAGGGAAGAAGGTGCCATTTGGGATGCATCCAAAGATTGTTTTTCCTTCCAGTCTCTGATTAGCGATTACATTTCCCCTGGCCTCTGGTTTCACAGAAAATGATGTGATGATATAACTTGTCTACAAATCAGGACAGAATCTAGGCCCACCATCTTGTATTGCAACCTGGACATTACCTTAAAGCTTGAATCCTTAATTGGAGAAACTGCCATGTCCGTTTGGGATATTACAACAACATAGAAGTTCCTGCAATCAATGGACACTGTTTTTACCTCTGACATCATCGCACGTGCGATAGAACAGCAGAATATGTACCGCAATATTTTTTACCATGCTGCCGGATGCTTCTCTCCTCTTGAATCAACAAAAGAAAAATGTATAACAAAGGCACTGGGGTGAAATTATCTTTATCGCAGGATATAACCTCAAATCAAATCAAATTTCTATAACCTGTGCTTATACGGCTTATATACAGGCATTACTTAAACAGCCGTTCCTATGCTCATACAGATTCCTTAGAGCATCATTAGCCAGTCTAAAGTCAGCAGTCTACAAGCAATCTAGCGGTAGCTGCTGTTTTAGCTGTCCATTACTTGTACGATTCAGATGTCTTTGTCCTGCCATACACCAGGGGCTGGCTCACCTGACACCTCCCACACACCTTTCCTCCCAGCCTAGCCCTGTACAGAACAGAGTCTTAGGCCTCACACACTGCCTCTGTCACCCTCTCTATCTCTGTGTGTCTGTGTCTTACTCTCTTGTGAAAGACACCTGTGATCTTTGACCAGTCCCCCTGAGTCTGAAACCAGTGTAACACGTTTGAATGTGGATAGATGGGGTGAGGGAGAAAGAAAATAGAAACAGGTGTAATCAATCTTCCACTGTTTGATTTGATTTCAATCGAGTTTAGCCTCTAAAGGCGAGGGCTTGGAGTTGAGACGCTGTCGTGCAGGGGTTGTTGCATGGTTGTTCCAGGGTTCGGTACTCTGTATCTGTTCACAGTTCTACACCACAGCCCTGGAGCACTTACCCTGATACCCACTTCGTGCAATGGCACATACACACACATGCACGAGATGGCCCCTGCAGCTGCAGCAGCCAATCAAACGCGTGAAGCAGAAAACTTGGAAGTTATGCACTCTCATTATCAACCTCATAAATGATTGATGACAAAAGTACAGTCACCCAATGGGTTGGACTATCTCACCGCACCCTCATATGCCATGTCTTAAAATTGATATTGTAATTAATTGATATTGTAAAACAGCCAACTCTCTAACTCCGCCCATAACTTTTGGACTTTATAGCACTGTTAGTTTTAGAGATGACTCTGCTGTTGTGCTGTAAAATTTGTGATTTTTGTCTCTTGTATAAACAATTCTGTACATTAGTTTATACTGGATTAAGCGTACATTTTTGTTAACTGTCATTTAGTTAGTTGTGTTCCAACACTCCCTCCTTTATGTGCCAATATCTGTTATTTTTAGGTCTTGGTTCCAATAGTTTAGTTGTATAGGCTTTCTGCAATGTTTTGTGTATCTTATAACTAGTTTGGCATGTATTAGTTAGTTTTGTGAGGGCTGTGTTTACCAGGTTTATTTGCGTGTTTTTTTTAAGGATGTTTTGGAGAGTTCGTTTTTAAATAACCGAAAGTGAGCGGTTGTAATCTGAATAAAGGAAAAAGGGCCATTCTTGAACATGGGGTGAGACATTCTTACTAATTTGTAAATAAAGCTAATTTGTTTTTTAGAATTATTTATTTCTGTTTTTAGAGGGAAAGAAACCAAAAGCCCACCGTGCCTAATTTTTGAAAATCTTCAGGCAACATGTCAAGTGTAATTCCCCCATTGCATTTACCCAAGTTTTCTCTTAACTCCAGGACCACCGACAGTTTTTTGTTGTTGTTGCCTGATGCAGGACTCTAGTGCCAGAGAAGAGAGACTCTCCATTAATTTACGAAAAGTCAATTTGTGCCACAGTTTAGACTACCGAGAGAGCAGCGTTCTTACTCCCCCTTGTGATAGTGTGGTGCAATGACAGAATGCCACCATCTACCACTAACGGTCGCGGCATAAGCTGGTAACTTTTAAAGGAAGAACCATTGTAGTATGCTTTATTTGAGTTTAACCTGTAATTGTTGGCTCTCTTCAAAAGTAAAAGATCATTTTCCTGCTTAAGTTCAGAAATTATATTTTCTTCTTTACCTTGTAAAGATTTTCTATGGGCTTTTTCTAGTGATTTATTTATTTATTTTTCTTTCATTTTAATTTCTAACTCAGATTTAACTTTTTCAGAATATGAAATTATCATTCCCTAATGTATGCCTTAAAAGCATCCCAAATTATATGGCTGGTGGGGCTCTACTTGGGGAGAGTAGGTTCACCGACAGACTGAAGTGAGGTGAGTGGAGGCATCACACTTACTTCAGTGAAGTGTGATGCCCTCCCAGACCCCTAATAGGCAGTGTAATGAAACAATAGAGACAGAAAAACAACAAAACAGTGAGAAAATAATAATTTTGTGACTGTAACTGGCATCTCGCTCTGTCTGCCTCAATAACTTACTTAACACCAACTCTTTCTCTCTCTCTCTCTCTCTCACACACACACACACCAACTCTCTCTCTCTCTTTGTCTCTCACGATCTCTCTCGCTGACTCTCTCTCGCTGACTCTCACTCGCTGACTCTCTCTTGCTGACTCTCTTTTGCTGACTCTCTCGCTGACTCTCTCTCTCGCTGACTCTCTCTCTCGCTGTCTCTCTCTCTAACACATGCACAAACTCTGCCTCTACCTCTCTCTCACTCACACACACACACACACACACACACACACACACACACACACACACACACACACACACACACACACACCACACACACTCACTCAATGTGTTGTTCAGGGCTCTGGAAGAATTGCAGAGTGCCTGAGGCGCTGTTTTCAGAAGGCTGAAGCACTCACTGCCATTCTACATTACCACCATACCCCTAGATACTCCAAAAACATTGACTAAGAGTTTGGTTCTAACTGGCTCACAGTAACGCTATGCTAGAACTCTTGATCCTTCCAACACTCTGGCCTGTAGCTGTATCAAGGGATAAAGTGCACAATCATGTTTTGCTAAGAATTACGAGCATTCACAGAGATGATGTCAAGGCTATCATATCAAATTATACTCAATGGTGCCTTTCCATTTGGACCAGTCAGCTAGTGACAAAAGGTCAAGTGGACAGAAGAGTGGAGAGCCTGTTATGTTTCTTTCCTAGAATTCATCAAATTTAATTGAGGACCAAATGTTTCATGTAGCATGAATAGCAATGGCTTCGATACAGCCGCCATGCCATTTCTCTGTGATTTCATTACTATCTGGTCTTGAATAAATGCTGGGAACGTCATTTGGAAAGTTAATTCCAGCCTGACTGGGATGTACACACAAAGCTATTTGTTTGGTATAAATCAAAGAGCACAATGTCACTGTGTGTTTCTCCTCGAGAAACAGACGTGGGCACACACACACACAGACACACATATACTATTAGCAGAGAGAGAGAAAATAGTTATACAGACGGCTTTGTGTGTACTGAGTGTATAACTTTATACTATAGAAATATCGGTGCTACTTCAATGTCTGTAGGCCTATACTTTTGAGTGTACACAGTGCCTTCAGAAAGTATTCACACCCCTTGACTTTTTACACATTTTGTTGTGTTGCAGCATGAATTTAAAAATGATTAAATAGAGATTTTGTGTCACTGGCCTACACAAAATACCCCATAATGTCAAAGTGGAATTATGTTTATAGAAATGTTTACAAATTCATAAAAAATGTAATGCTCAATGTCTTTAGTCAATAAGAATTCAACCCCTTTGTTATGGCAAGCCCAAATACGTTCAGGATTTATGTCCTGAATACAAAGTGTTATGTTTGGTGCAAATCCAGCCCAAATCAAATCAAAATCAAATGTATTTATATAGCCCTTCTTACATCAGCTGATATCTCAAAGTGCTGTACAGAAACCCAGCCTAAAACCCCAAACAGCAAGCAACGCAGGTGTAGAAGCACGGTGGCTAGGAAAAACTCCCTAGAAAGGCCAAAACCTAGGAAGAAACCTAGAGAGGAACCAGGCTATGAGGGGTGGCCAGTCCTCTTCTGGCTGTGCCGGGTGGAGATTATAACAGCACATGGCCTAGATGTTCAAATGTTCATAAATGACCAGCATGGTCAAATAATAATAATCATAGTAGTTGTCGAGGGTGCAACAAGTCAGTAACACAAGAGTAAGTGTCAGTTGGCTTTTTCATAGCCGATCTTTGAGAGTATCTCTACCGCTCCTGCTGTCTCTAGAGAGTTGAAAACAGCAGGTCTGGGACAGGTAGCACGTCCGGTGAACAGGGCAGGGTTCCATAGCTGCAGGCAGAACAGTTGTAACTGGAGCAGCAGCACGGCCAGGTGAACTGGGGACAGCAAGGAGTCATCAAGCCAGGTAGTCCTGAGGCATGGTCCTAGGGCTCAGGTCCTCCGAGAGAGAGAAAGAAAGAAAGAGAGAATTAAAGAGAGCATATTTAAATTCACACAGGACACCGGAAAAGACAAGAGAAATACCCCAGATGTGACAGACTGACCCTAGCCCCCCGACACATAAACTACTGCTGCATAAATACTGGAGGCTGAGACAGGAGGGGTCAGGAGACACTGTGGCCCCATCCGATGAAACCCCCGGACAGGGCCAAACAGGTAGGATATAACCCCACCCACTTTGCCAAAGCACAGCCTCCACACCACTGGAGGGATATCTCCAACCACCAACATACCATCCCGGGACAAGGCCGAGTATAGCCCACAAAGATCTCCGCCACGGCACAACCCAAGGGGGGGCGCCAACCCAGACAGGAAGACCACGTCAGTGACTCAACCCACTCAAGTGACACACCCCTCCCAGGAACGGCATGGAAGAACACCAGTAAGCCAGTGACTCAGCCCCCGTAATAGGGGTAGAGGCAGAGAATTCCAGTTGAAAGAGGGGAAACCGGCCAGGCAGAGACAGCAAGGGCGGTTCGTTGCTCCAGCCTTTCCGTTCACCTTCACACCCCTGGGCCAGACTACACTTAATCATAGGACCTACTGAAGAGATGTGTCTTCAGTAAAGACTTAAAGGTTGAGACTGAGTCTGCACATCACTGAGTACCACTCTTCATATTTTCAAGCATGGTGGTGGCTTCTTCATGTTATGGATATGCTTGTCATCAATTCTTTTGTTGCTGATAAAATAAATGTAATAGAACTCAGCACAGGCAAAATCCTAGAGGAAAATCTGGTTCAGTCTGCTTTCCAACAGACACTGGATGAAAAATGTACCATTTAGCAAGACAATATCCTAAAGCACAAGGCCAAATCTACACTGGAGTTGTTTACCAAGACAACATTGAATGGTCCAGAGTGGCCTAGTTACAGTTTTGACTTAAATTGGCCTGAAAATCTATGGCAAGACTTGAAAATGGCTGTCTAGCAATGATCAACAACCAACTTGACAGAGCTTGAAGAATGTTTTTAATGGTAATGTGCAAGTATTGTACAATCCCGGTGTGCAAAGAGACTTACCCGGAAAGACACAACTGTAATCGCTGCTAAAGGTGATTCTAACATGTATTGACTCAGGTGTGAGAATGCTAACGTAAATGAGATATTTCTGTATTTAATTTTCAATAAATTTGCTAACATTTCTAAAAACATGTTATTACTTTGTCATTATGGGGTATTGTGTGTAGATGGGTGGGGGGAAATATCTATTTAATCAATTTTGACAACAACAAAATGTGGAAAAAGTCAAAGGCTATGACTATTTTCTGAAGGCACTGTTTACTCTGTTTGGATGGTATAGACATATCAATGCAATATTAATCTCTGTATATCCTATTGAGTGTACATACCCTGGGTGGTATAGAAATGCCACTGCCATTTCAATTTTTGTATATCCTTTTGAGTGTACTCTGAAACCATGGAATAGAAATGCCAGAGCTATTTCAATGTGTACAGTTGAGTCGGAAATTTACATACACTTCGGTTGGAGTCTTTAAAACTTGTTTTCCAACCACTCCACAAATTTCTTGTTAACAAACCATAGTTTTGGCAAGTCGTATAGGACATCTATTTTGTGCATGACAGTAATTTTTACAAAAATTGTTTAAAGACAGATTATTTCACTTATTCACGGTATCACAATTCCAGTGGGTCAGAAGTTTACATACACTAAGTTGAGTGTGCCTTTAACCTCTTACATCTAGACGTTCCGCTAGCGGAACACCTGCTCCAATATCCAATGATAGGCGTGGCGCGAATTACAAATTCCTCAAAAATACAAAAACTTCAATTTTTCAAACATATGACTATTTCACAGCATTTTAAAGACAAGACTCTCCTTTATCTAACCACACTGTCCGATTTCAAAAAGGCTTTACAGCGAAAGCAAAACATTACATTATGTCAGCAGAGTACCAAGCCAGAAATAATCAGACACCCATTTTTCAAGCTAGCATATAATGTCACAAAAACCCAGAAGACAGCTAAATGCAGCACTAACCTTTGATGATCTTCATCAGATGACACACCTAGGACATTATGTTATACAATACATGCATGTTTTGTTCAATCAAGTTCATATTTATATCAAAAAACAGCTTTTTACATTAGCATGTGACGTTCAGAACTAGCATACCCCCCGCAAACTTCCGGAGGAATTTGCAAACATTTTACTAAATTACTCACGATAAACGTTCACAAAAAGCATAACAATTATTTTAAGAATTATAGATACAGAACTCCTCTATGCACTCGATATGTCCGATTTTAAAATAGCTTTTTGGTGAAAGCACATTTTGCAATATTCTAAGTACATAGCCCAGCCATCACGGGCTAGCTATTTAGACACCCGGCAAGTTTAGCCTTCACCAAAATCAGATTTACTATTATAAAAGTTTGATTACCTTTTGTTGTCTTCGTCAGAATGCACTCCCAGGACTGCTACTTCAATAACAAATGTTGGTTTGGTCCAAAATAATCCATCGTTATATCCGAATAGCGGCATTTTGTTCATGCGTCCCAGACACTATCCGAAATGGTAAATCAGGGTCGTGCGCATGGCGCAATTCGTGACAAAAAAATTCTAAATATTCCATTACCGTACTTCGAAGCATGTCAACCGCTGTTTAAAATCAATTTTTATGCAATTTATCTCGTAAAAAAAGCGATAATATTCCGACCGGGAATCTCCTTTTCGGCAAACAGAGGAAAAATCACAAAGACGGGGGCGGCCAGGGCACGCGCCTAAGCCCACAGTCCCTTGATCGGCCACTTGAGAAAGGCGATAATGTGTTTCAGCCTGGGGCTGGGATGACGACATTCAGGTTTTTCCCGGGCTCTGAGCGCCCATGGAAGACGTAGGAAGTGTCACGTTAGAGCAGAGATCCTTTGTAAAAGATAGAGATGGCAAAGAAGTTCAAGAAATGGTCAGACAGGCCACTTCCTGTAAAGGAATCTCTCAGGTTTTGACCTGCCATTTGAGTTCTGTTATACTCACAGACACCATTCAAACAGTTTTAGAAACGTTGGAGTGTTTTCTATCCAAAGCCAATAATTATATGCATATTCTAGTTACTGAGCAGGAGTAGTAACCAGATTAAATCGGGTACGTTTTTTTATCCAGCCGTGAAAATACTGCCCCCTAGCCATAACAGGTTAAACAGCTTTGAAAATTCCAGAAAATGATGTCATGGCTTTAGAAGCTTCTGATAGGCTAATTGACATAATTTGAGTCAATTGGAGTTGTACCTGTGGATGTATTTCAAGGCCTACCTTCTTTGCTTGACATCATGGGAAAATCCAAAGAAATCAGCCAAGATGTCAGAAAAAAATTGTAGACCTTCACAAGTCTGGTTCATCCTTGGGAGCAATTTCCAAACACCTGAAGGTACCACGTTCATCTGTACAAACAATAGTACGCAAGTATAAGCACCATGGGACCATGCAGCCATCATACAGCTCAGGAAGGAGACGCGTTCTGTCTCCTAGAGATGAACATACTTTTGAGCAAATCAATCCCAGAACAACAGCAAAGGACCTTGCTGGAGGAAACAGGTACAAAAGTATCTATATCCACAGTAAAACGAGTCCCGTATCGACATAACCTGAAAGGCCGCTAGCAAGGAATAAGCCACTGCTCCAAAACCACCATTAAAAAGCCAGACTACGGTTCGCAACTGCACATGGGGACAAAGATTGTACTTTTTGGAGAAATGTCCTCTGGTCTGATGAAACTAAAATAGAACTGTACAGCCATAATGACCATCGTTATGTTTAGAGGAAAAAGGGGGAGGGTTGCAAGCCGAAGAACACCATCCCAACCGTGAAGCACGGGGGTGGCAGCATCATGTTGGGGGGTGCTTTGCTGTAGGAGGGACTGGTGCACTTCACAAAATAGATGGCATCATGAGGGGGAGAAATTATATGGATATATTGTAGCAACATCTCAAGGCATCAGTCAGGAAGTTAAAGTTTGGTCGCAAATGGGTCTTCCAAATGGACAATGACCCCCAAGCATACTTCCAAAGTTGTGGCAAAATGGCTTAAGGACAACAAAGTCAAGGTATTGGAGTGGCCATCATAAAGCCCTGACCTCAATCCCATAGAAAATGTGTGGGCAGAACTGAAAAAGCGTGTGCGAGCAAGGAGGCCTACAAACCTGGCTCAGTTACACCAGCTCTGTCAGGAGGAATGGGCCAAAATTCACCTGACTTATTTTGGGAAGCTTGTGGAAGGCTACCCAAAACGTTTGACCCAAGGTAAACATTTTAAAGACAATGCTACCAAATACTATTTGAGTGTATGTAAACTTCTGGCCCACTGGGAATGTGATGAAAGAAATAAAAGCTGAAATAAATCATTCTCTCTACTATTATTCTGATATTTCACATTCTTAAACTAAAGTGGTGATCCTAACTGACCTAAGACAGGGAATTCTTACTCTGATTAAATGTCAAGACTTGTGAAATTCTGAGTTTAAATGTATTTGGCTAAGGTGTATGTAAACTTCTGTCTTCAACTGTATATCCTTTTAAGTGTATACTCTGGGTGGTAAAGAAAAGCCAGCGCTACGGTACTTCAATCTCTGTATCATATTGTCGAGCACCGTGGGATATGGTTGTGATTGCAGCAACATATGAGACAGTCACACTCCCAACTCCCAATCTGTTCTATCACAACTAACAGGAGAGACATATATCTTAATCATACAGAAGTTTACACTCATCTCTGTGTAGAGGTCTTAATAGACTCACAGCCATAACTCACAACAGCCAGTATCTAAATGACAAGCATCCGATGCGCTCCACACATCAATCTTTACTCCCAAAATACATTTGGGGAATTTGTTTACATTCAAAAGCCTACATTCAATCAAGGGCAATTTGTTTTTAATAAAAAATCAAATAAAAAAAACTCACCACCCCCCCATTTCCAGATTACATCTCTAAAAGTCCTGCAAGTGCCAATCGAGTTATAGGCCTAGTATGTGTACAAATTCTCAACAAAAAAGGATCATCGTTTCTATTTCTTTTGGGAGTAGAGATTGATGTGTGGAGCGTGTCGGATGCGTGTCGTTTAGCTGCTGGCTGTTGTGAGTTATGGCTGTGAGTCTATTAAGACCTCTACACTGAGAGATGAGAAGGTGTAAACTTCTGCCTGATTAATACAATGCCCCCACCATTCATCAACAACAAAAAAAAATGTAATTTTGTCCAAACTTTGGCTGTGAGTGGAAACTCATTTAAACTGCGTGTAGGATGTTGAATCACCGCGCGAGTGGTTTGGTGTAGTTGTAGCACGCACGCACGCACGCCTCACTCACTCACTCACTCACTCACTCACGCACGCACGCACGCACGCACGCACACACACACGGAGACAGAGCGACAGAGATGTAGAGAGGAAGGGAGAGAGCGAGAGAGCTAGAGGCAGGGCCTCCCCTGTAAATTGGCTTTAAAACACTCTATTAATGGAGTCTCTCGCATCGGCAGTATGATTCCACTCAACACAGAGGCATTTACTGAAAGGAGTAAGGGAGGGGGAAATAAATACGATAATACTGTGGATGTAATTGTATATACTCTCTCTCCCTGCATCGTTCTCTCTCCCTCCCCCTGCGTCTCTCTCTCTCCCTTTCTTTCTCTCCCTGATTCTCTCTCGTTCTCTCTCTCTCCTGCTAACGTGTTTGGCCCATCGTGTATATTATCCATAAAACCCAGGACCTCCTGATAAATAGAGCTGTTGGTAAAGTTGCGCGCAATCAATCACCCGTCTGTAGTGGTTAGTGTGTGTGTGTCCGTGTGTTGGTGCTTGTGTGTCTGTGCATTAGTGCATGTGTGCGCAAGCGCAGTATACATTATATGGGTTGAGACTTCTTTGCAGTATGATAGTGGCTGCCCCTGCGTTCTCCATCAGTGTTATACAGTTGAAGTCAGAAGTTTTACATACTTCTTAGCCAACATTTAAACTCAGTTTCTGACATTTAATCCTAGTAAAAATTCCCTGTTTTAGGTCAGTTTGGATCACCACTTTAGTTTAAGAATGTGAAATGTCAGAATAATAGTAGAGAGAATTATTTATTTCAGCTTTTATTTCTTTCATCACATTCCCAGTGGGTCAGAAGTTTACATACACTCAATTAGTATTTGGTAGTATTGCCTTTAAATTGTTTAACTTGGGTCAAACGTTTCGGGTAGCCTTCCACAAGCTTCCCACAATAAGTTGGGTGAATTTTGGCCGATTCCTCCTGACAGAGCTGGTGTAACTGAGTCAGGTTTGTAGGCCTCCTTGCTCGCACACGCTTTTTCAGTTCTGCCCACAAATGTTCTATGGGATTGAGGTCAGGGTTTTGTGATGGCCACTCCAATACCTTGACTTTGTTGTCCTTAAGCCATTTTGCCATAACTTTGGAAGTATGCTTGGGGTCATTCTCCATTTGGAAGACCCATTTGCGACCAAGCTTTAACTTCCTGACTGATGTCTTGAGATGTTGCTTCAATATATACACATAATTTTCCATCCTCATGATGCTATCTATTTTGTGAATTGCACCAGTCCCTCCTGCATCAAAGCACCCCCACAACATGATGCTGCCACCCCTGTGCTTCACGGTTGGGATGGTGTTCTTCGACTTGCAAGCGTCCCCCTTTTTCCTCCAAACATAACGATGGTCATTATGGCCAAACAGTTCTATTTTTGTTTCATCAGACCAGAGGAAATTTCTCCAAAAAGTACGATCTTTGTCCCCATGTGCAGTTGCAAACAGTAGTCTGGCTTTTTAATGGTGGTTTTGGAGCAGTGGCTTCTTCCTTGCTGATCGGCCTTTCAGGTTATGTCAACATAAGACTCGTTTTACTGTGGATATAAATCAAATTGTATTCGTCACATACACATGGTTTGCAGATGTTAATGCGAGTGTAGCGAAATGCTTGTGCTTCTAGTTCCGACCGTGCAGTGGTATCTAACAAGAAATCTAACAATTTCACAACAACTACCTTTATACACACAAGTGTAAATGAATAAGAATATGTACATATAAATATATGGATGAGCGATAGCCTAACAGCATAGGCAAGATGCAGTAGATGGTATAGAGTACAGTATATACATTTGAGATGAGTAATGTAGGGTATGTAAACATTATATAAAGTGTCGTTGTTTAAAGTGACTAGTGATACATTTATTACATCCAATTTTTAATTATTAAAGTGGCTAGAGATTTGAGTTAGTATGTTGGCAACAGCCACTCAATGTTAGTGATGGCTGTTGAACAGTCTGATGGCCTTGAGATAGAAGCTGTTTTTCAGTCTCTCGGTCCCAGCTTTGATTCACCTCTACTGACCTCGCCTTCTGGATGATAGCGGGGTGAACACGCTGTGGCTTGGGTGGTTGTTGTCCTTGATGATCTTTTTGGCCTTCCTGTGACATCGGGTGGTGTAGGTGTCCTGGGGGGCAGTTAGTTTGCCTCCGGTGATGCGTTGTGCAGACCTCACTACCCTCTGGGAGAGCCTTACGGTTGTGGGCGGAGCAGTTGCCATACCAGGCTGTGATACAACCCGACAGAATGCTCTCGATTGTGCATCGGTAAAATTTTGTGAGTGTTTTTGGTGACAAGCCAAATTTCTTCAGCTTCCTGAGGTTGAAGAGGCGCTATTGCGCCTTCTTCACCACGCTGTCAGTGTGGGTGGACCATTTCAGTTTGTCCGTGATGTGTACGCCAAAGAACTTAAAACTTTCCACCTTCTGCACTACTGTCCCGTCGATGTGGATAGGTGGGTGCTCCCTCTGCTGTTTCCTGAAGTCCACGATCATCTCCTTTGTTTTGTTGACGTTGAGTGTGAGGTTATTTTCCTGACACCACACTTCGAGGGCCCTCACCTTCTCCCTGTAGGCCGTCTCGTCGTTGTTGGTAATCAAGCCTGCCACTGTAGTGTCGTTTGCAAACTTGATGATTGAGTTGGAGGCGTACATGGCCACGCAGTCAAGGGGAACAGGGAGTACAGGAGAGGGCTGAGAACGCACCCTTGTGGGGCCCCAGTGTTGAGGATCAGTGGGGTGGAGATGTTGTTTCCTACCCTCACCACCTGGGAGCGGCCTTTCAGAAAGTCCAGCACCCAGTTGCACAGGGCGGGGTCGAGACCCAGGGTCTGCTTACTGCCCCAATAAGAGGTGATATAGATACTTTTGTACCTGTTTCCTCCAGCATCTTCACAAGGTCCTTTGCTGTTGTTCTGGGATTGATTTGCACTTTTCGCACCAAAGTACGTTAATCTCTAGGAGACAGAACGCGCATCCTTCCTGAGCGGTATGACAGCTGCGTGGTCCCATGGTGTTTATACTTGCGTACTGTTGTTTGTGCAGATGAACGTGGTAACTCAGGCGTTTGGAAATTTCTCCCAAGGATGAACCAGACTTGTGGAGGTCTACAATTTCTTTTCTGAGGTCTTGGCTGATTTCGTTTGATTTCCCCATGATGTCAAGCAAAGAGGCACTGCGTTTGAAGGTAGGCCTTGAAATACATCCACAGGTATAACTCCAATTGACTCAAATTATGTCAATTAGCCTATCAGAAGCTTCTAAAGCCATGACATCATTTTCTGGAATTTTCAAAGCTGTTTAAAGGCACAGTGAACTTAGTGTATGTAAACTTCTGACCCACTGGAATTGTGATACAGTGAATTATAAGTGAAATAATCTGTCTGTAAACAGTTCTTGGAAAAATTACTTGTCATGCACAAAGTAGATGTCCTAACCGACTTGCCAAAACTATAGTTTGTTAATAAGAAATGTGTGGAGTGGTTGAAAAACGAGTTTTAATGACTCCAACCTAAGTGTATGTAAACTTCCGACTTCAACTGTACAGTATAAGTGTTGACTTCTTTGCAGTATGATAGTGACTGCCCCTGCATTCTCCATCAGTGATATACAGTATAAGTGTTGACTTCTTTGCAGTATGATAGTGACTGCATCTGCATTCTCCATCAGTGATATACAGTATAAGTGTTGACTTCTTTGCAGTATGATAGTGACTGCCCCTGCATTCTCCATCAGTGATATACAGTATAAGTGTTGACTTCTTTGCAGTATGATAGTGACTGCCCCTGCATTCTCCATCAGTCATATATAGTATACGGGTTGAGACTTCTTTGCAGTATGATAGTGACTGCCCCTGCATTCTCCATCAGTGATATATAGTATAAGGGTTGAGACTTCTTTGCAGTTTGATAGTGACTGCCCCTGCATTTTCCATCGGTGATCAATAAACACCACACCGGGGGGCCGCACGGCTCTGATGCTGACGAGGGGCTCAGTAGATTGTTGTTTTTTCATCCGTACTCGCAAATCTCCTAAAAGCAGTTATCACTCCCCACGACAGCGACCTGTCTTAGGCCCTGCAGTTTATCAGTGTGTGTGGCTGCGTGTCTGGCTTGGCCCGGACCCACCACAGTGAGCCAAAAGCGCAGCTAAATAATTAAACTGCTTCTTTCTGGCTCCTGCTTCGCTATGTGCCGCCTGCGATACGGACAGGACTCAATAACCATAGCCGCCTCCTCATTTCAGTGATTTCAGAGAGGCTAAATAAATAAATGTAATTATTGTCTTACATAAGAGCCAAATAGAAAGCAGTGAGAGCAGCGGAGATAGATTTGGCCGAGGAGCTATCTTAGGAGGTGATTTGGGGAAGAGAGACCGGGACACAAGGACAACTTGGAGAGACGGGGTTGTGAACTTACCTCTACTGGGCCTGTGACGTTTACTCTGGGTCTGTGACTTGGCTTTGCGTCTGTGACTGTGTGTCTGCTTGGGCCTTAATCTCGGTTAAACCAAAGCTAAAATCTTGCGTAATGTGTTAGTCCATTATGATCCCCAGGAGCACTGTCACACACACACATGCACAGACATACGCTAAGCACACACACAGTCCACCCTCTATCCATCTATCCGCTTTGATCTCTCGTTAACTCTGTGGGGAGAAAAGACAGCAGAGTCCTCTTGAGAAGTACCAGGCTTTTCATTTGACTTAATACAATCTGAGCACCATCCAGGAATGTCCTATTCAGTGTGAGTAGAGCATTTCGTCATGGTACAATTGAATCAATGGGTCTTTGGTTTACCTTTGTGCAGGTGCTTGAATCCATATAACTGTACTTTGCGTAAGTGGTCGGCTTGAAAGGCCTTGTAATTCCTGAAGAGAATTCTTTAACACATGGACCCGTCATTTTCTAAACGTGCATTTTTTTCCACTGGCCTTGCTTCTTTAGAGAGGCTGTTAATTGTTCAGATGTTTTTGAGTCTTCTGAGGGGCCTCTTTTGATGCTGTTTTGAATGTGACTTAAAAGATTTAGACACACAGACATTGTACCCCCTTCATTCTGAAGTGCCCCTACCTGTGTTAGTAAAGTGATTTCTGCAGCAGCCTGTGAGATGTGTGTAATTAAGGTCTATTAAGCTCATTAGCGGAATATAAATGATAGCCAACAGCTGGTCATTAGAATGTTTAAGTCATTAATGAAGGACTCTCACCAGCCAGTCACCAGGGAGGTGGTTTTGACTACGGGCTTATTCTACACATTAGGTAGTACACTGAATACCAATGAGTTGTCCTATAGAATATCCTCTGGAAGTCCATATACTCTATTATGTACCATTATATGCAGCACTTTACACTGTGCCCAACCTCAATATCCAAATTTCTTGCATTTGCGATTCTAGGATGTATGACAATGAAACTAACACTGTGCCTCTGACTAAACTAGTCAACAAACAACATGTCCTTGTACATTCAAATATACTACAAAAGTATGTGGACACCTGCTCGTCGAACATCATATTCCAAAATCATAGGCATTAATATGGAGTTGGTCCTCCCTTTGCTGCTATAACAGCCTCCACTCTTCTGGGAAGGTTTTCCACTAGATGTTGGAACATTGCTGCGGGGACTTGCTTCCATTCAGCCACAAGCATTAGTGAGGTTGGGCGTTTAGGCCAGGCTCGCTGTCAGCATTCCAATTCATCCCAAAGGTGTTCGATGGGGTTGAGGTCAGGGCTTTGTGCAGGCCAGTCAAGTTCTTCCACTCCAATCTCGACACACCATTTCTGTATGGACCTTGCTTTGTGCATGTGGGCATTGTCATGCTGAAACAGGAAAGGCCCTTCCCCAAAGTTGGAAGCACATAATCGTCTAGCATGTCATTATATGCTGTAGCGTTAAGATTTCACTTCACTGGAACTAAGTGGCCTAGCACGAACCATGAAAAACAGTCCCAGACCAAACTTTACAGAGTCCAATGCCGGAGATCTTTACACCACTCCAGCCAATGCTTGGCATTGCACGTGGTGGTCTTAGGCATGTGTGCGGCTACTCGGCCATGGAAACCCATTTCATTAAACTGCTGACTAACAGTTATTGTGCTGATGTTGCTGCCAGAGGCAGTTTGGAACACGGTAGTGAGTGTTGCAACTGAGGACAGACGATTTTTACACAATGTGCGCATCAGCACTCGGCGGTCCAATTCTGTGAGCACTTCGCGGCTGAGCCTTTGGTGCTCCTAGATGTTTCCACTTCACAATAACATCACTTACAGTTGACCTGGGCAGCTTTAGCAGGGCAGAAATTTCACGAACTGACTTGTTGGAAAGGTGCCACGTTGAAAGTCACTGAGCTCTACGGTACGGGCCATTCTACTGCCAATGTTTCTCTATGGAGATTGCATGGCTGTGTGCTCGATTTTATACATCTGTCAGCAACGGGTGTGGCTGAAATAGCCGAAGCCACTAATTTGGAGGGGTGTTCACATACTTTTGGCCATCTACATACTGAACAAAAATATGAACGCAACATGTTAAGTGTTGGTCCCATGTTTCATGAGCTGAAATAAAAGATCCCAGAAATGTTCCATATAGACAAAAAGCTTATTTCTCTCTGTGCATAAATTTGTTTACATCCGTGTTAGTGAGCATTTCTCCAAGATAATCCATCCACCTGACAGGTGTGGCATATCAAACAGCATGATCATTACACAGGTGCACCTTGTGCTGGAGACAATAAAAGGCCACTCTAAAATGTGCGGTTTTGTCACACAACACAAAGCCACAGATGTCTCAAGTTTTGAGGGAGCGTGCAATTGGCATGCTGACTGCAGGAATGTCCACCAGAGCTGTTGCCAGATAATTAAATGTTAATTTCTCTACCGTAAGCTGCCTCCGACGTTGTTTTAGAGAATTTGGCAGTACTTTCAACCGGCCTCACAATCGCAGACCACGTGTAATCACGCCAGCCCAGCTTCTTCACCTGCGGGATCGCCCCTACCACGACTACCATCTAGACCCATTTTTGATACAGAAATAAAACCCTGGAACAGAAACACATTTGTTATTTGCAGAAGGGTGGAATTGCATTAAATAAAATAATTCATTTCCAACCAGGGACTGTAGTGACGCCTCTTGCACTGAGATGCAGTGCCTTAGACCACTGCGTCCGTGTGTGTGTGAACTATTTCAAATCAAATTGATTTATATAGCCCTTCTTACATCAGCTGATATCTCAAAGTGCTATACAGACACCCAGCCTAAAAATGTAACTGTACTGGAATGCTTAAAAGGCAGCAAAAAAAATGTAATATTGGTTATCGGTATAAATTTTGGGGCAAGGAAAATATCCTGATAATATCAGGTTCTGACCAATAGATGACACTGTTCTGCTATTAGGTGCTACTTTTTTAAAGAATACCTCTCCATTGTTAAAGGGATAGTTCACCTAAATTACAAATACATGTTGTTTTCTAACTGTAATCAGTGTATGGACCAGGTATAACAGCAACCAATGAAAAACATATTGGTTCTGTTCAGAATGAAATGATACGCAGCAGATTGTTAAATAGAATTACTCGCTGATTAAAAGTGTGTGTTCCTCTTGCTCCTCTGAGCTGATGCTTTCACTACTGTTGCTCCTGGCGACACCTTCACATTCACACACTGTAATGTTCACAGAGTGGTGTGCCCTTCTCTCTCACTTGGTCCTTGCTGTTTTTCTGTCTCTCTCGCTCTCTCTCTGTGGCCATATCACTTATTCTCTGTGTCTCACTGCACTCCCCTCTCTCTCTCTGTTCCTCTCGCTCTCTCTCTCTCTCTCTCGCTCTCTCTCTCTCTCTCTCTCTCTCTCTCTCTCTCTCTCTCTCTCTCTCTCTCTCTCTCTCTCTCTCTCTCTCTCTCTCTCTCTCTCTCTCTCTCTCTCTCTCTCTCTCCTCTCTCTCTCTCTCTCTCTCTCTCTGCCCCACAGGGTCTGATGATCCTGCTGCAGAACCTACCCACCATGCACTGGGGCAACGAGGAGGTCAGCGTGCTCCTGGCCGAGGCCTACAGGCTGAAGTTTGCCTTCGCTGACGCCCCCAACCACTACAAGAGATGAGTGTGGCCCATGTGGCCCCTGACAGTTAGCTACTGAACCTCTGACAGAGGGCCCCTGGAGGACGGATGGACCCCCTCCTCGACTTTCTTGTCCCTCGGCAGTCCGCGACCATTGCTACTAGTAGATTAAAACAAAAACAACATTTACGTCCCAAATGGCACCCTATTCTTTACAAAGTGCATTACTTTTGACCAGAGCCACAAGTAGTGCACTATGTAGGGAATAGGGTGCCATTTGGGTGCATCCAACCAGTGCTTCTTGGTATGTGTGTACCGTTCCAACCGACTGTTCTTCTTAACTCCTCTTCTCTTTGTTCTTAACAATGAAATTACATTTGTGCAACACTTCAACAACATCAATGCCTGTCCCATCGAAGTAGACCCCAACCAAAAAAGAAAGACCTCCAGTCAGTGTGATAATGGAGATCTTGCTGCAGAACAATGGATGACTGTTCTAGACTGTCCTGTACTGTACTGTTTGTCCCTGACTGGCCACAGCAGCCTCAACATGTCCCGAGACCTAATTAATTAATTGTAGGCCTGAACTAACCAGTGTGGGGGAGGGGGAAATAGAGATCGAGACCTGCACTAGGTTGATATCTGTCACTTTTAATTCCTAAGGAAACTGAGGACACACACGTCATCATTCTAGTCATCTCTAGATGGCATCGAGCTCTTCTCTCATCTCCACGCTCCGTGCTTTCAGTTCCAGACAAGCGGTCAATCCCCCAGAGACAAGTGGGTTTTTAGTTAAAAACAGAAACACATTCACTTACAAGGCAATAATTAGCTAATAGGGAGATCAGAAAGTATGTTTCATTCTGACTCTGACATGGTCCGCAGGGCTGGGTCTAATAATATAAGGTCTAACACCACTCTCTGAACTCTATTGTATTATGTCAGATATTTGTGATATTTGTCAGTTGGCTGAGGGAAGGACGAGTGTCGCGTTACTCTGCCTGACGTACGATCGTCTCTGAACCTAGGACTCACTACCTAACTCCATCAGTCTATCAGTTAGACACGTTGGCACAGCACCATGCAGTGGTGAGCAGTCACCTTTTAGGCCAGGATATTTCCTAGTTAGGTCACATGGTCTGAAAACAAAAAACTCCAGGCCGTAGCCCTTTATACTCGTAACCGTATACGGGTTGATAATGGCAGATTTGGGCACTGATAAACAACTAAATTGGAACGCAGTGGCTGTACAGTAACGTGCTATACATGTCAGAGCTCTGGCTCTGCGCTTCATAGTGCTGTATGGGTTTTTGACTGACAGCTGTTCTGAACTTGAGTTCAAATATGCACTTCACATTTCCATATCATGAAACTCATGCCATATATAGTGTCAACGTTTATGATCACTATGTTTGATGTACAGTTACAGGATGGCATGGCGTCATACACAGCGTTGTCTGAACAGAATGAGCCTATGTTTGTTTATTGTGAAGAAAATTTGCCGCGGCAGACGCACTTGAATGCACTCAAGACTCCTTTCTTTGCGCACCAAGATTATCATCTGGTTCCCTGAATTGCATTGTGAAAGCAAGTAATATCGCATTTTATAACTTAGCTAGTCATTTTGGCAATAGAACAAGCTTTCAAATGATGCCCACCTGACCCAGATTGCGATTTATAATGGACCGTTTTTGGATTGCGTAAACAACAATAGTAATTGTGTGATGATGGAAAAGCAGGGTTGTGTTCCAAACAAAACAACTACAAGTGTATTTGCGCTAGTTCCTCAACGGCACAGCTAGGAGAGCTCATAAAGGCACCTTATAGTTGAAGACATAGTGCTTTGAAATTACCTAGGAACTGTGCACACTGGAGAGGCATGTGGCCACAAGGAGACACCAGTTAGTCCTCTCACTCAAACCCTTGTAATCGTTTTGTCTTATGTTGCACCTACCCCACATTTTCCAGGAATGTTCTTATCATGTTACTGAATATATCCAGAGTATTTTCAGATTTTGTTACCAACAAATGCAGCGAAAGTACAGTAAATGTAGAACGCACATAAAATCAAGCGTAATCATTTTCCCATAAACTCCTAACTGTTCCCTTTCAATTGCTACCATGGTCATGCATATGCTTTTCATATTTCTTCTGTAAGAAACATTTCAATTTAGCCCTATCCATATAGTCCAATTTCCACGAGTGTAAAGGATTAAAAATGACTCCCCAAAACACAGAAGTAGGACCATGAGTTTTGTTTTGTTCTGGTCAGGCTACGTGGTCAGGCAAAACTCCTGGACTATGACAATTTGTAACTGCTCATATCCCAGAACTAGGGCCCATAGTTAGATTTTTGGAAAATAAAAACTAAATTGCTGACATGGGTCATTGTACCCAGTCCAGTAGCTTTGTTCTTTATTCAGTCTATTCATAAACACTTACTGACTGAGGGTGTTAGGGTGTAATACATTAACTCTCTCCATTTGTCTTAATTTGACTGCTTAGGGTTTTTATTTGATGTACCAAACAAGTTTGTTTTTGCCTGAGGTAGCAACTACCACCACCATATTGGTGTAGAGCCCTCAAACTCAACTCTGGACTCAACTCAGTTCCACTCCTGTTTTTCATTGTTCCCCTCTAATCAGGGACTGATTTAGACTTGAGACAACCGGTGGGTGCAATTAATTATCAGGTAGAACAGAAAGCCAGCAGGCTCTGCACCACGTGGGGTAAGAGTTGTATACCCCTTGTGTAGAGGATTAATATATGATGTAAATTAGATGTTAAAATAATATGTACAACTTGTATCATCAAATACATCCTGTCAGGTAACACTGGAGACCAATAATTGTTGCATGAACCCCTCGATGATGTGTGTTGTTGATATGTGGGTTGGGAGTGAATGTATAGATGGGGCAGCTTAATACTATCAGTATTTGAACCTCCTCAGTTTCTTTTGATCATGACGGTAATGTTTTTGCGCTCCATGTCAGTTCCAGGCCCAATTTCCAATTCTCACATTGAATAGAAATGGAAAAAAACTGCACTTGATAAAAGTACATTTTCTTCCCTTTTTTTGTACGAAATATATTATTTGGAATCAGCTTTAAAAATCAGTCTCTCTCCTCCCTTTTTGATATACTGTTTACATGAGCCTCTTAAGTTGTGCCTAATGTAGAGAGAGCAGATCATCATAGATATTTATTTTACCTTAATTTATGCTCTGCAAATGAAACGAGAACGTTTATTCAGTTGATGCATTCACTGTCTGTGTTTGCTAAGCCATGACAGTGTTTGCATCCAAAATGGCCCCCTATTTCCGATATAGTGCACTACTTTATGGGCTCTGGTCAAAAGTAGTGCACTATATAGGGAATAGGGTGCCATTTGGGATGCAACCAGTGAGTCCACAGAATCACATCAGTAATTCTAGCAGCTGCCTTCTCTGGTATCCTTATGTGTTTCAACTTGGTTTGATGTTCCCAACAATCCTTACAGACACACCTTCTGTAAAAGTCACAAGCCCTTGGTTACCATGGTTACTGTGGTGACCAGGTGTCCGTCCGCTGGCTGGAGCCCTCGGACACACATACTGGACATTGCAGTCAGCATCTCATAGGGCATGACCTAACATGTTTGGTCTCCCTCCTAAAGCTTTTTTTTTTAAGGTTTGAATTTCACTCTTTCTTTTGTTCTGTTTCTTTTCAGAGATGTTAAAATGTTTCTGACCAAACTAAGACTGGTCGTCTTTCCCTTCTGACCTCTGACTAAGACATCTGAAAGTGTGAATCTCATACAGTGGAGAGGGATTGTGATTATTCTTTTTTTAAATGTATGTGTACAGAGCAAATGAATTTTGAAACAAAGATCTGTAAATAGAAAAGTGTAAATAAATGCTATATATGACCAAACTGTTTGTATACATTCATGGATGTAAACTAGTTGTACTATAATATCAAATCTGAATATCATGCTTCAATATATACGACTCCGCGTTGCGTCTTGCATAAGAACAGCCCTAGCCGTGATGTATTGGCCATATACCACACCCTTTTTGGATTTATTGCTATTATAAACTGGTTACCAACGTAATTAGAGCAGTAAATGTTTTGTGGTATATGGCCAATATCCTACGGCTTAGGGATGTTCTTGGGCACGACGCAACGCCCTTAGCCGTGGTATATTGGCCATATACCACAAACCCCTGAGGTGCATTATTACTATTGTAAACTGGTTTCCAACGTAATTAGAGCAGTAAATGTTTTGTCAAACCCGTGGTTTACGATCTGATATTACACGGCTGTCAGCCAATTATCATTCAGGGCTCGAACCAACAGTTTATGATATCAAATAAGATTACAAGTGTATATATTCAACACCAGAACTACCCAGTAGTTTCAAGTCTCCATACCACACAATGAAAACATGACAATTACAAGTATTTACGTTATTTAAATGACTTTCACCTCGGCTGAGGGCACTTCAACCCAGGCATGCTTAGCAACTGCATAAATAAGCGCTGTAATAGCTTCTACATTGTTTGCCTAGACTGTTGTATTAATAACTTCTGTATTATATGTGTGTGGCTGCTGCTCCCCACACAGACACACTCACACACACTGCCTCGGCTGGTAAACAGGTTTGTTGTGATCCTGTGGAGTGGTGGTGGTAATTAGGCCCTTTTCATGTGTGGAGGGAGTCCCTCGTTCTCTATCTCATTTTCCCCTCCCTCTCTCTCATTACGCTAACTGATGTTCACAGTAGCAGGAATTAAAAAGTCATTAGAATCACCTGGACTTCCTGAGTCGCTCACACATGGTACAGGTGGCATGGGCCTGTAGAAGAGATGGGACTCACAATGACCCCCTTTTACGGAGGTAGATTCGGCTGTAGGGCATGTACACTGCTGTACAGAGCAGAGAAATATAGAGTTTGGCAAACATTTCAGATTTATGATGGCTCAAATAACACCTGACAGTGGTACTAATTTGTACAGTGGTAAATAGGGTGTAATTTGGGATTTTGCCTTCGAATTATAATGGTGGCCATGTTCCAAGAGTGTTTGTAATGGATTAGTCTGAACTCTGTAGCTGCTGTATGTCTATGGCTCTACATGCTATGTCTACAGAATGTCTCCATAGAGAGACCACAGTTCAAAGAGAGCTGTCCTTACTGTACAGTACACAAGGTTGCCATGGTTATCATCAGTGAAGTCTGCATTAGTGCTCCTCCAGTCTGTAATGAATAATAATAATAAATATAGCTGTGAGCAGCAATGAACAGGGTTCACAGGATGACAGAAAGGACACGCGATCAGGGTTCACAAAAGCAAGCACTCTATCATGTAGGAATTATTTTCCTTTATGTGCAGTCATGAGTGCATTCGGAAACTATTCAGACCCCTTGACTTTCTCCACATTTTGTTACAATACAGCCTTATTCTGAAAATGGACGAAACTTTATTTTTTTCTCATCGATCTACACACAATACCCCATAATGAAAAAGCAAAAACAGGTTTTTAAACATTTTTGCAAATGTATATAAAAAGAAAATGTATTTACATAAGTATTCAGACTGATATTCAACTCGAAATTGAGCTCAGGTGCATCCTGTTTCCATTGATCATCCTTGAGATGTTTCTACAACTTGACTGGACATGATTTGGAAAGGCACAAAGGCCTGTCTGTATAAGCACCCACAGTTGACAGTCCATGTCAGAGCAAAAACCAAGCCATGAGGTCAAATTGTCCGTAGAGCTCCTAGACAGGATTGTGTCTGGGTAAAGGTACCAAAACATTTCTGCAGCATTGAAGCTCCCCAAGAACATAGTTGCCTCCATCATTCTTAAATGGAAGAAGTTTGTAACAACCAAGACTCTTCCTAGAGCTGGCCGCCAGGCCAAACTGTGGAATCAGGGGAGAAGGACCTTGGTCAGGGAAGTGACCAAGAACCCGATGGTCACTGACAGAGCTCCAGAGTTCCTCTGTGGAGATGGGAATACCTTCTTAAAGGACAACCATCTCTGCAGCACTCCACCAATCAGGCCGTTATGGTAGAGTGTCCAGACCATTCATCAGTAAAAGGCACATGAAAGCCCGCTTGGAGTTTGCTAAAAGGCACCAAAAGGACACAAACCATGAGAAACTAATTGGGCTTCTCTCCATCCTCAACCTCCGGAAAGTAGGCATAATCAAATCAAAACATTGCATGCTAGCTAGCTACAAATATATCAGTGTTCTTAAGCGCACACATCCACACACACAGTTTAGGGCTACTCTCCAGTCACCAATAGACTTGTATCTATGCTCTGACATCCTCCCATTGCTTCTGTCACTCAAAGATCTGCTTCAGTGAACACTGCAGCCTGTGCCCTTCTCCTTTTCCTTTCAAGTGGGAACACATTGCCCCTCTTGTACGCTCACAAATGTCCCTGTGACTTCAAGGCTGAAACTAGTATCAAGCCGTGACAGATATGACATAGGCTATCTAGACCCAGGGTTTTCAAACCTCTCCTCTGGGACCCCCAGCCGACCTATTCCAGTGCTAGCACAGCTGACCCAATTTGTCAGCTAATTATCCAGCCCTTGATCAGGTGTATTAGTTCAGGGATACAACAAAATTGTGAAATGTCTGGTGGTCCCCCAGAGGAGGTTTGAAAACCACTTATCTAGAGTAGGCAATGTTACAATATGAAAAAGACAAAGGCCTACAAACTGTAATGCTCCTGATGGCATGGTATGAATTCATAACACGGATGTTGATGAGTTTGAGTTGAGTTTCGATGTGTAGTTATTTGTAAAGTAGACACACATTAATACTGCTAAAGAGATTGGATTAACAGCTATTAACCAATGTCAGCACATATAGCTATAGTAAGCACACAAACACTCTCTCTCTCACTCCTCCCATCTTTCCCTCTGCAGTGATGTCTATTTTTACTGAGAAATGATTAAGTAAGAAAGGCTTTACAAAGAACAATGAAACATTCCATCTAGCTAGCTACACATCAAAGTTTTGTCCTTGAGATTCTGATCCTTTGCCTCACGCTATAGGCTATATATCTGCTGCTGTGCTGGCTGGAATTGTTGCAGGCTTGGCAGCCCTAAGTCTTGCAGTGATAAAAACAGAATGGTTTGATGCTGCCCACCCACCTCATGTGGAACACATAATTGCCTTCGAGGGATAAGCCCCAGCCCCGGTCTGAGCCCTGGACACTCATTCCCTCCTAACGCCAAACGTCACAACCACTTATTCAAATGACAGCTCAATGGAATAATAACATGCTAGCTCGGTGCATTTACCCTTAAAGAACCGCATGCTTGGACTATATACACACACACACACACACACACACACAAAACTATGATGATAATGTGTATGTGTAGCAATTGTGGGCTGCTCAAACATATTCTCCTCATATTCTCTTCTTTCTCACACGCATAATGTAGGCTACAGTAGAAGCTCCAGCAACCACATTTGAATATGGAGAAGCTAATTATTAGCGAAGTGCAGACGTAATTTATGACTCAGCAGCCCTGCTTTCTGAGTCTCTGCTTGCGTACCAAATGGCACCCTATTACCTATATGGTGCACTACTTTTGACCACTTGGGATGCAGCCTAGGACTCACCCATTTCAGGACAGAGTGCCCAAAGGCATGAGCCTGCATATACTTGGGCAGGCAGAGTGAGTGAGTTGGTTGGTTGGGCTAAGTTGTCCAAGGAAGGTGTGTCATGTCTCAGCTGACCCTCTCGATCCTCTATCCCTAACACCCCTCCCCTGCCCTCCTTGTCCTGACCCCCCCCCCCCCCACACACACACACACACACACACACACACACACACACACACACACACACACACAAATCTAGCCTAGGCTGTCCTCTATCCTCCAGATATCACTGTATTATTTATCAGGAAGCGCTGGGAGTGAATCAGAGCCCTTTTGGCTGCTTATTATGCGGCCCGCCTCGTTAGCAGACGTGATTCAATATTAATCTTGTTTTCAGAGCAGAGCGCCTCTCGCTGCTGCATTCTTTAGAGGTGAGGAGAAGCATGGCGGCCAGGGAGAGGGAAGAAGCTGAGCATCCCCAGTGTTTTTTAACCTTCACAACTAAACCAAAACACAAAGCGTAAGAAGGCTGATGCCCACTGAAACAGTTAGCTAAGCATCTGTTTGTATACTGTACAATTTGTATTGTAGAAGTAACCAAACCCAACCAAAGCAGGAGGGAATGTGCTGCCCACACAGAATAAGGCAGCTGTTTGTTCTCTTTATTGTAGATGTAATGCAAAGTTTAGTGTGAAAGGAAGTGTATGGAAAGGAGCAACACAGGGATAGGCATATGCAATGTTGCACCCCAATGAATAAGCAAGTGGTGTTTGACTGATTGTAAGGTCAAGAAGCTCAATGTGATGTTTCCTCATCAACACATAAAAAGTTACTTTTTGGGCCAGGCCTCGGAGGTGGAAACATCTTTGGGACAAACACTGGTACAAAGTCTGACAAGGGAAATACACCACAATATTGCCAAGCATTTGTTTATTATTGTAAAAATCATTGTTGATGTAATTCAGATTATTCCCCTTCTAATCAGGAGGATCTGAAACCCCCTGGCAGTCTCTGAACTCCCTGGGTCCTCAGTGCCATGGTGGTGATGAGCTAATACACATTAGCCTAGTTGTTGTGAGTGTGGAGTCCCCTCACTGAACTGAACAAGGCACTGTGTTTTGCAGTTGCATTTCATTGTTTTACTGCTAATTGACTTAAACAGATGCAGAACCCAGTCGAGTAACTCTGCTGTACTCAGCTTTAGCCCGCTGTTTGTAGTTGATTGTTATTGTTATTTTGAGTTACAACTCTCCACTCTCCTTTCATAGCAAATACCACGCAGGTATGCTCTAACTCTCTCTCTCACTCACTCACTCACTCACTCTAGCCGCGGAACGTTCCATGCGTTGGTGGAATCATAGGCTTGCCTACCTGTTACCGTGGCACAAGTCTTGGAGTTTGTTGTTATGGCGGCCATATAAAGATTCCTTCCTGTCTGTATTGATTTAAATGCTGGATGAACAGGAGTGTGGTTACTGCATCTTCCTTTCAAAGCACTCTTACCATCTTAGGCCCTGTTAAAAATGTCAAGATGTATTGATAAATATGTGTGTCGGTCTCATGAAGTATAGATTTTCTGATTAGTTTAGCTGCCTTGTGAAGCATCTCACTTAGCAGTACATTTTTGTGTGCGTCCCAATTGACACTCGTTTTAACACTAAGTAGTGCACTATATAGGGAATAGAGTGTCATTTGGGATGCACTCTCTATAAATCTGGGAATTCTCTGGGACAGAATTCTCTGTGACGGGCGCATCTCAAAAGCATCCCGCTGACAAAGCCGTGTATCCTACATGTAGCACAGCTGAGAACATCCTCCCACAGGATCAGATACTTGAATCATAATATAAACCCACTGATCCAGAGGAGCTCAGTTTACCCACATGCCTTTACATCAAGCACATAGACATATGTCTATTTGCATGTTGTAGTGATAGAAGTCTACGCATATGTTACTCTTCAAGTTGGTTTGCACTTTGCAGTCTAAATTGTGTATGAGAAGATCAAATTTGCCACCAAACAGATTCCATCACTATGAATTCCATCACTAAGAAACTAATACACACAGTCAGCAACCATTTAGGATCATGTGTTTATTCATAGAATCCTTGAGTGGTGTGTGTACAGTAGGCCTAAATCAGTGTAGTCATTATTCAGCTGTCTTACAACACACACACACACATCTGTGATACATATTATGTATTAATATGGGTAAATCATATCTCTGATCCATGCAGCAGTAGAATCATGTAAAAATGTATGTCATCTCTTTACTCAGTGTGGGGCCTATGAATGTTGTATATGGAATCACTCCTTCTGAATTAACATTTCAATAGGCTGTGTAAATTGACGATGAATGCAGGGAGGGCTAGGTGGATCCGTCTCCTCCTGACTCAGCTCTCCTGTGCCGCTTTACACAGGGAACGAAACAGGATTAGCTAGATAGCTCGACCGAGAACCACAGCAATATAGCTAACGCAAGGCCTGATTCATACAGAGGTGCTCACACACACACTTCAGACAGAAGAGGCATGTTCCTAGAGGTGCAGAGCCAGAGAGCAGCGCTTCATGGTGTCATCCATGCTTCATTCATAATAAGAGCAGAGGCACGCTGCACGAGGCACGCTGCACGAGGCACGCTGCACGCTGCACGAGGCACACTGATGTAGAGGAGCTATTGAACTCCCACTCATGTAGACGATGAAACATGAAAGAGAGCTACCGTGTATTGATGTCACAGAAAGTGGGGCACTTAGTTTTATGAATTGAAAAGTACATTTATAGAAAACTAAGTGCTCACTTTTCTGCTCCACATTTATAATTTTTTTTATACGTGGCCTTCACTTGCTATACCTTTGTGTGTAACCATGCTTCAGAGCTGTACCTGGGTTCCAACATGCAACCCTTGTGGGGTGAGATTCTAAAATCCGAGCCACAGACTTCTGCATATCATACACTTAATTTTATGTATATAATATACGTACATAAAGGCCATGTTGAAGAGTATCAAACCCATGATGTATCATGGGTAAATTGTGACTGACTGATCTACAAATAATATTGAGAAGATATTTATCATGCAAGGTGATTTGCAGATGTCAGTCTTGACTCACCTTTAAAGTCGGCTGCAATGTGGAACGCTCCCAAAGTATACAGTAAAACATTGAGAATCGTTCGTCCCTAGGTAAATATGTAACACACAAGGTCCCATTGTGTCATTAAGAGATTCTCAGTTGGTTTTGCGAACTCCTCCTACCTCCGTCCTCTCCTCACCTCTTTTTTTAAGTTCAAAAGTGATTGAGGAGAGGAGGCAGGGAGAGGAAATGTGGAAACAGATGCGCTTGTATGAAATTAGACTTTCCTTGTCCACTAGCACATCAGGCAAATTATGTTTACAGAGGAGATTGGGGAGAACCGGCTCGTGGTAATGACTGGAGCGGAATAGGTGGAATGGTGTCAAATACATCCAACACATGGTTTCCAGGTGTTTGATGCCATTCAATTTCGCCATTCTGGACATTATTATGAGCTGTTCTCCCATCACCAGCTGCCTGTGAGAGGAGCAATCCCAAAATATGTGTAATGTGGTAAAAATAATTTTGCTAGTTGTACTGCAAAAGTAGTTAAATTGGTAGATATTGTGACATACCCACTAAACTCAAAATGTGCAAATGTGCTCTATGGTCCTGCCTGACCCCAAATTTTTTTTTACACGTTTCTTTCTTTGATGTTGTGCCTATTTTAATCAGCTCTAATGAAAACATTCCCTAAACTCAATAAGTGCAGAGTAATGCCTGGCTGAAGGGGGGTAGGCCTCATAAGCTCATGTAAACGAATATCGCACCATTCCACTCTGATATTGCTAAAATATTGAATGCAAGTAGTCAATTGTCTGCACTACATAAACAAATAAACAGCATTAGGATATCTTAATGCATCTTGGAATGTAGACCGATAACACAGAGATACAATAGGCAGAATGCATAACTTTCCGAGTCAAATTTGCTCTCATTCAGTGCTGTATGATCCTGCCTGACAAAAATACATACAGTTACATGTGTTTTATGATGTTGTGGCTATTGTAATATAATCGGCTCTAAGGAAAATAAGTGGGTTGAGATTGAAAACTGTCTGAACCAATTATATTAATTTGGGGACAGGTTGAAAAGCATAAAACATTCATGGCAATTTAGCTAGCTAGCTGTTAGCTAGCTAATTTGTCCTATTTAGCTAGCTTGCTGTTGCTTGCTAATTTGTCCTTGGATATAAATGTTGAATTGCTATTTTACCTGAAATTTACAAGGTCCTCCTACTCCGACAATTAATTCACAGATAAAACGGTCAACCAAATCGTTTCTAGACATCTCTCCTCCTTCCAGGATTTTTCTTCTTTGGACTTTATATGGTGATTGGCATCTAACTTTCATAGTTGCCACGACAACCGACCAAACTAGTTCATCTTTCAGTCACCCACGTGGGTATAACCAATGAGGAGATGGCACGTGGGTATCTGCTTCTATAAAACAATGAGGAGATTGGAGATGCAGGACTTGCACCGCGTTCAGCGTCACAAATAGAACTGACTTCTATTTTAGCACTTGGCAACGCAGACGCTCATTGGCGTGTGCGAGCAGTGTGGGTGCAATAATTGAATAACATGTATGTTTAAATGTATTTTGCAACGTATGCGACGCGAGCGGTGTGGTAAGCATGTTAGGCTCAAAATCCGTTTGACTCCAAATCCATTATGGTGTACAAAATCCAATATGGTTGCTAAATTGTGATTTAATCACTTGCATATACATGTTTGAAATGAGAGACATCTTTTAGATTTGTGTACTGTACTCAATACTATTTTTGTGTAATTTAACTATGTTGGAAATCCAATAGGCCTGCCATAATTACACTCAAACACCATTGTCTGGATATGGCAGACTGCTTGGCATGGCAACACCTAGTATTCTAAGTCACAAGCCACTTTGAGGATCAATTAGGCAACTCGGACTGTGGTATAACTTGTAGCTCCAGGATTGGGCTCTTCTGTCACTTCCTTATTATTTAGAAGTAAGCTTTGATTCATTGCTAGTCCAATATGGCTGCTTGAATCCAACATGACCTTCCACTGGCTCACTGCTTTCGTGATGCACATTGGGATGTTCTCATGCTGTTTGGGTTGAGTTGGCATGTTCACTAACCTGGCTGTCTGCCCTGGAGTTGACGTATATGTTGACTTGGGGACATTATGGTGTATGGGGTGGATGCAACCACATATGATGACAAGCAAATAAGGCAGGTATTCACTACAATAAAAGAACACAACCTGACACTCATTGACAAGAAATGCCATCAACTTAGTTTTCCTTCACATGTCATAGGTATTGTGCCTCTGCAATGTCAATGCCATCCTGAATCTCCCAGTCTGCCTTGGAGTTGCCGTACATGTTGACTTGGTAACATTATGGGGAGGATCCAACCACGTGATAAGCTCATATGGCAGGTATTCACCACATTGAACCAACACACCTCTCCAATTTAAATGCCATCCTGCATCTCACAGAACTGTCCTCGATAGGCCCACTCCACCATCAGTCCCCCCTCTGGCAGTTAATTTACATTTACAGCACTCACTGTCAAAGGAAGGCCAAGAAGATCATCAAGGACATCAGCCATTCGAGCCAGGATCTGTTCACTCTGCTACTATCTAGCAGACAGAGACAGTACATGTGCATCAAAGCCGGGACTAAGAAACAGCTTATATTTCCAGGCCATCAGACTGTTGAACTACTCAGCTACTTGCCCAGTACACTACCCTTGAGACACCTTGACACCTTGAGACAAATGCCCCATGTATATAGTCATTGAATGCTGGTCACCCCATATTCTGTTTATATACTGTTGTTTATTGACTATGTATATACAGTAGTGGCGGTCCGTGCTGTTTAATCTCCACGGGATCGGTGTCCCTTCACCGGGACGGTTGAGCTAACGTGCGCTAATGTGATTAGTATGACATTGTAAGTAACATATAGACATGCCTTATATGAACAGAAAGCCTCAATTCTTGTTAATCTAACTGCACTGTCCAATTTACAGTGGCTATTACAGTGAAAAAATAACATGCTATTGTTTGAGGAGAGTGCACAACAATAAAAAACTTTCATCACGGCAACTGGTTTGATACATTCACCTCTGAAGGTAATTGACATTAAGTAATCTTGCTCTGATTTGTCATCCTGATGGTCCCAGAGATAAAATGTAGCATAGTTTTGTTTGATAAAATCCATTTTATATTCAAATGTAGGAATTGGGTTCTACAGTTTGAACCCCTGCTGCGTCTGGCTCCATACCCACCCCGCCCTGCCATCTAGATGTGTGAAAGTTAGTGTATAAGCTAATGATCCATCATGTATGACATTCCTGGGTGTATAAACTTAAATGTTGTATTACCATATCATTTTTGTATGTTCTCTATGGTTAGTGGTCTATCTAGTGGCCAATATCTAAATTGCACCTAATCTGCAATAATACATTATGGCCTTTCTCTTGCATTTCAAAGATTATGGGGAAAAAAAGAAAAACACATGTTTTTATGGTTTGTATTAACTTTTACCAGATCTAATATGTTATATTCTCCTACATTGATTTCACATTTCCACAAACTTCAAAGTGTTTCCTTTCAAATGGTATCACATGCATATCCTTGCTTCAGGTCCCGAGCTACAGGAAGTTAGATTTGGGTATGTCATTTTAGGCGAAAATATATTTTTTAAAAAGGGTCCGATCCTTATTTCTATTTCAGAAATTGGATGACTCTCAATCATATCCCATTCACCTAGTTCAATGTAACAGCGATAGGTTTAGGCTACATGATACTCAAACGTTCCCTATACCTATCATGAGGTTGTTACAATCCATCATGAAGTGACAGACAGTGACATTCAATACCGCCTTGCACACTCTTGCCTGCATCTAGATGATATAGGGTGTAATCAGTTGCAAGCAATAGTTTCTATTGGACAAATTGGGGTATGTTTATCCCCGTTTTCTTCCGTTTAAAGAAAACTTTTTCAACAGAATCGGCGGGAGGAAAATACACCCCTGATCACGTGTAAATACAGTTCACCAGGCAAAAAAACCCATTTCCAAGCCAACAGCCTACATCATTTTTACCATATTAGCTAAAGTAAAGTCATAATTAGCATAGCTAATAGAGCTAACGTGTTATTAAACCAGCAGTAAGGCTACAGTGTAAAGGTCAGATAGCATGTAACACCGGCGGGCCCCGGTGGCAATAAATTAGTAATACCAATAGCTTACCTTGACTTGGAAGAGTTCCAGTGCTGTGTTGGAAAGTCATAGCCAGCTAGCTAACATAACATCCCTCTCTTTGAGAAGGGTGTCTCAGTAGGCTAAACTACCTAGCTGCATTTGCTAGCTAAGTAAGTGAAACTGAAAGTAAAAAAAAAATACTTTATTTCTCTCTATTTCTCTCTTGCTTCTCCTTCATATTGAAAAAAATGACTGTTCAAAACTGTTCAACTATTGTCTCTTTCTCTTTGAGTCAACTATTCACCACATTTTATGCATCTTGCAGTGCTAGCTAGCTGTAGCTTATGCTTTCAGTACTAGATTCATTCTCTGATCCTTTGATTGAGTGGACAACATGTCAGTTCATGCTGCAAGAGCTCTGACAGGCTGGAGGATGTCCTCCGGAAGTTGTCATAATTACCATGTAAGTCTATGGAAGGATGTGAGAACCATAATCCTCCTAGGTTTTGTATTGAAGTCAATGTACCCAGAGGAGGACGGAAGCTAGTTGTCCTCCGGCTACACCATGGTGCTACCCTACAGAGTGCTGTTGAGGTTACTGTAGGCCTTTGCAGAATAGTGTGTTTTAATCAATTATTTGGTGACGTGACTATATTTAGTATAGTTTTATCTAAAAACGATAACTTTAAATGTTTTACAATTTTAATTGTTATGAAATTCACTGAGGAGGATTGTCCTCCCCTTCCTCTGAGGAGGAGCCTCCACTGATGTGCAGGTTCCTGCCACATTAAGGAAACACCAACATAAAGTGTCTTAATAGGGCGTTTGGCCACCACAAGGCAGAACAGCTTCAATGTACCTTGGCATAGATTCTACAAGTGCCTGGAACTCTATTGGGGGGGTGCAACAACATTCTTACATGAGAAACTTAAAAAATATGGTGTTTTGTTGATGACGGTGGAAAACGCTAGGCACCGCTCTAGAATCTCCCATGATTGTTCAATTGGGTTGCGATCTGATCTGAGATCTTGCACATTGCTTTCATGCTCATCAAACCATTCAGTGACCACTCGTGTCCTGTGGATTGGGGCATTGTCATCCTATGGGGGCATAGCTATGGTAGCCAAAATAATGGCCTGCCTAGCATTTTTATACATGAACCTAAGCATGATGGGATGTTAATTTCTTAACTCAGGAACCACACCTGTGTGGAAGTACATGCTTTCAATATACTTTGTATCCCTCATTTACTCAAGTGTTACTACTATTTTGGCAGTTACCTGTATATACTGTATTCTTGACATAGCTCATCCTAATATACCGACTACTTTAAATACCATTTTCTTTCCAAATTATATACTGTATAGTATTCAGGCCCCTTAACTTTTTCCACATTTTGTTATGTTACAGCCTTATTCTAAAATGGATGAAACGCTTTTTCCCCTCATCCATCTACACACAATAGCCCATGACACAGCAAAAACTGTTTTTTAGAAACTTTTGCAAATGTATTAAAACCTGTTTAGGATATGGGGCAGTATTTTCACGGCCGGATAAAAAACGTACCGATTTAAACTGGTTACTACTCTTGCCCAGAAATGAGAATATGCATATTATTAGTAGATTTGGATAGAAAACACTCTGAAGTTTCTAAAACTGATATGCGCGTTCCCGTGTGCACGCTGTTTTTTCTTTTCCTCTTTGAATGAATACACTATTGTCCGGTTGGAATATTATCGCTATTTTACGAGAAAAGTACAATTAAAAATGGATTTTAAACAGCGTTTGACATGCTTCTAAGTACGGTAATGGAACATTTTGACTTTTTTGTCTCGAAATGCGCTCGCGCGTTACCCTTTGGATAGTGACCTGAACGCACAAACAAATCGGAGGTATTTGGACATAACTATGGATTATTTTGAACAGAAACAACATTTCTTGTGGAAGTAGCAGTCCTTGGAGTGCATTCTGACAAAGATCAGCAAAGGTAATACAATATTTCTAATACTAATTCTGATTTTAGTTTGCCCCGAACTTGGCGGGTGTCAAAATAGCTAGCCTGATGGCTGAGCTATGTACTCAGAATATTGAAAAATGTGCTTTCGCCGAAAAGCTATTTTAAAATCTGACATAGCGATTGCATAAAGGATTTATGTATTTATAATTCTTAAAATAATTGTTATGTATTTTGTCAAAGTTTATGATGAGTAATTTTGTAAATTCACCGGAAGTTTTTGGTGGGAATGCATGTTCTGAACATCACACGCCAATGTAAAAAGCTGTTTTTGGATATAAATATGAACTTGATTGAACAAAACATACATGTATTGTATAACATAATGTCCTAGGAGTGTCATCTGATGAAGATCATCAAAGGTTAGTGCTTCATTTAGCTGTGTTTTGGGTTTTTGTGACATATGCTTGCTTGGAAAATGGCTGTGTGATTATTTTGGTCTATGCACTCTCCTAACATAATCTAATGTTTTGCTTTTGCTGTAAAGCCTTTTTGAAATTGGACAATGTGGTTAGATTAATGAGAGTCTTATCTTTAAAATGGTGTAAAATAGTCGTATGTTTGAAAAATTGAAATTATTGCATTTTTGAGGTTTTTGTATTTCGCGCCACGCTGTTCCATTGGATACTGGCTAGGCGTTCCACTAGCGGAACGTATGTCCTCAACTTAAAAATAAAAAACTGATATTACATTTACATAAGTATTCAGACCCTTTACTCATTACTTTGTTGAATGACCTTTGGCAGCGATTACAGCCTTGAGTCTTCTTTGGTAGGATGCTACAAGCTTGGCACACCAGTATTTGGGGAGATGGAGGCCACTGTGTTCTTGGGGACCTTCAATGCTGCAGAAATATTTTGGTACCCTTCCCCAGATCTGTACCTCGACGCAATCCTGTCTCGGAGCTCTACGGAAATTCCTTCAACCTCATGGCTGTGGTTTTTGCTCTGTCAACTGTGGGACCTTATATAGACAGGTGTGTGCCTTTCCAAATAATGTCCAATCAACTGAATTTAACACAGGTGGACTCCAATCAAGTTGTAGAAACATCTCACGGGTGATCAATGGAAACAGGATGCACCTGAGCTCAATTTCAAGTCTATTGTGTGTAGATTAATGAGGATGTTTTTTTATTGAGTCCCTTTTAGAATAAGGCTGTAACATAACAAAATATGGAAAAAGGGGTATCTGAATTCTTTCAGAAAGCACTGTATATTCTGGAATCTGACATGCTCATGCTAAAATATCTTCTTTGGATCGTTAATTGGACTCATTCTGTCATTTCCTTTTTAGATTATTTATTATTTGTGTATTTGTATTGTATTTGCTAGACATTCTACTGCACTGTTGGAGATGGTAACATAAGCATTTCACTACACCTGCTATAACTATAAGGGCACAAGGCGAGACCCAGATGCAGACACAGGAGGCAGATAGTCCAAGATGTTTATTAACAATCCAAAAGGGATACGTAAGAGAATGGTCGTGGACAGGCAAATGGTCAAAACCAGTTCAGAGTTCCAGAGGTACAGAATGGCAGGCAGGCTCGAGGTCAGGGCAGGCAGAATGGTCAGGCAGGCGGCAATGGAGTCCAGAAAAACAGGCAAAGGTCAAAACCGGGAGGACTAGTAAAGAGAATAGAATAGCAGGAGCACGGGAAAAACATGCTGGTTGACTTGAACATACAAGACGAACTGGCACAGAGAGACAGGAAACACAAGGATAAATACACCAGGGAAAATAAGCCTGGAGGGGGTGGAGACAATCACAAGGACAGGTGAAACAGATCAGGGCGTGACAATAACATCTGCAAATCTGTGAACGGGACCAGCAAATGTTGACTGGATCAAATTATTTCAGGGATAATTTATTTCAGTTCATGAAACATGGGACCAACACTTTACATGTTGCAGCTATATTTTTGTTCATTATAGCATAACCAAATTATAAAACGACTATAAGATTTTACCTTCCTTATAACTCTAAAATACATATTTGTAATTTTCTGTTAGAGAGAATGTGTATATTTTCTAAAGGTCTCTCTTGATCAATGCTTCTGTCCCCATCACTGTGAGCATCTCACCTAGGTCTAGCTTGGCCTACTTAACTATTTACATTGGCCACTTGATCCGATATCCACTACATAATAGCTTTCCCATTTTGACAACAGGTTAGGAAGTCACCGTTCTTCTCATATTAGTCTATGACAAACATAAAGTGTTTTTTATTTATTTAAAATCTCTGAATTATTTTAGATTATTGTCTATAAATCTATCCCTGAATGTGTTACAGTGAGGCAACTACTCTCTCCTGGCTGTGCTACGATGTATGGATTGCAGGCATGTGCTTTGCCAATGGCTGTGATGTAGGGTTCAGCCAGGAGTTGATGGACAGTCAAAAGAGCGAATGAAATCGTAGGAGGGACATCCCAGTTTCAAGTGGTTTCAGATTTCACAACCTATATCACACAGGCTCAGAAAATATACTACTGTGTCCGTGGGAGCCAGGGCTATTGCTCAATGCATTTTGATCTACGGTGTCCACAGATCGATTTATAAGCGGAAATGTTGGTTGAAACCGGTACCAGAACCGGTACCAGAACCACAAAGGTCCCCTAAACAGGGGACTTTACATCTAAGAGATTTTAAGACATCCTAATGCTGTTTGTTTGTGTATGTAGGGCAGACAACTGACTACTTGTATTCCAAATTTGTGCAATATTAGAGCTTGCAATATTGGGTTACATGAGTTTGTGGCCCATCCCCCCTCCACCAAGGCATTATTCTGCACATTTTTAGTTTAGGGGGTGTGTCACAATATCTATCAGTTTTAACACTTTTGCAGTAAAACATTATTTTCACAGTCATCCATTTCATAAATGGGAAACATTAGAAATGTGAAAAAACATTTTGGGGTTTTTTTGTAACTTGGGTGGGAGTATCTCAAAATGTTGGAAGCCTTGCCACTAGCCTAACATTGCATTCATTCTTCTAAACATGACTTTCCTTTGGATTATAGTGCAGACTAACCCTGAGCAGGGAAAATCAAATCCTAACTTGATTTCTTGATGTTGGGTTATTAAAATTGTCTGCATATTTCTTTATTTCTTGCTGGATTTTGGGACTGAACTGAATTAAACATTATTTATTTATTTATTTCACCTTTATTTAACCAGGTAGGCAAGTTGAGAACACGTTCTCATTTACAATTGTGACCTGGCCAAGATAAAGCAAAGCAGTTTGACACATACAACAACACAGAGTTACACATGGAGTAAAACAAACATACAGTCAATAATACAGTAGAAAAATAAGTCTATATACAATGTGAGCAAATGAGGTGAGATAAGGGAGGTAAAGGCAAAAAAGGCCATGGTGGCAAAGTAAATACAATATAGCAAGTAAAACACTGGAATGGTAGGTTTGCAGTGGAAGAATGTGCAAAGTAGAAATAATGGGGAGCAAAATAAATAAATAAATAAATAAATAAATAAATACAGTAGGGGAAGAGGTAGTTGTTTGGGCTAAATTATAGATGGGCTATGTACAGGTGCAGTAATCTGTGAGCTGCTATGGTGACCAGAGGGCTGAGATAAGGGGGAACTTTACCTTGCAGGGTCTTGTAGATGACCTGGAGCCAGTGGGTTTGGCGACGAGTATGAAGCGAGGGCCAGCCAACGAGAGCGTACAGGTCGCAGTGGTGGGTAGTATATGGGGCTTTGGTGACAAAACGGATGGCACTGTGATAGACTGCATCCAGTTTATTGAGTAGGGTATTGGAGGCTATTTTGTAAATGACATCGCCGAAGTCGAGGATCGGTAGGATGGTCAGTTTTACGAGGGTATGTTTGGCAGCATGAGTGAAGGATGCTTTGTTGCGAAATAGGAAGCCAATTCTAGATTTCACTTTGGATTGGAGATGTTTGATGTGAGTCTGGAAGGAGAGTTTACAGTCTAACCAGACACCTAGGTATTTGTAGTTGTCCACATATTCTAAGTCAGAACCGTCCAGAGTAGTGATGCTGGACGGGCAGGCAGATGCAGGCAGCAATCGGTTGAAGAGCATGCATTTAGTTTTACTTGTATTTAAGAGCAGTTGGAGACCACAGAAGGAGAGTTGTATGGCATTGAAGCTCGTCTGGAGGGTAGTTAACACAGTTTCCAAAGAAGGGCCAGAAGTATACAGAATGGTGTCGTCTGCGTAGAGGTGGATCAGAGACTCACCAGCAGCAAGAGCGACATCATTGATGTATACAGAGAAAAGAGTCAGCCCAAGAATTAAACCTTGTGGCACCCATCATAGAGACTGCCAGAGGTCCGGACAACAGGCCCTCCGATTTGACACACTGAACTCTTTCAGAGAAGTAGTTGGTGAACCAGGCGAGGGAATCATTTGAGAAACCAAGGCTATTGAGTCTGCCGATGAGGATGTGGTGATTGACAGAGTCGAAAGCCTTGGCCTGGTCAATGAATACGGCTGCACAGTATTGTTTCTTATCGATGGCGGTTAACCTCTTGAGGATACCCTAGGATAGGGGGCGCCACAGCGCATTTTGAAAGAAATTCGTTCCCATTTTCAACGGCCTACTAATCAAACTCAGAAGCTAGGACATGCATATACTTATTATATATGGATAGAAAACACCCTAAAGTTTCTAAAACTGTTTGAATGGTGTCTGTGAGTATAACAGAACTCAAGTGGCAGTCAAAACCCCGAGACCGATTGAACCAGGAAGTGGAATTCTGAATTGTGGACTCGACTTCTCATCTTTCCCTATTAATCACACCGTTAACAATGGTTCAGTGAGCACTTCCTATTGCTTCCACTAGATGTCGCCAGTCTTTTCACAGTGGTTTGAGCCTTATACAGTCGAAACTCAGTGAATGAGACGCATTGGAAATTGGTCACAGGGGATGGGCCATCACCATTATGACGCCGGCGGCGCTGTCTACCCCCACCTTTGGAAATGTTTCAAAACACTCTGCAAGCGTCCCCGTCGAATCTTATTGGCTCTCTAGGTGTTACAGGCCCTGAAGATTAATGTTTTACAACGTTTGACATGTTTGAACGAACCTAAATGGGAAAAAAATGTTTTATTTCGAAACGGCTGTGCCGCGCCCGGCAGAGTATTTGGATACAGCATTCAGACGCGCTAACAACAGAAAGCTAATGGAACATAAATGATGGACTTTTTCGACCGAAAATACATCTGTTGTGGACCTGGGATTCCTGGAAGTGCTTTCTGATGAAGACAACTAAAGGTAGGCGATTATTGACAATATTATACAAGATGAGATGTGACATGCGATTGTTCCAAGATGGCGCCGAGCTCGGTTTATTAGCTCATTTTCTGTGTATCGCATCTCCTTTTATCGCAAAGTGTGATTACCCAGTAAAGTTAATTTAAAATCTGGTATGACAGGTGTTCTCAAGAGATATTCATCTATAAATGTTAGATTGACAATATAAATTTTAAAAATCGTTTTCGAATAGTAATTTAGGGAATTGTAGCATTGTTTCCCGGGACGCATTTGAGGGGAAAATAGTCAGACGCCGATGTAAGATGCTGTTTTTATATATAAATATGACCTTTATTGAACAAAAGAATGCATGCATTGTGTAACATGATGTCCTAGGTGTGTCATCTGATGAAGTTTGTAAAAGGTTAGTGCTGCATTTAGCTGTTTTTTGGTTATTTGTGATGCAAGTGGTTGGTCGGAAAATGGCTATGTTGCTGCTTTTTACGATGGACTCATCTAACATAATCTAATGATTTGCTTTTCCTGTAAAACCTTTTTGAAATCGGACGACGTGGGTCGATTCAGGAGAGGTGTATCTATAAAACAAAAACAAAAATTATTAATAAAAATTATAAAAAAGTATTAATTTTTTTTATGCTAATTGGCGATATGATTTTTCGCTGGATTTTGATCCCGCTAACGGGATCAGACGCTGAAGTTAAGATATCGTTTAGGACCTTGAGCTTGAGCGTGGCTGAGGTGCACCCATGACCAGCTCTGAAACCAGATTGCATAGCGGAGAAGGTGCGGTGGGATTTGAAATGGTCGGTAATCTGTTTGTTGACTTGGCTTTCGAAGACTTTAGAAAGGCAGGGTAGGATAGATATAGGTCTGTAACAGTTTGGGTCAAGAGTGTCCCCGCTTTGAAGAGGGGGATGACCGCAGCTGCTTTCCAATCTTTGTGAATCTCAGACGACACGAAAGAGAGGTTGAACAGGCTAGTAATAGGGGTTGCAATAAATTCGGCAGATAATTTTAGAAAGGTTCCAGATTGTCTAGCCCGGCTGATTTGTAGGGGTCCATATTTTGCAGCTCTTTCAGAACATCAGCTGACTGGATTTGGGAGAAGGAGAAATGGGGAAGGCTTGGGCAAGTTGCTGTGGGGGGTGCAGTGCTGTTGACCGGGGTAGGGGTAGCCAGGTGGAAAGCATGGCCAGCCGTAGAAAAATGCTTATTTAAATTCTCAATTATAGTGGATTTGTCGGTGGTGACAGAGTTTCCTATCCTCAGTGCAGTGGGCAGCTGGGAGGAGGTGCTCTTATTCTCCAAGGACTTTACAGTGTCCCAGAACTTTTTTGAGTTTGTTTTGCAGGAAGTACATTTCTGCTTGAAAAAGCTAGCCTTGGCTTTTCTAACTGCCTGTGTATGTTGGTTTCTAACTTCCCTGAAAAGTTGCATATCACGGGGGCTGTTCGATGCTAATACAGAACGCCACAGGATGTTTTCGTGTTGGTTAAGGGCAGTCAGATCTGGAGAGAACCAAGGGTTATATCTGTTCCTGGTTCTAAATTTCTTGAATGTGGCATGCTTATTTAAGATGGTGAGGAAGGCATTTAAAAAAAACAACCAGGCATCATCTACTGAAGGGATGAGGTCAATATCCTTCCATGTTACGTTCCCCAGTTTCTGTGTTGTAGTTTGTGTTTCAGGTAATGGCTTCCTGAAATTCTCCAAGCAGCTGATTGGTCTGCCCCATTGCTGATTGGAGAGCTGACCCCGCCCCCTCGTCAGGACGCAGCTGTCTCCAATTAGCAACCCCACCTAAAGCTATATAAGCCAGTGTGCTGTTGCTCAGGGGGGGAGACACAGAGATGATTGCAGAGAGATATTTGCTGAGAGAGGAGGTTGATGGCAGAGGAGGTTGATGGCAGAGGGTGATAGTATAGATATAGATAGAGATATTGGTTGTTTCTCCGAAAGAGAATTGGCTATGTACTTAGTTAGTTGTTGCTGAGTAAGCTTATTGTTATGTTCTGTGTTTAGTGCTCAGGTTTTCTTTAATGTCCTGGGTTAGTGTTTTCTCAGGTTTTGTTGTAGTTTGTACATTTGTGTTACTCTGTTTCATTTGTTCCCAGGGGGAAGGGGAAGGGGAGGCCCTAGGGAGTGCTTAGCCAAGAGGCCCGCGGGCATACATATACCCGTAGTAGTTTACTGTCTATGCACACTAGGAAAGACCTGGGCGGATCATCCCCTGTATTTTGGTTAGTGCACCAGGTGGTGCTAGTTAGGAAAATAGTGGGTAGGCAGCTAAGGTAGGAGAGGGGGCTTTGATATTTACTTTCTTTACTTTGGTTCCGTCCAGCCCCTTTTCCCCAAACTTGCCGTGTGAAGGAATAAATTCCCTGTTAACGGTATTCTCTGCCTATTTGTCATCCTTACTCACACCTACAGTCCATATCTCTTTCACACCACGGAGAGTTAACTTCTTGGGGCTATGTGGGACGCTAGCGTGCCACCCGTGGTGCACCCTATCAACAGCAGGTGCATTTCAAGAGCGGCAAATTTGAAACCAAATAAATGTCAAAATTCAAATTTTTCAAACATACAACTATCTTACACCCTTTGAAAGATAAACATCTCCTTAATCTAACCACGTTGTCCGATTTCAAAAAGGTTTTACGGCGAAAGCATAAAGTTAGATTATGTTAGAGTACATTGACAATAGCTGTGTGTAATGTTTTGTCAATTCAAAGACAGGCGTCACCAAAACCATAAAACCAGCTAAAATGATGCACTAACCTTTTACAATCTCCATCAGATGACACTCCTAGGACATTATGTTAGACAAATGCATTTTTAGTTCTATCAAGTTCATATTTATATCAAAAAACAGCGGTTTACTATGGCGTTGATGTTCAGGAAATCGTTTCCCTCCAATAACTGGCAGTCAAGTCAGCACCACAAATTAAATAATTAAAATTAGAAAACATTGGTAAAATATTATATTGTCATTTAAAGAATTATAGATTTACATCTCTTGAACGCAATCAACTTGCCAGATTTAAAAATAACCTTACTGGGAAATCACACTTTGCAATAATCTGAGCACTGCGCCCAGAAAAATACGCTTTGCTATACAGACAAACAGCCATGTTGGAGAGATCTAAAATCGAAAATACTATGTAAATAATCCATTACCTTTGATTCTCTTCATCAGATGTCACTTCCAGGAATCCCAGGTCCATAACGAATGTAGTTTTGTTCAAAAAAGCTCATCATTTATGTCCAAAAAGCTCCGTGTTGTTAGCACATGATCTAAGCCAGCCGGACTTCTCGTCATGAACGAGGGGAAAAAATATATTTACGTTCGTTCAAACATGTCAAACGTTGTATAGCATAAATCATTAGTGCCTTTTTAAACCAGAACATGAATAATATTCAAGGTGGACGAATGCATTCTCTTTTATAACGTATTGGAACGAGGGTACCCAACATGACCTCGCGCGCCAGAGTCTAATCGGCCATCACCGTTCCATGGCTCTTGTTCGGTCAGATCTCACAGTAAAAGACTCAAAACACTTTGTAAAGGCTGGTGACATCTAGTGGAAGCAATAGGAAGTGCCAAAACATTAATCAACCCCTGTGTGTTTCAATGGCATAGGCTTAAAGGTAATTCAACACATCAGGTATCCACTTCCTGTCAGAAAATGTCTCAGGGTTTTGCCTGCCAAATGAGTTCTGTTATACTCACAGACACCATTCAAACAGTTTTAGAAACTTTAGGGTGTTTTCTATCCATATATAATAAGTATATGCATATTCTACTTACTGGGTAGGATTAGTAACCAGATTAAATCGGGTAAGTTTTTTTATCCAGCCGTGAAAATACTGCCCCCTAGCCCCAACAGGTTAAGTTGTAGCAGGGTGTTGCGTTCCCTCTTTCTAGAGGCGTGCGTAACATTCCAGGATACCCCGGGCCAGGTCGATTAGAAAGGCCTGCTCGCTGAAGTGTTTCAGGGAGCGTTTGACAGTGATGAGTGGAGGTCGTTTGACCGCTGACCCATTACGGATGCAGGCAATGAGGCAGTGATTGCTGAGATCTTGGTTGAAAATAGCAGAGGTGTATTTAGAGGGCAAGTTGGTTAGGATGATATCTATGAGGGTGCCTGTGTTTACAGCTTTGGGGTGGTACCTGGTAGGTTCATTGATCTTTTGTGTGAGATTGAGGGCATCAAGCTTAGATTGTAGGATGGCTGGGGTGTTAAGCATGTCCCAGTTTAGGTCACCTAGCAGCACAAGCTCTGAAGTTAGATGGGGGGCAATCAGTTCACATATGGTGTCCAGAACACAGCTGTGGGCAGAGGATGCTCTATAGCAGGCGGCAACGGTGAGAGACTTGTTTTTAGAGAGGTGGACTTTTAATAGTAGAAGTTCAAATTGTTTGGGTACAGACCTGGATAGTAGGACAGAACTCTGCAGGCTATCTCTGCAGGAGATTGCAACACCACCCCCTTTGGCCGTTCTATCTTGTCTGAAAATGTTGTAGTTAGGGATGGCGATTCCAGAGTTTTTGGTGGTCTACCTAAGCCAGGATTCAGACACGGCTAGGACATCCGGGTTGGCAGAGTGTGCTAAAGCAGTGAATAAAACAAACTTAGGGAGGAGGCTTCTAATGTTAACATGCATGAAACCAAGGCTATTACTGTTACATAAGTAATCAAAAGAGAGCGCCTGGGGAATAGGAGTGGAGCTAGGCACTGCAGGGCCTGGATTCACCTCTACATCACCAGGGGAACAGAGTAGGAGTAGGATAAGGGTACGGCTAAAAGCTATGAGAAGGTTGTCTAGGATGTCCGGAACAGAGAGTAAAAGGAGCAGGTTTCTGGGGGCGATAAAATAGCTTCAAGGTATAATGTACAGACAAAGGTATGGTAGGACGTGAATACAGTGGAGGTAAACCTAGGCACTGAGTGATGATGAGAGAGATATTGTCTCTAGAAACATCATTGAAACCAGGTGATGTCATCGCATGTGTGGGTAGCTCGAACTGAGAGGTTGGATAAGGTAATATGAGCAGGGCTAGAGGCTCTACAGTGAAATAAGCCAATAAACACTAACCAGAACAGCAATGGACAAGGCATATTGACCTTAAGGAGAGGCATGCTTAGCCAAGTGATCAAAAGGGTCCAGTGAGTAGGGAGGTCGATTGCGGTCACGGCGATTCAGACAGCTAGCCGGGTCATGGGTAGCAAGTTGGCAGAAGATGGTCTGTTTTTAGCCACCTCGTGCGTTTCCATCGGTAGATTAGTGGGGTTCCGTGTGGTAGAGGGGACCAATCCAATTGGCAAAAATAGTTATAGTTATAGTGGCCCAAGAAAATTGGCCCATAGACCTATTCAGATAGCAGCCGATAAGACAGCTAACGTTTAGCTGGCCGCAGATGGGCGTTCAGGTTACGTCGCGACGGAGGGGCCAGTTGGATAACTCCCTTGGGCAGATAACGTCGGTAGTCCAGTCATGAAGGCCGGATGGGGCTCCGCATCGGCAGTAAAACGGGTCCGGATAGGTGATTGTAACCCTGGAGTGGCTGATGGAACTCTTCAGCTGGCTAGCTCCGGAATAATTGATGTTAGCTCGGGGTCCGACGTTAGCCAATAGTCACTCGGATAGAAGCTAGCTAGCTGCAAGATCCAGGTGTAAATGTCCAGAGCTTGCGGTAGAAATCCGGGGATATGGAGAGAAAGTATGCTCTGGTCTGATCGCGTTGTACAAAACTGGCGATAGCTTTTCGAGCTAAGGGGTAGCTGATGACCGCCAACTGTGGTTCGCTGAATTTGCTTTTACTTTTATTTAAGTACAAAGATATTGTTGCTCAACTACAGCAGACTTAATTTTGCCTCCCTTGTGTTTCTATTAACCTCTATGGGCTAGGTGGGACGCTTGCGCCTACGTAACAGCCACTGCCAGCCTGTGGCGCGATTTTCAAAACCTTAAAAATCCTATTACTTCAATTTCTCAAACATATGACTATTTTACAGCCATTTAAAGACAAGACTCTCGTTAATCTAACCACACTGTCCGATTTCAAAAAGGCTTTACAACGAAAGCAAAACATTAGATTATGTCAGCAGAGTACCAAGCCAGAAATAATCAGACACCCATTTTTCAAGCCAGCATATAATGTCACCAAAACCCAGAAGACAGCTAAATGCAGCACTCACCTTTGATGATCTTCATCAGATGACAACCCTAGGACATTATGTTATACAATACATGCATGTTTTGTTCAATCAAGTTCATATTTATATCAAAAACCAGCTTTTTACATTAGCATGTGACGTTCAGAACTAGCATACCCCCCGCAAACTTCCGGGGAATTCGCTAACATTTTACTAAATTACTCACGATAAACGTTCACAAAAAGCATAACAATTATTTTAAGAATTATAGATACAGACCTCCTCTATGCACTCGATATGTCCGATTTTAAAATAGCTTTTTGGTGAAAGCACATTTTGCAATATTCTAAGTACATAGCCCAGGCATCACGGGCTCGCTATTTAGACACCCGGCAAGTTTAGCACTCACCATAATCATATTTACTATTATAAAAGTTTGATTACCTTTTGTTGTCTTCGTCAGAATGCACACCCAGGACTGCTACTTCAATAACAAATGTTGGTTTGGTCCAAAATAATCCATCGTTATATCCGAATAGCGGCGTTTTGTTCGTGCGTTCCAGACACTATCCGAAATAGTAAAGAAGTGTCGCGCGCACGGCGCAATTCGTGACAATAAAATTCTAAATATTCCATTACCGTACTTCGAAGCATGTCAACCGCTGTTTAAAATCAATTTTTACGACATTTTTCTCGTAGAAAAGCGATAATATTCCGACAGGGAATCTCCTTTTCGGCAAACAGAGGAAAAAATCCCAAAGGCGGGGGCGGTCGGGGTCACGCGCATAAGCCCAGTGTCCCTTGATCGGCCACTTGAGAAAGGCGATAATGTGTTTCAGCCTGGGGCTGGAATGACGACATTCTGTTTTTTCCCGGGCTCTGAGCGCCTATGGACGACGTGGGAAGTGTCACGTTAGAGCAGAGATCCTTAGTAAATGATAGAGATGGAAAAGAAGTTCAAGAAATGGTCAGACAGGCCACTTCCTGTAAAGGAATCTCTCAGGTTTTGACCTGCCATTTGAGTTCTGTTATACTCACAGACACCATTCAAACAGTTTTAGAAAATGTAGGGTGTTTTCTATCCATATGTAATAAGTATATGCATATTCTAGTTACTGGGTAGGAGTGGTAACCAGATTAAATCGGGTATGTTTTTTATCCAGCCGTGTCAATACTGCCCCCTAGCCCTAACAGGTTAACAGTGTTGGGTGCTAAATAAACTCAACTAGTGAACCACATTCTATCCCATCACTATTACCATAAAAGACTAGCTGTCCCTTTAACATGCTGGCTTCGTCCTAAACTCTAGCTAATTGTGTCAGAGTGTGTTCTGGCAGTGTTTCAAAGCGCTTTTTATGTCCTAACCCTCTCTGGCTGAGTTGACGACTGAGTAGTTCAGGAGAGCCACAGCCCAGGCATCTCTCTGGTGAGCCCTAGCTCTTCTTGTTTATTGGAGAGAAAGAATTGGGCTCCCATTGAGTCTCAGCTCGCTACAGAAATGTTAATTAGGTATTAAACCTTGTTCCGGGCAGCAGACCTCTCTTTCCTAAAGCTTCTGCTGCTACACAAAGCGTGGTGGGCTGTGGGGACTGTGTTTGTATAAAGGCCGTTACTTCTACCACACACAGGCTGTGGATACTGGTACACATAGAGGAAAATACACAGAGAGAGGAAAGGAGGGGATGGGATATTCTAATGTGTTGGTTGCTATGGTCCCACCTGTTTACTCATTACACAGAGAGAGCTACACTGAGTGCACAAAACATTATGAACACCTGCTTTCAATGACAGACTGACCAGGTGAATCCAGGTCAAAGCTATGATCCCTTATTGATGTCAGTTGTCAAATCCACTTCAATCAGTGTAGATGAAGGGGAGGAGACAGGTTAAAGAAGGATTGTTAAGCCTTGAGACAATTGAGACATGGATTGTGTATGTGTGCCATTCAGAGGGTGAATGGGCAAGACAAGATTTAAGTGCCTTTAAACGGGGTATGGTAGTAGGTGCCAGGCACACCGGTTTGTGTCAAGAACTGCAGCGATGCTGGGTTTTTGATGTTCAACAGTTTCCGGTGTGTATCAAGAAGGGTTCACTACCCAAAGGACATCCAGCCAACTTGACACAACTGTGGGAAGCATTGGAGTCGTGTGGAATGCTTTCGATACCTTGTCGAGTCCATGCCCTGACGAATTGAGGCTGTTCTGAGGGCAAAAGGGACGGGTGCAACTCAATATTAGGAAGGTGTTCTTAATGTTTTGTACACTCAGTGTATTTTGATAAACTCCGTTGTACAGATCAGTGAAGTTGTTTGAGCAGGTACCAAACTCCTGTTGCTCCACCTGTTGTTTTCTTTCTCTAGCGGTTCACCGGCATCCCCCTCTCATCTCCTCCCTCCCTCCATCTATAGAGCATCTATGCTGAATTGACTTCTCCTAACGAAAGCTTGAAAAGAGCATTTTGAAAATGTTCCACTAGGCAAAACAAATTAGGAGTTCACAACTTCAAAAGAGCTCCTCACAGCAACCCCCTCGCCCCAGCCAACGGTGGTTCTTTCAAAAGACAGACAGGCAGCCAGGCAGTGAGAGGGTTTTTAATAAGGAGGAATCTCAATCAGACCCCTGCAGAGTAAAATGGTGGATATGAATCTACTATGTGGGATGCCCACATTTATGGGTAAGCATGCACAGCACTCACCAACATACAGCATTTCCAGTTAAGATGTTAATGGTGAAAATTGTTGTAAAAAATGTTGTGAAGAGATAACAAGCTAATTACACTGAACAAACATGTAAAGTGTTCGTCATGTTTCATAAGCTGAATGTCCACCAGAGCTGTTGCCAGAGAATTGAATGTTAATTTCTCTACCATAAGCTGCCTCCAACTTTATTTTAGAGAATTTGGCAGTACATCCAACTGGCCTCAAAACCCCAGACAACATGTAACCATGCCAGCACAGGACCTCCACATCCGGCTTCTTCACCTGGTAGATCGTCTGAGACTAGCCACCTGATCAAATCAAATTGTATTGGTCACATACACATGGGTAGCAGAGGTTTTTGCGACTGTAGCGAAATGCTTATGCTTCTAGATCTGACAGTGCAGCAGTATCTAACAGGTAATATCTAACAATTCCACAACAAAACCTAATACACACAATCTAGTAAAGGAATGAGAAGAATATATAGATATAACATATATGGATAAGCAGTGACAGAGCAGCTAAGATGCAATAGATAGTATAGAATAGATAGTGTAGGATACAGTATATACATATGAGATAAGTAATGCGAGATATGTAAACATTCTTTAAGTGGCGTGATGAAACTGTGGGTATGCACAACCGAAGAATTTCTGCACAAACTGTCAAAACCGTGTCAGGGAAGGTCATATACATGCTTGTCATCCTCACCAGGGTCTTGACCTGACTGTAGTTTGGTGTCGTAACCAACTTCAGTGGGTAAATGCTCACCTTCAATGGCCACTGCCATGCTGGAGAAATGTGGTCTTCACGGATGAATCCTGGTTTCAACTGTACCGGGCAGATGGCACACTGTGTATGGCGTTGTGTGGGCGCGTTGTTATGCTATGGGCAGGTATAAGCTACGAACAACAAACAAAATTGCATTTTTATCTATGGCAATTTGAATGCACAGAGATACCATGAAAAGATCCTGAGGCTCATTGTTGTGCCATTCATCCGCCACCATCACCTCATGTTTCAGCATGATAATGCACGGCCCCATGTCGCAAGGATCTGTTCACAATTCCTGGAAGCTGAAAATGTCCCACCTCTTCCATGGCCTGTGTACTCACGAGAAATGTTTGAGATGCTCTGGATCGACGTGTACGACAGCGCATTCCAGTTCCCACCAATATCCAGCAACTTCGCACAGCCATTAAATAGGAGTGGGACAACATTACACAAGCCACAATCAAGAGCCTGATGAACTCTATGCGAATGAGATGTGTCACGCTGCATGAGGCAAATGGTGGTCACACCATATACTGACTGGTTTTCTTATCCATACCCCTACCTTTTTTTAAGGTATCTGTGACCAACAGATGCATGTCTGTATTCCTAGTCATGTGAAATACATAGATTAGGGCATAATTATTTTTTTTGATTTTTTATATGAGCTATAACTCAGTAAAATATTTTGTTGCATGTTGTGTATATATTTTTGTTCAGTGTGTTAGAAGTCTTGAACAGGTGTCTGTATAGAGAAAGGCTGAATAGCTTTCATTTGATTGATGTGTTTCTAAAACATTGAAGCGCAGCATTTCCCAAAGTGTAAATCTTCACTCTTACACAACAAGCCTGAGAGTAAAATGCCAGCCATTACTCATGTTGGTTGTTACCTTGTTTACTTTAAGACTTTACTCTGGTATTATCTATCCAACTCTTTGTTAAAAGGTCACTGATTATGGGATGACAGGGGATCGAGCGTTATGTAGCGACATGAAAAGGAGGTCTACTCTGAGTGATTGGCATCGCTTTACATTGCCCGTTGACCGTGCACAGGGAGTCATTGAACGTTTAAATGTTTGTCGTCGAGGTTCATTCACAGGATAAAGGTCAATGTTTAATCTGCTGTAGATGATCCGTCTATTTATGATCTAGCCAACGAGACTGTAGTGGTGTATGCTTTTCACATACTTATAATGTTTTTATAAGTTATCCACATTTATGCACTGATGCATTCTGGGTGACTCATGAACCCTTGCCATATGAGGCATATACAGTATGAGCCATATGTTTCCCATGGTCAGACCTCCAACCAAGGCCATTGGCCCAACCCATCCAACTAGGCAGGGCCACTCCAGAAATAAGTCCTTTACTTTATTGTTGTCCTTGAGCGTTTTGTAATACTGCTTTTTTATAATGTAGCTTGGAACCCCATATTAATCGGCAGCGTTTAAGAAATACACTGCTCAAAAAAATAAAGGGAACACTTGAACAACACAATGTAACTCCAAGTCAATCACACTTCTGTGAAATCAAACTGTCCACTTAGGAAGCAACACTGATTGACAATACATTTCACATGCTGTTGTGCAAATGGAATAGACAACAGGTGGAAATTATAGGCAATTAGCAAGACACCCCCAATAAAGGAGTGGTTCTGCAGGTGGTGACCACAGACCACTTCTCAGTTCCTATGCTTCCTGGCTGATGTTTTGGTCACTTTTGAATGCTGGCGGTGCTTTCACTCTAGTGGTAGCATGAGACGGAGTCTACAACCCACACAAGTGGCTCAGGTAGTGCAGCTCATCCAGGATGGCACATCAATGCGAGCTGTGGCAAGAAGGTTTCCTGTGTCTGTCAGCGTAGTGTCCAGAGCATGGAGGCGCTACCAGGAGACAGGCCAGTACATCAGGAGACGTGGAGGAGGCCGTAGGAGGGCAACAACCCAGCAGCAGGACCGCTACCTCCGCCTTTGTGCAAGAGGAGCAGGAGTTGCACTGCCAGAGCCCTGCAAAATGACCTCCAGCAGGCCACAAATGTGCATGTGTCTGCTCAAACGGTCAGAAACAGACTCCATGAGGGTGGTATGAGGGCCCGACGTCCACAGGTGGGGGTTGTGCTTACAGCCCAACACCGTGCAGGACGTTTGGCATTTGCCAGAGAACACCAAGATTGGCAAATTCGCCACTGGCGCCCTGTGCTTTTCACAGATGAAAGCAGGTTCACACTGAGCACATGTGACAGACGTGACAGAGTCTGGAGACGCCGTGGAGAACGTTCTGCTGCCTGCAACATCCTCCAGCATGACCGGTTTGGCGGTGGGTCAGTCATGGTGTGGGGTGGCATTTCTTTGGGGGGCCGCACAGCCCTCCATGTGCTCGCCAGAGGTAGCCTGACTGCCATTAGGTACCCGAGATGAGATCCTCAGACCCCTTGTGAGACCATATGCTGGTGCAGTTGGCCCTGGGTTCCTCCTAATGCAAGACAATGCTAGACCTCATGTGGCTGGAGTGTGTCAGCAGTTCCTGCAAGAGGAAGGCATTGACGCTATGGACTGGCCCGCCCGTTCCCCAGACCTGAATCCAATTGAGCACATCTGGGACATCATGTCTCGCTCCATCCACCAACGCCACGTTGCACCACAGACTGTCCAGGAGTTGGCGGATGCTTTAGTCCAGGTCTGGGAGGAGATCCCTCAGGAGACCATCCGCCACCTCATCAGGAGCATGCCCAGGCGTTGTAGGGAGGTCATACAGGCACGTGGAGGCCACACACACTACTGAGCCTCATTTTGACTTGTTTTAAGGACATTACATCAAAGTTGGATCAGCCTGTAGAGTGGTTTTCCACTTTAATTTTGAGTGTGACTCCAAATCCAGACCTCCATGGGTTGATAAATTGGATTTCCATTGATTATTTTTGTGTGATTTTGTTGTCAGCACATTCAACTATGTAAAGAAAAAAGTATTTAATAAGATTATTTCATTCATTCAGATCTAGGATGTGTTATTTTAGTGTTCCCTTTATTTTTTTGAGCAGTGTATATTACCTTCAATGTTATCCTGTGATCAAGCCGTCACTGCTTTGTAATTATTGGTGTCGTAAAATGTTAGCAATTAGCATGTTTGACATTTCAGTGGAAATACTACTATTATCAGCTTTTTGATGTCTCATAATTTATTTTGCAGATTACATTTTTGTTTTTAGAAAGTAGATAACAGTTTAGTATTAAAATATAAATGAGTATGAATAATTAACATCAAATAAAACTTTCAGTGATGTGCATTGACAAAAACAAAGAAAACACTGTGTTGGAGTTTGTGTTGCAGAGATGCACTTGGAAAGTAAAGGAAGAAACACAGAGGGTGGGTTTAATAAATATACAGTACCAGTCAAAAGTTTGGACACCTACTCATTCCAGGGTTTTTCTTAAAAAATATATTTTCTACATTGTAGAATAATAGTGAAGACATCAAAACTATAAAATAACACATATGGTATTATGTAGTAACCAAAAAAGTGTTAAACAAATCAAAATATATATTTTATATTTGAGATTCTTTAAAGTCCAGCCTTTGCCTTAATGAAAGCTTTGCACACTCTTGGCATTCTCTCAACCAGCTTCATGAGGTAGTCATCAAAACCATCAAGTGCTATGATGAAACTTGCTCTCATGAGGACCGCCACAGGAAAGGAAGACCCAGAGTTACCTCTGCTGCAAAGGATAAGTTAGAGTTACCAGCCTCAGAAATTGCAGCCCAAATAAATGCATCACAGAGTTCAAGTAACAGACACATCTCAACATCAACTGTTCAGAGGAGACTGCGTGAATCAGGCCTTCATGGTCGAACTGCTGCAAAGAAACCACTACTAAAGGACACCAATAATAAGAAGACTTGCTTGGGCAAAGAAACATTAGCAATGGTAGAAATCTGTCCTTTGGTCTGATGAGTTCAAATTTGAGATTTTTTGGTTCCAACTGCCGTGTCTTTGTGAGACACAGAGTAAGTGAACGGATGATCTCCGCATGTGTGGTTCCCACCGTGAAGCATGGAGGAGGTGTGATGGTGTGGGGGTGCATTGCTGGTGACACTGTCAGTGACTTATTTAGAATTCCAGGCACACTTAACCAGCATGGCTACCACAGCATTCTGCAGCAATACGTCATCCCATCTGGTTTGCGCTTAGTGGGACTATCATTTGTTTTTCAACAGGACAATGACCCAACACACCTCCAGTCTGTATAACGGCTATTTGAGAAGGAGAGCTGCATCAGATGACCTGGCATCCACAATCACCCAACCTCAACCCAATTGAGATGATTTGGGATGAGTTGGACTGCAGAGTGAAGGAAAAGCAGCCGACAAGTGCTCAGCATATGTGGGAACTCTTTAAAGACTGCTAGAAAAGCATTCCAGGTGAAGCTGGTTGAGAGAATGCCAAGAGTGTGCAAAGCTGTCATCAAGTAAAGGGTGGCTACTTTGAAGAATCTGAAATATATTTTGATTTGTTTAATACATGATTCCAAATGTGTTATTTCACAGTTTTGATGTCTTCGCCATTATTCTACAATGTAGAAAATAGTAAAAAGAAAAACCCTTGAATTACATTTTAGAAATGTTATTTTTTTTTACAAATGAAAAACAATTAAATCTCAACCTCCATCCCTATATTGTCACAGAAATCACAATAAACATCCAGCTCCATCGCCAACTCTGGATCCCACTGCACACACCTGTAGTGGAACTAATGCTGGCAGAAGTCACAGCACTCCCATCGGACTCACACTCCTGCGGGGAGCTTACAGATGGCTCATGCAATAAGATTGATTAACATGGTTTGCAAATGTAGAAGTACTATAGCAACAATAGTAATTGATAAAGCTGAGCGAGACAAAAACAAACAGATTATGAATTACCTGAGGGTGGTGCCATGGGTGGCGTGACAGAGGTGCCCGGTGGAGCTTTTCTCTTCCTTTTCTGTACTGCAGTTGAGAGAAAAAGTAGTGTTAGACAGAGCATGTTTCTTCTAAACCATTTTCAACTTTTTTACATCAACGCCACTGGATGAAGACGGGATGAAGACGGGATTAAACAGGATCCTTCAATGGCTGAAGGGTCAAAAGGGAAGAGGTCACACTTCTTAATCCCTTCCATCACATAGAGCATGTCCTTGCAGCGCTGGTATGGGTAGCGGAATACGCTGATAAATTCTGATTTAGGGTAGATGTTAAAAGGGGGGAAGTCCTCCCCAGCTGTGTTGAAGCAGGCCAGCACTGTGATGTGCTCCTTGGTCCCCGGAGCCTGCTGGTACACATGTTTTGCGCTTCGGTGAGCCAGCACTTTGTGCATGCTCTGGTCGCTACGAAACACAGACTCATCACAGTTATAGAGTTGTCTGGGTTTTTCCCTCAACCCACTCTCCTCCAAGTGCTTCTCATAAGAAGTGGAAAAGGTGTCCATTGTTGGACAGGTGGCACACTCAGCTTTTCCCTGTTCAGGGTGTCCGGCCTCCTCATGCTCAGGTTCTTGTGCCTCCTTCTGAACATTTCCCATCACCTCTTCCCCAGTGGTCGGATTGCTCCCCTGGGTGCCAAAACCTAGAATAGAATATAGATTGTCCATCCAGGATGAAAATGTTTATTTTGTCATCACCATACACATCCACCTTTACGTCACACACATTGAGAACAGCCAGTCCAGCATTCTACATACATAAACACATAGAACACCAAATACCTGCATATGTTGTTGGCGTATTTCATCAGCCTCTGTCTGGTGAAGGGGAACCCCATGGCTGGCACAGTAGATACAGTACTGCACTATTTAGTTGCAAAACGTACTGTTATTTCCCAGTTCATTTACATTTTGAACTCGCGGTGATTTAGTCCTCCAACCGCTAGAGTGTGTCCGAAGTTAGGGGGTGTCTGATGTTGGGGAAAAATTAACTATAATTCTTGTTTTCAGTCATTGTACAGTATATGTATTTCGGTATTCATTGTACTCATTCACTTTACCAAACCAGCCATAGCTTCAATTGCTTACAGCTAATGCATTACTGAGCCATATATGGACATTCATAAACTACAAACTTTAGCAATATGCTAATGCATCCTAGCTTACACATCATGAAATTACATAAACGAGTCATAGCCATCATTAACAGGGCAACATCTCTGTAGCGTATTTGCTGCAATTTGTGACTGTAATTTCATCCTTTCATGTGAAATACCCACCATTTCAGCAGGGCTTAGTGTTCAGTGATCAGAGACGCGTTACATATTCCCCTCATCAGCGAGCAGCCAGCCAACCATTAAGTGTAATGTGCAATTAAATATTTATTTGAACTTGGCTAGCTAGGTTCTATTGCACTTACATACTCAACCCATTGTCAGCCATCCAGTGAAGTGTGTTTGTCTGCTTATGAATTCATATTTGTATGACAGCTTCTCTATTCTTCTCTTCACACTACCACCAGTCCATTTTACACCCCCCTCTTCCTTTTCCTCTTTAGCTTCAGTCTCAATTTGGGTCTGAGTCAAACAGGGGCGTTGAGGTATATGTTGGTGTGTGTGTGTGTGTATATATATATATATATATATATATATATATATATATATATATATATATATTTATATAAGGGGGGGTGTAGGCCTACTGTACTGTACGTCTGTGTGGGTGGTAGTGTGGTTGTGGAGAATAAGTGCTGTTGGAAGCCATGCTGTTTGTCTGGACTCACGCTGAGAAAACGGATGGAGAAAGAGCGAGCTTAACAGACAAGCTGAGAATATTGTGCCTAAATCGTTCATGTTTGACAGTGTAATAACTAGCAGATTTTAAACAAATTAGTAATTGCCCATTTTCTTGGAAAGGGTTAACAAAGATTTCAATTAAAGCAGCCTTTCTACAACTGAATGCCAGCAACAATATCTCAGCTTACTTGAAAAATAGATTCACAATGCAAAGATGCGACACAGATTCTTAAACATTGAGATCAGCTAAACATACAAAAGGCTTTGGTCTGAGCAGGTTCTTGCATCATGTTGTTTGTACACTGCAGTCTCATAAAGTCGACCCTTCTAAGTACACACATTCCAGTAACTCAGAGTAGAGCTCGGAAAACCCTTTGGCTTGACTACTGTAGGGTCCCAAGTGCAGCTTATTGGGTACAGTGAGGTTACAGCCTTCCCATCTCTCTCTCACCTCACACTCTCTCTCTCGCTCACTCTCTCTCTCTTTATATCTTTGTCTCACACACACACACACACACACACACACACACACACACACACACACACACACACACACACACACACACAGCGGGGTGCCATTCAACCCCTCCCAGCCTGCTGTGCATTGCTCTGCTCCGGCTCATTCTCATGCATGGCTCCACTGGAGCCCCTGCTGCCTAGCTCAGCTGCATAAGAGGCTCTCAACACATACACTCACTCACTTACACTGTGCAAAAGAGGCTGTGACTGCTGGGTGCCCCTTCCATCACACACACAGTCACAGCGAGCGTCAGGCTCCCCTGCCTGTACACACACACACACACACACACACACACACACACACACACACACACACACACACACACACACACACACACACACACACACACACACACACACACACACACACACACAGCGACCATCGGGCTACCCTGCCTGAGTCACTGGGAGTCACTCTCAGCTCATTACCACCAGACCTAATGGAGCACAACACACACCCTGGGATCACACTGGTAAATAGACCAGTGCATTGAGTACCTGGGAGGTGTGTGTGTGTATGTGTGAGAGGAGGATGAATGTGTATCTTTTTGCCTGTGTGTGTCTGATTTTCAGCTCTCAGGAGGACAGTTCCTGGGCGCCGAAGACGTGGATGTCGATTAAGGCAGCAGAGGGGTTGGGTTAAATGCGGAAGACACATTTCAGTTGAATACAATCAGTTGGACAACTGACTAGGTATCCCCTTTGCCTTTCCCAGTTGTTTGATTGATATGGATGTCTCCCCAAACCCTGTATGTGTTATCTTAGTGTGTGTGTTTTCAATACACACTCCGTCCTCCTCCCTTTCTCTCTCTTTCTCTCGCACTATTGGTCTCTCTCTCTGCTCTTCCTCTCACATACACCTATGAGCACAAGGTAACTCCAAGGTTAGGCATCAGGAGATACGAGTGATTATTGACACACACACACATACACACACAGGGGTTAAATTGGGTCTGATCCTGCTGTGTCTGAGACCCGGCACCTATGATCCAAATGAGAGCTAGGAGAAGCTGATGCACCTTTTGCTGAAAAATGGTTGTCCACATTTAATTTTCTTCAGCCAACAAAATGAGTAAGCAACAGCAAAATCAGAGGTGCATTCAAATTGCAAGTGCCGCACAGGGAGAGAAATATGCATGCCCAGTTATTGTACGACATTCTTAATGCAGTAACGGGAATATATTACCAAGGTGCGGCCGTTTCTCCCTCAGGCTGATACATAGAGACTCTGTAATGCTCTCCTGTCTGGTCTACCCAAGAAAGCCATTGGTCAACTGCAAACATACAGAATGCTGTAGCGCGGGTTCTGACCAAGACCAATCGGAGAGCACACATTACACTGGTTTGGCAAATCTGACCATAATTGTATCCTCCTGATTCCTGTTTACAAGCAAAAATTAAAACAGGAAGCACCAGTGATTCGGTCTATAAAAAAGTGGTCAGATGAAGCAGATCTAAACTACAAGACTGCTTTGCTAGCACAGACTGGAATATGTTCCGGGATTCTTCCGATGGCATTGAGGAGTACACCAAATCAGTCACTGACTTTATCAATAAGTGCATCGAGGACGTCATCCCCACAGTGACTGTACGTACATACCCCAACCAGAAAACATGGATTACAGAAAACATTCGCACTGAGCTAAAGGGTAGAGCTGCCACATTCAAGGAGCGCGATTCTAATCCGGAAGGTTTTAGGAAATCCCGCTATGCCCTCCGACGAACCATCGAACGGGCAAAGTGTCGATACAGGACTAAGATCGAATCGTACTGCACCGGCTCCGATGCTTGTTGGATGTGGCAGGGCTAGCAAACTATTACAGACTTCAAAGGGAAGCACAGCCGAGAGCTGTCCAGTGACACGAGCCTTCCAGATGAGATAAATAACTTCTATGCTTGTTTCGTGGCAAGTAACACCGAAACATGCATGAGAGCATCAGCTGTTCCGGACTACTGTGTGATCACGCACTCTGCAGCCGATGTGAGTAATACCTTCAAACAGGTCAACATTCACAAGGCCGCAGGGCCAGACGGATTACCAGGACGTGTACTCTGAGCATGCCCTGACCAACTAGCAAGTGTCTTCACTGACATTTTCAACCTCTCCCTGTCTGAGTCTGTAATACCAACATGTTTCAAGCAGACCACCATAGTCCCTGTGCACAAGAACACTATGGTAACCTGCATAAATAACTACTGACCTGTAGCACTAATGTCTGTAGCCATGAAGTGCTTTGAAAGGCTGGTCATGGCTCACATCAACACCATTATCCCAGAAACCCTAGACCCACTTCAATTTGCATACCGCACCAACAGATCCACAGATGATGCAATCTCGATTGCACTCCACACTGCCCTTTCACACCTGGACAAAATTAACACCTATGTGAGAATGCTATTCATTGACTACAGCTCAGCATTCAACACCATAGTGCCCTCAAAGCTCATCACTAAAATAAGGACCCTGGGACTAAATAAGGACTTTGGGACTAAGTACAGGAGGCGGCTATGCACGCACCCCTGGGACTAATCCCTCTGCAACTGGATGCTGGACTTCCTAACGGGCCATCCACAGGTGGTAAGGTTAGGTAACAACGCATCCGCCGCGCTGATCCTCAACACCGGGGCCCCTCAGGGGTGCGTGCTCAGCCCCCTCCTGTACTCCCTGTTCACTCATGACTGCACAGCAACGCATGACTCCAACACCATCATTAAGTTAGCTGATGAGACAAACGTCAGTAGGCCTGATCACTAGGGTAGCCTAGTAGTTAGAGCGTTGGACTAGTAACCGAAAGGTTGCAAGTTCAAATCCCCGAGCTGACAAGGTACAAATCTGTTGTTCTGCCCCTGAACAGACAGTTAACCCACTGTTCCTAGGCTGTCATTGAAAATAAGAATTTGTTCTTAACTGACTTGACTAGTTAAATAAAGGTGAAATAAAAAAATGAAACTGACAATGATGAGACAGCCTATAGGGAGGAGGTCAGAGACCTGACTGTGTGGTGCAAGGACAACAACCTCTCCCACAACATGATCAAGACAAAGGAGATGATTGTGGACTACAGGAAAAGGAGGACTGAGCACACCCCCATTCTCATCGACGGGGCTGTAGTGAAGCAGGTTGAGAGCTTCAAGTTCCTTGGTGTCCACATCCCCTATTAACTAACATGGTCCAAGCACACCAAGACAGTCGTGAAGAGGGCACAACAAAGCCTATTCCTCCTCAAGAGACTGAAAAGATTTGGCATGGGTCCTCAGATCCTCAAAAGGTTTTACAACTGCACCATCGAGAACATCCTGACTGGTTGCATCACTACCTGGTATGGCAACTGCTCGGCCTCCGACCGCAAGGCACTACAGAGGGTAGTGCGTACGGCCCAGTACATCACCAGGGCCAAGCTTCCTGCCATCCAGGACCTCTATACCAGGTGGTGTCAGAGGAAAGCCCTAAAAGTTCTGACTCCAGCCACCCTAGTCATAGACTGTTCTCTCTGCTACCGCACGGCAAGCGGTACCGGAGCGCCAAGTCTAGGTCCAAGAGGCTCCTAAATAGTTTCTACCCCCAAGCCATAAGTCTCCTGAACAGCTAATCAAATGGCTACCCAGACTATTTGCATCAGGTGCTGTTATGCTCTTATGTTTGCTGTGTACTTAGTAGATAAGTTTACGTTGCGTTCCATGTCTGAAATGTGCTGTATAAATAAAGCTTTTTTGATTTGACTACACTTATTTTTCAAATCCACAAAATGTGTAAAATGCACCATTTTAGAACCTAGGTTTTAGCAGCTGTCTGATTTATGTGCGTTAGCACTCGCCAATGGTGTTGAATGCATAGTGGCTAAACCAGGAGTAAATGTAACATGAGTCAGGTGTAACAGATCAGCCTACATTATATTCACAGTAGGCCTTCATGATCCTGGTGCCAGTGGAATGTTTTTTGTTGTTGTGACATTCAAGTCATCAATATGTTACTAACGAGCAGCAAGATATACTTTATCGTTTCTGATCGTTTCTGATCTAGCTGATTCGCCAAGTGGGGTAAATGCAGATGGGCAACCCTCAACCTATTTATTTCTACCCACTGTGCTGCATCAGCTGGGCAACATCAGCACACCTGCCAAGGACCAATATGCTATTGGGCCCATCTTTGGGGAGGAAATTATGTTTTAGATCTCTGCATGGGTGCCTGACCTTTTTTAAAAAGTCGGGGGATGCAAAAACAAATGTTTCGAAAGTAGGGATGCAGCTGACCGTTTGCTTCATTGCAGAGGCATGTCAGCATAATTTTATTTTTAATTAATTTTGGAATAGAATGTCCTTTTAAAAAGTCACCAGAACTGACCTCACAGTCATTCTCTCCCTCAAAATTGTAAGTCCCTCCATAACCAGTAGTATGCTGTGATATGTGCTTTTTTCAGTATATATTGTTTAGGTTAGTATATTAATTATATCACCCCCCGAACTAGGGACCCCTCACCTCCCAAATCCCAATTTATCCACTGCACACGCACACATACACACACAGTGCTGTAGGCCATTTCACAGCAGTCCAAGGCAGCCTGTCAAACCCCCGAACCCAGGAGCCAGCCAGATATCTATATCTTTTACATCACCCATTCCCTACAGCCGAATGAGCGATATTTACATTAAACAACAATCTTGTTGAAATTCTATCAATATTTCCCCTGCAGCCAAAACATTTCCAGGAAACATAAAAAAAATGTGTGAATGCATCATAACTGGTACATTGGATCTCCTTAACAAATATAGCTACCTCACATGGTTTATGGTTACTGCTTACCGATGTTGTTTTGTGTCCATTATTGCGGCACCTGGCCAGTTGGCTGGCCTCTGGCTAGGTGGCCACAGGAAGAGAAAATAAGGAAGATATCAGGGAACCAGGGGCCTCATTTATTAATCACGTGAAGGCAGAAATCTGTGGGTAAACCATGCATGGTATCATTTCCACGCAAGTGTGAGATTTTTCAATACGAACGTTTGCTTGAGAGTGTGCGTAAATCACACTTTTTCTATGCGTACAAACATTCTAAGCTCCATTTGTAAGTCATATTTTAGAATAGTTTCTACGCAATATTGATAAATGAGGCCCTTGGAGAGGGCAGCCCTAGCTCTGAGTCATACCCATGCCATGCACTGTATACCCATGTCAGCCATTGTTGACTGTTCTGTTACTGGTAGACTATACATGTCGCTGACCCTGTACCCTACTGTGTCTTACCACCATGCTACGAGAGGACTTCTGTCTGTCCATTCCAGGCTACAACAGAGACATTAAAGTGGTTGTCATTGTCAATCACTCAGCAGACATGCCGAGTCCCTTTCCAGCTCCCTATATCCATCTCTCTCTCTCTCTCTATCCCCCCCACAGTATCTTTAATGTATGTGTCTATGTCTGTCTATTTCTGTGCATAATGTTTACATTATGTAATTATTATGTTCACTCAGTGTGTAATAAATATGTATCTGTGCATGTGTGTTAATGTGTGTCAGAGATTTGATGTATGTGCATATGTTTATTATTAGATATGCATGTACTCAGTGTGTAGATCTGTCGGTATATGGTTTCTGTTCAGTTAACCCTGCAGGCTATATCAGTCATTTCTCTGTCTATCTATATCTGCAGTGGCCAGTCATATCTCCAGGGTCCTCTTCTCTGCATCATCAGATCAATAGGGCTTAGCACCCATCTTTGCACAACAATACACTGTAAAGGTCGAGTTTGCACTGGCAGGTAATGATGGACCTTCAAAGGCAAACCCACCGACTGCTCTGCAGACAGGGAAGCAAACATACTGTATGTCATTACATTAGGGCACATTTTTGTATGAGTAGCCAAAGCACGATCCTGTTGTGGATATGTGTTTTTCTGCTATACAATAAATTATACAGTACAATACAAGCTTTCCTCCTTCCAAAAACCCCATGTCAGAATCTGTACAGTATCTCTTGCATGCAGGAGGGATTAATCTCTGATCTCTGATGACTGGCCTTCATTTTCTTTTATCACACACATCTCATTCTCTTGTTCTCTCTCATTCTCGCGTTCTCTAATTCTCTCTCTCGATCAAACCCAGTAGCCTGCTAGATACAGTATCTACAGTACATATTTGTCACCATCCATTACTTACATCCAAATGAGCAATAGTCACATTAAACGACAATCTTTTAAAAATTCTATCAATATCTCCTGCAGCCCAAACATTTCTAGCAAACATACAAAAACAGTGACTGCATCATAACTGGTACATTGTTTCTCCTTAACAAATATAGCTACCTCACATGGTTTATGGTTATTGCTTACCGATGTTGTGTTCGTTGTTGCGACGCCTGACCAGTTGGCTGGCCTCTGGCTGGGTTGCCACAGGAAGAGATCAGGAGAAAGCAGCCTTAGCTCAGAGCCATAACCATGCACTGTATACCCATTGTTGACTGTTCTGTTACACTAACATGTCAGCTACCCTGTACCCTACTGTGATTTACCACCATGCTAACGAGAGGATCTCTCTCTCTCTCTCTCTCTCTCTCTCTCTCTCTCTCTCTCTCTCTCTCTCTCTCTCTCTCTCTCTCTCTCTCTCTCTCTCTCTCTCTCTCTCTCTCTCTCTCTCTCTCTCTCTCTCTCTCTCTCTCTCTCTCTCTCTCTCTCTCTCTCTCTCTCTCTCTCTCCTCTCTCTCTCTCTCTCTCTCTCTCTCTCTCTCTCCTCTCTCTCTCTCTCTCTCTCTCTCTCTCTCTCTCTCTCTCTCTCTCTCTCTCTCTCTCTCTCTCTCTCTCTCTCTCTCTCTCTCTCTCTCTCTCTCTCTCTCTCTCTCTCTCTCTCTCTCTCTCTGTGCATGCTGGGAGTTTTTTGGAGTTTGAGTGTTTGGTGCGGAGGACTCTGTCCTAACTAACTTTCTAGACTCTTTTCTTGATCTTTTTCTTACATTTTTTTTTCTATGGTGGAGGGTTAATGCAATATTTGTTTTAGCGGTATCCACCGTTTTTTTTCAGAGTTAGGGTGGAAGAAGACAGAGTAAGGTTTCTGGGGTTTGCAAGGTGTGGTATGCGCGATGGCTTCTCAGCCTAGCGCGGAGGAGACGCTGTCGATACGGCATGGATTCAGGTGTGTTCCTGAGAATGGAGTTAAGGTGGAGGAGGTTCTGCTCGCGGTCAGCGAACAGGTAGGAGCTGAATTTATACATTCTGCTTCTAGAATGAACAAAGCGGTGGTGGTGTTCATGAAAAGAGAAAATTTGGTTGGTAGGCTAATTGCTAGCGGAATATTTGTAAGGGATGTGTTGGTGCCAGTTTTACCTCTTTCTACCCCTTCGACAAGAGTAGTTGTTGCAAATTTACCTCCGTTTATTACGGACGATCAAATCAGGAAAGAGCTGAGTCGTTTTGGTAAGTTTGCTAGCGGGTTTCGTGTACTGTCGGCAGGTTTTCAGGCAGCTGCTGTTAAGCACGTTGTTTCGTTCCGGAGGCAAGTGTTTATGTTCCTGAACAACAATGAGCAACAGCTAAATGTGCATTTTAAAGTGAGGCATGGGGAGGGGCTCTATGCAGGGTTTGCCAGCACAGACAGTCTACGGTGTTTTGAGTGTGGGGATTTGGGGCATAAGAGCTTTGCGTGCCCACATAAAGGCCGTAGACAAAGTGAGGGTACAAGCGCCGGTGGGGGAAATCGAGGTCAAAGTGCAGGGGGAAATGAGATGCAGACAGCAGAGGCTGGGCCTAGTCATACCAGGGATGGTGGGGTAGCTGAGGCTGGGTCTAGTAAGGCAAGAGATGGTGGGGTAGAGGAGGCTGGGTCTAGTCAGACTAGAGATGGTGGTGTAGTGGAGGCTGGGTCTAGTCAGGCTAGAGATGGTGGTGTAGCGGAGGCTGGGTCTAGTCAGGCTAGAGATGGTGGGGTAGTGGAGGCTAAGCATAGTCAGGCTAGAGATGGTGGGGTAGCGGAGGCTGGGTCTAGTCAGACTAGAGATGGTGGGGTAGAGGAGGCTGGGTCTAGTCAGACTAGAGATGGTGGTGTAGTGGAGGCTGGGTCTAGTCAGGCTAGAGATGGTGGTGTAGCGGAGGCTGGGTCTAGTCAGGCTAGAGATGGTGGGGTAGTGGAGGCTAAGCCTAGTCAGGCTAGAGATGGTGGGGTAGCTGAGGCTGGGCTTAGCTATGATATGGAGGATGGTGTGAATGATGCTGGGCCTAGTCATGCTATGGAGGGTGGTGTAGAGGATGCTAGGTCTAGTCAGGTTATGCTAGTGGATGAGGAGAGTATAGTGGGGAAGTGTAAGAGACTAGGGGGGGAGGAGGAGGGTGCCAAGCGGAAAAGGAAAAAGGGTGTGGTTAAAGGCACAATGGAAATTTTGCCTGTTGCTGTGGGAGATGCCATGACCAGAGAGGAAGAGCAGGTGGTCAGGGTGGGAGATAGAGATGAGGAGGAAAGTGAGTCTGAGGAAGAGGATGAGGAGATATTTTTTTCAGACTCCTCTTCAATAGGCCCGGAGCTGACAGCCAGTCAAGCAGAGGGGTCTAAGTACACATTGAGAGAACTGACAAGGTTCCTGAATGAGACCAAGGGAAAAAAAGTTAATCTTGAGGCTTTTTTCCCTGATTCAAGAAAGTTTGTACGATCAGTACAACATGCTGTGAAAAATGAGGGGCATGGTGTCCTCTCACCCAGGAAACGGTTTAGGTTGAGGAAGTGGGTCACAACAGTGCGTAAGGGTTTACCTTCGGACACTGTTTAGATGTATACTTTCTTTCTGACACTGGGACTTTTGAGCTTTGCTATTGGTCTTTTTTCTCTGCTGGCTTTTCTCCCACTTCTTATGGAGACTCTACGGGTAGGCTCGCTCAATATAAATGGCGCCAGAGATGCGGGAAAGATGAGTGTGTTGGGTGAATATGTAAAACAAAAAAAAGTACAGGTGTTGTTTCTGCAGGAGACACATAGTGATGTGTTGAATGAAGTCGATTGGGGGCTCTGGTGGAAAGGGGCAAGTGTGTTGAGCCATGGGACAAATCTTAGTGCAGGAGTGGCAGTCCTTTTTGCACCGGGTCTGTCTGTAAAAATGTGCTCCTCAAAGGAGGTGTGTAGGGGTAGGCTCCTTGTTGTTAAAGCAGAAATTAACAACATGGGTTTTGTCTTTATAAATGTGTATGCGCCTAACACAGGGAGAGAAAGAGGGGTTCTATTTGGGAGTCTTAGACAGGAACTCTCACAGGTAGCGCCTGAGGAGACACTGGTGGTCGGAGGGGACTGGAACTGCACAATGGATTTTACAAAAGACAGAAATGGGGAAGAGCCTCATTCAGTGTCAGTGGGAGTGTTAAGGGACATTATTAATCAGTTCGACTTAGTGGATGTTTGGAGAACTAAACATCCGAACACAAGACAGTACACATGGGTGAAGGTTTTTGGGGCTAGGGTGAGTGCAGCCCGACTTGATCGGTTTTATATGTCTAGGAATCGGAGCAATAGGCTGTTGGGCGCTACCATTCTCCCGGTGGGGTTTTCCGATCATCACATAACCATGGCTCGGCTGTCTATTTCACCAGGGCCCCGGCAGGCATCCTATTGGAAATTCAATGTAAAGCTCTTACAAGATGCCACTTTTTGCGCAGGTTTCCAGACCTTCTGGGAAAGGTGGAGGCAGCAAATAGAGGAGTATGAGTCTCTGAGCCAATGGTGGGATGTGGGGAAAATCCAAATTCGGCTTTTCTGTCAACAATACACAGCTCTCTCATCCTCAGAGGCTAGGAGAGTATTGGGGGAACTAGAGCGGTGTATTAGTGAGATGGAGGTAGAGATGGTGGGGCAAGGCAATGTAGGCCTCCAGGCTAATTTAGCTGAATTACGCAGGGACCTGGGCAGTTTTTTCCAGGTTAAAGCAAAGGGAGCACTTGTAAGAGCTAGATTCTCCATGCTCAAGGAGATGGATGCTCCCAGCTCCTTCTTCTTTGGTTTGGAAAGACAGAGCAGTGAAGCCAAGGGTATGCATTGTCTACGGCTGTCTGATGGGCGGGTGACCTCTGTGGTGGGTGAGATGCGGGAGCGGACTGTGGAGTTTTATACTGAATTGTATAGGGCAGAAGAGTGTGATCCTTTGTGTGCTCAGGTCTTGTTCACAGAACTCCCTAAACTCTCTCTGGCACAGAGGGATGATTTGGACGTTCCTCTGTTGTCCCATGAACTGGCAGAGGCCGTAACCCAGATGTCCCCCGGTCGTGCACCGGGGGTCGATGGACTCCCAGTGGAGTTTTATAAAAAATTCTGGGGAATAATTGGACAGGACTTCTTTTGCGTGTTGCGTGAATGCATCGGGGTAGGAGAGTTGCCGATGAGCTGCCGTCGGGCGGCTCTGACTCTCCTGCCCAAAAAAGGGGACTTGTGTGAACTTAAGAACTGGAGGCCTGTGGCATTGCTCTGTGCGGACTACAAGATATTTGCCAAGGTCCTCTCTAACAGACTGAAGTCCCACTTGGACTCGATAGTACATAAGGACCAAACATATTGTGTACCGGGACGCTCAATCACGGACAACCTGTTCTTAATTAGGGACATGTTGGACTTGTCGAGAGGTTCTAATGTGAACTTTGGACTGGTCTCTTTAGATCAAGAGAAGGCTTTTGACAGAGTGGACCATGAATATCTGTTTAATGTGATGTCTGTGTTTGGGTTTGGGAGGAGTTTTTTGACCTGTGTGAAGCTGTTGTATGCTGGGGCATCATGTATGGTTAAGGTGGGAGGGGGGCTCAGTAGGCCAGTCTGGGTGAGACGGGGCATTAGACAAGGATGCCCTCTATCTGGGCAGTTATACACATTAGCCATTGAGCCTTTTTTAGGCCTGCTACGCAGGAGACTGCAGGGAGTGTGCTGGACAGGTATGGGTGTGGTGACAGGCATAGCAGTGTCAGCATATGCAGATGATGTCTCTGTGATGGTCAGGGATGGTCAAGATATGCAGGCACTGGAGACCAGTCTGAAGGTGTACGAGGGAGCTTCATCAGCTAAGGTAAACTGGGGCAAGAGCAAAGCTCTGTTATGTGGGGCATGGGGGGATAGGGCTCCTCCTCTGCTTCCAGGGGGTTTGCAGTGGGGTTGTGAAGGGCTTAAAGTGTTGGGGGTGTACCTGGGCTCGGAGAGGTGGGTCAGGAAGAACTGGGAGGGGCTGTCACAGGCAGTGGTGTCAAGACTGGCCAGGTGGAGGTGGCTCCTGTCCCAAGTGTCATATAGAGGGAGGGTGCTGATAATTAACAACCTGGTGGCATCCTCCCTGTGGCATAAACTGGCTGTCCTCAACCCCCCCGCCGGTCTGCTCGCAGACCTGCAACGCAAGCTGGTGGACTTCTTCTGGTCGGGCCATCACTGGCTGAGGGCGGCGGTGTTGTATATGACCGTCCACGAAGGAGGACAGGGCCTGGTGGAACTGGAGAGCAGGATGGCTGCTTTCCGGCTAAAGGCGGCACAGAGACTGCTGTACCATACTGATGTTGGCTGGAGGGAACCAGCATGCGCGCTGCTGAGGAGAGCTGGAGATTTAGGGTTGGACCGGCAGCTGTTCCTCATGAAGCTGGAGAGGCTGAGTACAGCAGGTCTCTCCGATTTTTACTCTGCGGTGCTGAGGGCCTGGCAGCTGCTAAGGCACACACGAGAAGGGGGTGTGGAGCCTGGGCTGTGGGTGTGGGAGGAGCCTATCTTCCACAACCCAGCCATCCCTTTGAGATCGGTCCAGTCGGCCACCCTGCAGAGGCAACTGATGGCAGGGGGTGTAAAAAGGCTGGGTGACCTGAGACTGCTGGGAGAGGAGGGGTGGAAAAGCCCGGAAGTCTTGGCACAGCAAACAGGAATAACGTCTCTTAGGCTGCTGGAGAGATTCCTGGAGGAGGTCCAGGAGGCACTGTCTGAGCCGGTAAGGGGGATGTTTGAGCAGCCAAAGGGAGAGGGGCCACCAATTTTCCGCCACTGCAGGTGACGGCAGAGACTGGAGACTGGCAAGGGGGTCTGGAGGACTTGTTAGATCTTAACACTCCGAGCCTGGGAGAGTTTGAAGCGGTGGGAGGTAAAGCCCTCTACAACCTCTGTATTAAGATAAGGAACATTAGGAGCCTAACAGGAGTGAAGGCACATCAGTCGCAGGGGGTATGTGGGGAGGAGAGTATGGTGGGTTTTAGATGGGGGGACTCTACAAACCCCCAGTACCAAAGAGGTCAGGGGACCTCCAGTGGAGGGTTCTTCATGGAGCCCTGGCCACTAACAGCTGGTTGGCACAGGTTGAACCGAGAGTCGGGCAGGGGTGTCCTTTCTGTGTAATGAAAGAAACTGTGATTCATGTGTTTTCTGTGTGCACCAGGTTAATGCCATTAATGTCTCTGTTGGAATGTCTGTGTGAGAGGTTGGGGGTGGTTTTTACTGTTGGGATGTTCATAATGGGATACAGGTATTCGAGTAAGGAGAAGGCCAAATGTGTTTTGTTGAATTTTCTGTTTGCTCAGGCAAAGTTAGCTATTTGGCTAACAAGGAGGAACAGGGTCAAAGGTGGGGGGATAACAGACCCTTTACTATTGTTTAATGGGATGGTCTCTGCGCGCCTTAGGGTTGAGTTTGAGTTCTATAAAATGATAAAAAGTTTGGAGATGTTTCAGGAGAAATGGTGTGTTGGGGGGGCTGTCTGTATAGCTGGGGAAGATGTTTTGGATATACGGTTGTAGGAGTGGGTATTGTTTTGAGTATTGTGATGTTGGTTTGTATCAAGTGGTAGCTGGAAAGGTGAGCATGGTACATGTATGCATTACAGGATGTATTTTTGGTTTTATTTTAAGGGGGGAGGGGGGGCTAGGTGGTGAGTTTTAAATGAAATGAGAATGTTTCATTAAAGAAAGACAAAAAGTCAAAGTCTCTCTCTCTCTCTCTCTCTCTCTCTCTCTCTCTCTTATATATATATATATATATATATATATGCTGGAGTTTGAGTGTTTGGTGCGGAGGACTCTGTCCTAACTAACTTTCTAGACTCTTTTCTTGATCGTTTTCTTACATTTTATTTTCTATGGTGGAGGGTTAATGTAATATTTGTTTTAGCGGTATCCACCGTTTTCTTTCAGAGTTAGGGTGGAAGAGGACAGAGTAAGGTTTCTGGGGTTTGCAAGGTGTGGTATGCGCGATGGCTTCTCAGCCTAGCGCGGAGGAGACGCTGTCGATACGGCATGGATTCAGGTGTGTTCCTGAGAATGGAGTTAAGGTGGAGGAGGTTCTGCTCGCGGTCGGCGAACAGGTAGGAGCTGAATTTATACATTCTGCTTCTAGAATGAACAAAGCGGTGGTGGTGTTCATGAAAAGAGAAAATTTGGTTGGTAGGCTAATTGCTAGCGGAATATTTGTAAGGGATGTGTTGGTGCCAGTTTTACCTCTTTCTACCCCTTCGACAAGAGTAGTTGTTGCAAATTTACCTCCGTTTATTACGGACGATCAAATCAGGAAAGAGCTGAGTCGTTTTGGTAAGTTTGCTAGCGGGTTTCGTGTACTGTCGGCAGGTTTTCAGGCAGCTGCTGTTAAGCACGTTGTTTCCGTTCCGGAGGCAAGTGTTTATGTTTCTGAACAACAATGAGCAACAGCTAAATGTGCATTTTAAAAGTGAGGCATGGGGAGGGGCTCTATGCAGGGTTTGCCAGCACAGACAGTCCTACGGTTGTTTTGAGTGTGGGGATTTGGGGCATAAGAGCTTTGTGTGCCCACAATAAAGGCCGTAGACAAAGTGAGGGTACAAGCGCCGGTGGGGGGAAATCGAGGTCAAAAGTGCAGGGGGAAATGAGATGCAGACAGCAGAGGCTGGGCCTAGTCCATACCAGGGATGGTGGGGTAGCTGAGGCTGGGTCTAGTAAGGCAAGAGATGGTGGGGTAGAGGAGGCTGGGTCTAGTCAGACTAGGGATGGTGGGGTAGAGGAGGCTGGGTCTAGTCAGACTAGAGATGGTGGTGTTAGTGGAGGCTGGGTCTAGTCAGGCTAGAGATGGTGGGGTAGTGGAGGCTAAGCCTAGTCAGGCTAGAGATGGTGGGGTAGCTGAGGCTGGGCTTAGCTATGATATAGGAGGATGGTGTAAATGATGCTGGGCCTAGTCATGCTATGGAGGGTGGTGTAGAGGATGCTAGGTCTAGTCAGGTTATGCTAGTGGATGAGGAGAGTATAGTGGGGAAGTGTAAGAGACTAGGGGGGGAGGAGGAGGGTGCCAAGCGGAAAAAGGAAAAAGGGTGTGGTTAAAGGCACAATGGAAATTTTGCCTGTTGCTGTGGGGGATGCCATGACCAGAGAGGAAGAGCAGGTGGTCAGGGTGGGAGATAGAGATTGAGGAGGAAAGTGAGTCTGAGGAAGAGGATGAGGAGATATTTTTTTCAGACTCCTCTTCAATAGGCCCGGAGCTGACAGCAAGTCAAGCAGAGGGGGTCTAAGTACACGTTGAGAGAACTGACAAGGTTCCTGAATGAGACCAAGGGGGAAAAAAGTTAATCTTGAGGCTTTTTTCCCCTGATTCAAGAAAGTTTGTACGATCAGTACAACATGCTGTGAAAAATGAGGGGCATGGTGTTCCTCTCACCTAGGAAACGGTTTAGGTTGAGGAAGTGGGGTCACAACAGTGCGTAAGGGTCTACCTTCAGACACTGTATTAGATGTTATACTTTCTTTCTGACACTGGGACTTTTGAGCTTTGCTATTGGTCTTTTTTCTCTGCTGGCTTTTCTCCCTCACTTCTTATGGAGACTCTACGGGTAGGCCTCGCTCAATATAAATGGCGCCAGAGATGCGGGAAAGAGGAGTGTGTTGGGGTGAATATGTAAAACAATAAAAAGTACAGGTGTTGTTTCTGCAGGAGACACATAGTGATGTGTTGAATGAAGTCGATTGGGGGCTCTGGTGGAAAGGGGCAAGTGTGTTGAGCCATGGGACAAATCTTAGTGCAGGAGTGGCAGTCCTTTTTGCAACCCGGTCTGTCTGTAAAAATTTGCTCCTCAAAGGGAGGTGTGTAGGGGTAGGCTCCTTGTTGTTAAAGCAGAAATTAACAACCATGGTTTTTGTCTTTATAAAATGTGTATGCGCCTAACACAGGGAGAGAAAGAGGGGTTTCTATTTGGGAGTCTTAGAAAGGAACTCTCCACAGGTAGCGCCTGAGGAGACACTGGTGGTTGGAGGGGACTGGAACTGCACAATGGATTTTACAAAAGACAGAATTGGGGAAGAGCCTCATTCAGTGTCAGTGGGAGTGTTAAGGGATATTATTAATCAGTTCGATCTAGTGGATGTTTGGAGAACTAAACATCCGAACACAAGACAGTACACATGGGTGAAGGTTTTTTGGGGCTAGGGTGAGTGCAGTCCGACTTGATCGGTTTTATATGTCTAGGAATCGGAGCAATAGGCTGTTGGGCGCTACCATTCTCCCAGTGGGGTTTTCCGATCATCACATAACCATGGCTCGGCTGTCTATTTCACCAGGGCCCCGGCAGGCATCCTATTGGAAATTCAATGTAAAGCTCTTACAAGATGCCACTTTTTGCGCAGGTTTCCAGACCTTCTGGGAAAGGTGGAGGCAGCGAATAGAGGAGTATGAGTCTCTGAGCCAATGGTGGGATGTCGGGAAAGTCCAAATTCGGCTCTTCTGTCAACAGTACACAGCTCTCTCATCCTCAGAGGCTAGGAGAGTATTGGGGGAACTCGAGCGTAGTATTAGTGAGATGGAGGTAGAGATGGTGGGGCAAGGTAATGTAGGCCTCCAGGCTAATTTAGCTGAATTACGTAGGGACCTGGGCAGTTTTTTCCAGGTTAAAGCAAGAGGGAGCACTTGTAAGAGCTAGGTTCTCCATGCTCAAGGAGATGGATGCTCCCAGCTCCTTCTTCTTTGGTTTGGAAAAGACAGAGCAGTGAAACCAAAGGTATGCATTGTCTACGGCTGTCTGATGGGCGGGTGACCTCTGTGGTGGGTGAGATGCGGGAGAGCGGACTGTGGAGTTTTATACTGAGTTGTATAGGGCAGAAGAGTGTGATCCTTTGTGTGCTCAGGTTTTGTTCACAGGACTCCCTAAACTCTCTCTGGCACAGAGGGATGATTTGGACGTTCCTCTGTTGTCCCATGAACTGGCAGAGGCCGTAACCCAGATGTCCCCCGGTCGTGCACCGGGGGTTGATGGACTCCCAGTGGAGTTTTACAAAAAATTCTGGGGAATAATTGGACAGGACTTCTTTTGCGTGTTGCGAGAATGCGTCGGGGTAGGAGAGTTTGCCGATGAGCTGCCGTCTGGCAGCTCTGACTCTCCTGCCCAAAAAAGGGGACTTGTGTGAACTTAAGAAACTGGAGGCCTGTGGCATTGCTCTGTGCGGACTACAAGATATTTGCCAAGGTCCTCTCTAACAGACTGAAGTCCCACTTGGACTCGATAGTACATAAGGACCAAACATATTGTGTACCGGGATGCTCAATCACCAACAACTTGTTCTTAATTAGGGACATGTTGGACTTGTCGAGAGGTTCTAATGTGAACTTTGGACTGGTCTCTTTAGATCAAGAGAAGGCTTTTGACAGAGTGGACCATGAATATCTGTTTAATGTGATGTCTGTGTTTGGGTTTGGGAGGAGTTTTTTGACCTGTGTGAAGCTGTTGTATGCTGGGGCGTCATGCATGGTCAAGGTGGGAGGGGGGCTCAGTAGGCCGGTCTGGGTGAGACGGGGCATTAGACAAGGATGCCCTCTATCTGGGCAGTTATACACACTAGCCATTGAGCCTTTTTTAGGACTGCTACGCAGGAGACTGCAGGGAGTGTGCTGGACAGGCATGGAAATGGTGACAGGCATACCAGTGTCAGCATATGCAGATGATGTCTCTGTGATGGTCAGGGATGGCCAAGATATGCAGGCACTGGAGACCAGTCTGAAGGTGTACGAGGGAGCTTCATCAGCTAAGGTAAACTGGGGCAAGAGCAAAGCTCTGTTATGCGGGGCATGGGGGATAGCGCTCCTCCTCTGCTTCCAGGGGGTTTGCAGTGGGGTTGTGAAGGGCTTAAAGTGTTGGGGGTGTACCTGGGCTCGGAGAGGTGGGTCAGGAAGAACGGTGAGGGGCTGTCACAGGCAGTGGTGTCAAGACTGGCCAGGTGGAGGTGGCTCCTGTCCCAAGTGTCATATAGAGGGAGGGTGCTGATAATTAACAACCTGGTGGCATCTTCCCTGTGGCATAAACTGGCTGTCCTCAACCCCCCCGCCGGTCTGCTCGCAGACCTGCAACGCAAGCTGGTGGACTTCTTCTGGTCGGGCCATCACTGGCTGAGGGCGGCAGTGTTGTATATGACCGTCCATGAAGGAGGACAGGGCCTGGTGGAACTGGAGAGCAGGATGGCTGCTTTCCGGCTAAAGGCGGTGCAGAGACTGCAGTACCATACTGAGGTTGGCTGGAGGGAACCAGCATGCGCGCTGCTGAGGAGAGCTGGAGATTTAGGGTTGGACCGGCAGCTGTTCCTCATGAAGCTGGAGAGGCTGAGTACAGCAGGTCTCTCAGACTTTTACTCTGCGGCGCTGAGGGCCTGGCAGCTGCTAAGGCCCACACGAGAAGGGGGTGTGGAGCCTGGGCTGTGGGTGTGGGAGGAGCCTATCTTCCACAACCCAGCCATCCCTTTGAGATCGGTCCAGTCGGCCACCCTGCAGAGGCAAGGGGGTGTAAAAAGGCTGGGTGACTTGAGACTGCTGGGAGAGGAGGGGTGGAAAAGCCCGGAAGTCTTGGCACAGCAAACAGGAATAACGTCTCTTAGGCTGCTGGAGAGATTCCTGGAGGAGGTCCAGGAGGCACTGTCTGAGCCGGTAAGGGGGATGTTTGAGCAGCCAAAGGGAGAAGGGCCACCAATGTTTCCGCCACTGCAGGTGACGGCAGAAACTGGAGACTGGCAAGGGGGTCTGGAGGATTTGTTAGATTTTAACACTCCGAGCCTGGGGGAGTTTGAAGGGGTGGGAGGTAAAGCCCTCTACAACCTCTGTGTTAAGGTGAGGAACATTAGGAGCCTAACAGGAGTGAAGGCACATCAGTGGCAGGGGGTATGTGGGGTGGAGAGTATGGTGGGTTTTAGATGGAGGGGGCTCTACAAACTCCCAGTACCAAAGAGGTCAGGGGACCTCCAGTGGAGGGTTCTACATGGAGCCCTGGCCACTAACAGCTGGTTGGCACGGGTTGAACCGGGAGTCGGGCAGGAGTGTCCTTTCTGTAAAATGAAAGAAACTGTGATTCATGTGTTTTCTGTGTGCAGGCAAAGTTAGCTATTTGGCTAACAAGGAGGAACAGGGTCAAAGGTGGGGTGATAACAGACCCTTTACTATTGTTTAATGGGATGGTCTCTGCGCGCCTTAGGGTTGAGTTTGAGTTCTACAAAATGATAAAAAGTTTGGAGATGTTTCAGGAGATATGGTGTGTTGGGGGGGCTGTCTGTATAGCTGGGGAAGATGTTTTGGATATACGGTTGTAGGAGTGGGTATTGTGATGTTGGTTTGTACCATGTGGTTGCTGGAAAGGCGAGTATGGTACATGTATGCATTTTTGGTTTTATGAAATGAGAATCTCTCTCTCTCTCTCTCTCTCTCTCTCTCTCTCTCTCTCTCTCTCTCTCTCTCTCTCTCTCTCTCTCTCTCTCTCTCTCTCTCTCTCTCTCTCTCTCTCTCTCTCTCTCTCTCTCTCTCTCTCTCTCTCTCTCTCTCTCTCTCTCTCTCTCTCTCTCTCTCTCTCTCTCTCTCTCTCTCTCTCTCTCTCTCTCTCTCTCTCTCTCTCTCTCTCTCTCTCTCTCTCTCTCTCTCTCTCTCTCTCTCTCTCTCTCTCTCTCTCTCTCTCTCTCTCTCTCTCATCATATATATATATATATATATATATATATATATATATAATCGTACATTTAATTGCAGAAGGTTGTTCCTTTCTCCTCTCATCTGCCACTACATGATGAATAGTGTTTGTATTTCTCTCAGAGACTGTGCATTTAGGTGTACATTTTATTTATTTAACCTTTTTTATTTAACTAGGGAAGTCAGTTAAAACCCTCTTGGGGCTATGTGGGACGCTAGCGTGCCACCCGTGGTGCACCCTATCAACAGCAGGTGCATTTCAAGAGCGGCAAATTTGAAACCAAATAAATGTCAAAATTCAAATTTTTCAAACATACAACTATCTTACACCCTTTTAAAGATAAACATCTCCTTAATCTAACCACGTTGTCCGATTTCAAAAGGGTTTTACGGCGAAAGCATAAAGTTAGATTATGTTAGGAGAGTACATTGACAATAGCTGTGTGTAATGTTTTGTCAATTCAAAGACAGGCGTCACCAAAACCATAAAACCAGCTAAAATGATGCACTAACCTTTTACTATCTCCATCAGATGACACTCCTAGGACATTATGTTAGACAATGCATGCATTTTCAGTTCTATCAAGTTCATATTTATATCAAAAAACAGCGTTTTACTATGGCGTTGATGTTCAGGAAATCGTTTCCCTTCAATAACCGGCAGTCAAGTCAGCACCAGAAATTAAATAATTAAAATTAGAAAACATTGGTAAAATATTATATTGTCATTTAAAGAATTATAGATTTACATCTCTTGAACGCAATCGACTTGCCAGATTTAAAAATAACCTTACTGGGAAATCACACTTTGCAATAATCTGAGCACTGCGCCCAGAAAAATACGCTTTGCGATACAGACAAAGGGCCATGTTGGAGAGATCTAAAATCGAAAATACTATATAAATAATCCATTACCTTTGATTCTCTTCATCAGATGTCACTTCCAGGAATCCCAGGTCCATA